>NC_083489.1:15096727-15733818 GCF_905332965.1 Bombus pascuorum | reverse complement strand
GTACTAACGTGCAACGTTATATACTAATACGTAATAACGTATAACGTTATATACTATTACGTGCTAACGTATAACGTTATATACTAATACGTACTAACGTGTAACGTTATATACTAATACGTACTAACGTGTCACGTTATATACTAATACGTAATAACGTATAACGTTATATACTATTACGTACTAACGTGTAACGTTATATACTATTACGTACTAACGTATAACGTGCAACGTTATATACTAATACGTTATAACGTATAACGTTATATACTATTACGTACTATCGTATAACGTTATATACTATTACGTAATGAGGTATAACGTTATATACTATTACGTACTAACGTATAACGTTATATACTATTACGTACTAACGTAGAACGTTATATACTATTACGTACTAACGTATAACGGTATATACTATTACGTACTAACTTGTAACGTTATATACTATTACGTAATAACGTATAACGTTATATATTATTACGTACTAACCTATAACGTTATATACTATTACGTAATGACGTATAACGTTATATACTATTACGTACTAACGTATAGCCTTATATACTATTACGTACTAACGTATAACGTTATATACTATTACGTACTAACGTGTAACGTTATATACTATTACATACTAACGTGTCACGTTATATACTAATACGTAATAAAGTATAACGTTATATACTATTACGTACTATCGTATAACGTTATATACTATCACGTAATGAGGTATAACGTTATATACTAATACGTAATAACGTATAACGTTATATACTATTACGTACTAACGTGTAACGTTATATACTAATACGTAATAACGTATAACGTTATATACTAATACGTAATAACGTATAACGTTATATACTATTAAGTACTAACGTATAACGTTATATACTATTACGTACTAACGTGTAACGTTATATACTAATACGTAATAACGTATAACGTTATATACTATTACGTACTAACGTGCAACGTTATATACTAATACGTAATAACGTATAACGTTATATACTAATACGTACTAACGTGTAACGTTATATACTAATACGTACTAACGTGTAACGTTATATACTAATACGTACTAACGTATAACGTTATATACTAATACGTAATAACGTATAACGTTATATACTATTACGTAATAACGTGTAACGTTATATACTAATACGTAATTACGTATAACGTTATATACTATTACGTACTAACGTATAACGTTATATACTACTACGTACTAACGTGTAACGTTATATACTAATACGTAATAACGTATAACGTTATATACTATTAAGTACTAACGTATAACGTTATATACTATTACGTACTAACGTGCAACGTTATATACTAATACGTAATAACGTATAACGTTATATACTAATACGCACTAACGTGCAACGTTATATACTAATACGTACTAACGTGTAACGTTATATACTAATACGTACTAACGTGTCACGTCATATACTAATACGTAACAACGTATAACGTTATATACTATTACGTACTAACGTGTAACGTTATATACTATTACTTAATATCGTATAACGTTATATGGTATTACGTAATAACGTATAACGTTATATACTATTACATACTAACGTGTCACGTTATATACTATCACGTAATGAGGTATAACGTTATATACTAATACGTAATAACGTATAACGTTATATACTATTACGTACTAACGTGTAACGTTATATACTAATACGTAATAACGTATAACGTTATATACTAATACGTAATAACGTATAACGTTATATACTAATACGTAATAACGTATAACGTTATATACTACTACGTACTAACGTGTAACGTTATATACTAATACGTAATAACGTATAACGTTATATACTATTAAGTACTAACGTATAACGTTATATACTATTACGTACTAACGTGTAACGTTATATACTAATACGTAATAACGTATAACGTTATATACTATTAAGTACTAACGTATAACGTTATATACTATTACGTACTAACGTGCAACGTTATATACTAATACGTAATTACGTATAACGTTATATACTAATACGTACTAACGTGTAACGTTATATACTAATACGTACTAACGTGTAACGTTATATACTAATACGTACTAACGTGTCACGTTATATACTAATACGTAACAACGTATAACGTTATATACTATTACGTACTAACGTGTAACGTTATATACTATTACTTAGTAACGTATAACGTTATATGGTATTACGTAATAACGTATAACGTTATATACTATTACATACTAACGTGTCACGTTATATACTATCACGTAATGAGGTATAACGTTATATACTAATACGTAATAACGTATAACGTTATATACTATTACGTACTAACGTGTAACGTTATATACTAATACGTAATAACGTATAACGTTATATACTAATACGTAATAACGTATAACGTTATATACTAATACGTAATAACGTATAACGTTATATACTACTACGTACTAACGTGTAACGTTATATACGAATACGTAATAACGTATAACGTTATATACTATTAAGTACTAACGTATAACGTTATATACTATTACGTACTAACGTGTAACGTTATATACTAATACGTAATAACGTATAACGTTATATACTATTAAGTACTAACGTATAACGTTATATACTATTACGTACTAACGTGCAACGTTATATGCTAATACGTAATAACGTGTAACGTTATATATTAATACGTAATAACGTATAACATTATATACTATTACGTACTAACGTGTCACGTTATATACTAATACGTAATAACATATAACGTTATATACTATTACGTACTAACGTATAACGTTATATACTATTACTTAATAACGTATAACGTTATATGGTATTACGTAATAACGTATAACGTTATATACTATTACGTACTAACGTGCAACGTTATATACTAATACGTAATAACGTATAACGTTATATACTATTACGTGCTAACGTATAACGTTATATACTAATACGTACTAACGTGTAACGTTATATACTAATACGTACTAACGTGTCACGTTATATACTAATACGTAATAACGTATAACGTTATATACTATTACGTACTAACGTGTAACGTTATATACTATTACGCACTAACGTATAACGTTATATACTAATACGTAATAACGTGCAACGTTATATACTAATACGTTATAACGTATAACGTTATATACTATTACGTACTATCGTATAACGTTATATACTATTACGTAATGAGGTATAACGTTATATACTAATACGTAATAACGTATAACGTTATATACTATTACATACTAACGTGTCACGTTATATACTAATACTTAATAACGTATAACGTTATATACTATTACGTGCTAACGTATAACGTTATATACTAATACGTACTAACGTGTAACGTTATATACTATTACGTACTAACGTGTAACGTTATATACTAATACGTAATAACGTATAACGTTATATACTATTAAGTACTAACGTATAACGTTATATACTATTACGTACTAACGTGCAACGTTATATGCTAATACGTAATAACGTGCAACGTTATATATTAATACGTAATAACGTATAACATTATATACTATTACGTACTAACGTGTCACGTTATATACTAATACGTAATAACATATAACGTTATATACTATTACGTACTAACGTATAACGTTATATACTATTACGTACTAACTTGTAACGTTATATACTATTACGTAATAACGTATAACGTTATATATTATTACGTACTAACCTATAACGTTATATACTATTACGTAATGACGTATAACGTTATATACTATTACGTACTAACGTATAGCCTTATATACTATTACGTACTAACGTATAACGTTATATACTATTACGTACTAACGTGTAACGTTATATACTATTACATACTAACGTGTCACGTTATATACTAATACGTAATAACGTATAACGTTATATACTATTACGTACTATCGTATAACGTTATATACTATCACGTAATGAGGTATAACGTTATATACTAATACGTAATAACGTATAACGTTATATACTATTACGTACTAACGTGTAACGTTATATACTAATACGTAATAACGTATAACGTTATATACTAATACGTAATAACGTATAACGTTATATACTATTAAGTACTAACGTATAACGTTATATACTATTACGTACTAACGTGTAACGTTATATACTAATACGTAATAACGTATAACGTTATATACTATTACGTACTAACGTGCAACGTTATATACTAATACGTAATAACGTATAACGTTATATACTAATACGTACTAACGTGTAACGTTATATACTAATACGTACTAACGTGTAACGTTATATACTAATACGTACTAACGTATAACGTTATATACTAATACGTAATAACGTATAACGTTATATACTATTACGTAATAACGTGTAACGTTATATACTAATACGTAATTACGTATAACGTTATATACTATTACGTACTAACGTATAACGTTATATACTACTACGTACTAACGTGTAACGTTATATACTAATACGTAATAACGTATAACGTTATATACTATTAAGTACTAACGTATACCGTTATATACTATTACGTACTAACGTGCAACGTTATATACTAATACGTAATAACGTATAACGTTATATACTAATACGCACTAACGCGCAACGTTATATACTATTACTTAATATCGTATAACGTTATATGGTATTACGTAATAACGTATAACGTTATATACTATTACATACTAACGAGTCACGTTATATACTATCACGTAATGAGGTATAACGTTATATACTAATACGTAATAACGTATAACGTTATATACTATTACGTACTAACGTGTAACGTTATATACTAATACGTAATAACGTATAACGTTATATACTAATACGTAATAACGTATAACGTTATATACTAATACGTAATAACATATAACGTTATATACTACTACGTACTAACGTGTAACGTTATATACTAATACGTAATAACGTATAACGTTATATACTATTAAGTACTAACGTATAACGTTATATACTATTACGTACTAACGTGTAACGTTATATACTAATACGTAATAACGTATAACGTTATATACTACTAAGTACTAACGTATAACGTTATATACAATTACGTACTAACGTGCAACGTTATATACTAATACGTAATTACGTATAACGTTATATACTAATACGTACTAACGTGTAACGTTATATACTAATACGTACTAACGTGTAACGTTATATACTAATACGTACTAACGTGTCACGTTATATACTAATACGTAACAACGTATAACGTTATATACTATTACGTACTAACGTGTAACGTTATATACTATTACTTAATAACGTATAACGTTATATGGTATTACGTAATAACGTATAACGTTATATACTATTACATACTAACGTGTCACGTTATATACTATCACGTAATGAGGTATAACGTTATATACTAATACGTAATAACGTATAACGTTATATACTATTACGTACTAACGTGTAACGTTATATACTAATACGTAATAACGTATAACGTTATATACTAATACGTAATAACGTATAACGTTATATACTAATACGTAATAACGTATAACGTTATATACTACTACGTACTAACGTGTAACGTTATATACGAATACGTAATAACGTATAACGTTATATACTATTAAGTACTAACGTATAACGTTATATACTATTACGTACTAACGTGTAACGTTATATACTAATACGTAATAACGTATAACGTTATATACTATTAAGTACTAACGTATAACGTTATATACTATTACGTACTAACGTGCAACGTTATATGCTAATACGTAATAACGTGTAACGTTATATATTAATACGTAATAACGTATAACATTATATACTATTACGTACTAACGTGTCACGTTATATACTAATACGTAATAACATATAACGTTATATACTATTACGTACTAACGTATAACGTTATATACTATTACTTAATAACGTATAACGTTATATGGTATTACGTAATAACGTATAACGTTATATACTATTACGTACTAACGTGCAACGTTATATACTAATACGTAATAACGTATAACGTTATATACTATTACGTGCTAACGTATAACGTTATATACTAATACGTACTAACGTGTAACGTTATATACTAATACGTACTAACGTGTCACGTTATATACTAATACGTAATAACGTATAACGTTATATACTATTACGTACTAACGTGTAACGTTATATACTATTACGCACTAACGTATAACGTTATATACTAATACGTAATAACGTGCAACGTTATATACTAATACGTTATAACGTATAACGTTATATACTATTACGTACTATCGTATAACGTTATATACTATTACGTAATGAGGTATAACGTTATATACTAATACGTAATAACGTATAACGTTATATACTATTACATACTAACGTGTCACGTTATATACTAATACTTAATAACGTATAACGTTATATACTATTACGTGCTAACGTATAACGTTATATACTAATACGTACTAACGTGTAACGTTATATACTATTACGTACTAACGTGTAACGTTATATACTAATACGTAATAACGTATAACGTTATATACTATTAAGTACTAACGTATAACGTTATATACTATTACGTACTAACGTGCAACGTTATATGCTAATACGTAATAACGTGCAACGTTATATATTAATACGTAATAACGTATAACATTATATAATATTACGTACTAACGTGTCACGTTATATACTAATACGTAATAACATATAACGTTATATACTATTACGTACTAACGTATAACGTTATATACTATTACGTACTAACTTGTAACGTTATATACTATTACGTAATAACGTATAACGTTATATATTATTACGTACTAACCTATAACGTTATATACTATTACGTAATGACGTATAACGTTATATACTATTACGTACTAACGTATAGCCTTATATACTATTACGTACTAACGTATAACGTTATATACTATTACGTACTAACGTGTAACGTTATATACTATTACATACTAACGTGTCACGTTATATACTAATACGTAATAACGTATAACGTTATATACTATTACGTACTATCGTATAACGTTATATACTATCACGTAATGAGGTATAACGTTATATACTAATACGTAATAACGTATAACGTTATATACTATTACGTACTATCGTATAACGTTATATACTATCACGTACTAACGTATAACGTTATATACTATTACGTACTAACGTATAACGTTATATGCTAATACGTAATAACGTGTAACGTTATATAATAATACGTAATAACGTATAACGTTATATACTATTACGTACTAACGTATAACGTTATATGCTAATACGTAATAACGTGTAACGTTATATATTAATACGTAATAACGTATAACATTATATACTATTACGTACTAACGTGTCACGTTATATACAAATACGTAATAACATATAACGTTATATACTATTACGTACTAACGTATAACGTTATATACTATTACTTAATAACGTATAACGTTATATGGTATTACGTAATAACGTATAACGTTATATACTATTACGTACTAACGTGTAACGTTATATACTAATACCTAATAACGTATAACGTTATATACTAATACGTACTAACGTGTAACGTTATATACTAATACGTACTAACGTGTAACGTTATATACTAATACGTACTAACGTGTCACGTTATATACTAATACGTAACAACGTGTAACGTTATATACTAATACGTACTAACGTGTCACGTTATATACTAATACGTAATAACGTATAACGTTATATACTATTACGTACTAACGTGTAACGTTATATACTAATACGTACTCACGTATAACGTTATATACTATTACGTACTAACGTGAAACGTTATATACTAATACGTAATAACGTATAATTTTATATACTATTACGTACCAACGTGCAACGTTATATACTATTACGTAAAGACGTATAACGTTATATACTATTACGTACTAACGTATAGCCTTATATACTATTACGTACTAACGTATAACGTTATATACTATTACGTACTAACGTGTAACGTTATATACTACTACATACTAACGTGTCACGTTATATACTAATACGTAATAACGTATAACGTTATATACTATTACGTACTATCGTATAACGTTATATACTATCACGTAATGAGGTATAACGTTATAGACTAATACGTAATAACGTATAACGTTATATACTATTACGTACCAACGTGCAACGTTATATACTATTACGTAAAGGCGTATAACGTTATATATTAATACGTAATAACGTGTAACGTTATATATTAATACGTAATAACGTATAACGTTATATACTATTACGTACTAACGTGTAACGTTATATACTAATACGTAATAACGTATAACGTTATATACTATTACGTACTATCGTATAACGTTATATACTATTACGTACTAACGTGTAACGTTATATACTAATACGTAATAACGTATAACGTCAAATACTATTACGTACTAACGTATAACGTTATATACTATTACGTAATGACGTATAACGTCATATACTAATACGTACTAACGTATAACGTTATATACTAATACATAATAACGTGCAACGTTATATACTAATACGTAATAACGTATAACGTTATATACTAATACGTAATAACGTGCAACGTTATATACTAATACGTAATAACGTATAACGTTATATACTATTACGTACTAACGTATAACGTTATATACTATTACGTACTAACGTGCAACGTTATATACTAATACGTAATAACGTATAACGTTATATACTATTACGTGCTAACGTATAACGTTATATACTAATACGTACTAACGTGTAACGTTATATACTATTACGTACTAACGTGTAACGTTATATACTATTACATACTAACGTGTCACGTTATATACTAAATCGTAATAACGTATAACGTTACATACTATTACGTACTATCGTATAACGTTATATACTAATACGTAATAACGTATAACGTTATATACTAATACGTAATAACGTATAACGTTATATACTAATACGTAATAACGTATAACGTTATATACTATTACGTACTAACGTATAGCCTTATATACTATTACGTACTAACGTATAACGTTATATACTATTACGTACTAACGTGTAACGTTATATACTATTACATACTAACGTGTCACGTTATATACTAAATCGTAATAACGTATAACGTTACATACTATTCCGTACTATCGTATAACGTTATATACTATTACGTACTAACGTATAACGTTATATACTATTACGTAATGACGTATAACGTTATATACTATTACGTACTAACGTATAGCCTTATATACTATTAAGTACTAACGTATAACGTTATATACTATTACGTACTAACGTGTAACGTTATATACTATTACATACTTACGTGTCACGTTATATACTAAATCGTAATAACGTATAACGTTACATACTATTACGTACTATCGTATAACGTTATATACTATTACGTAATGAGGTATAACGTTATATACTAATACGTAATAACGTATAACGTTATATACTATTACGTACTATCGTATAACGTTATACATTATTACGTACTAACGTATAACGTTATATACTATTACGTACTAACGTGTAACGTTATATACTATTACGTACTAACGTGTCACGTCATATACTAATACGTAATAACGTATAACGTTATATACTATTACGTACTATCGTATAACGTTATATACTATTACTTAATAACGTATAACGTTATATGGTATTATGCAATAACGTATAACGTTATATACTATTACGTACTAACGTGTAACGTTATATACTAATACGTAATAACGTATAACGTTACATACTATTACGTACTATCGTATAACGTTATATACTATTACGTAATGAGGTATAACGTTATATACTAATACGTAATTACGTATAACGTTATATACTACTACGTACTAACGTATAACGTTATATACTATTACTTAATAACGTATAACGTTATATACTATTACGTACTAACGTATAACGTTATATACTATTACGTAATGACGTATAACGTTATATACTATTACGTACTAACGTATAGCCTTATATACTATTACGTACTAACGTATAACGTTATATACTATTACGTACTAACGTGTAACGTTATATACTATTACATACTAACGTGTCACGTTATATACTAAATCGTAATAACGTATAACGTTACATACTATTACGTACTATCGTATAACGCTATATACTATTACGTAATGAGGTATAACGTTATATACTAATACGTAATAACGTATAACGTTATATACTATTACGTACTATCGTATAACGTTATACATTATTACGTACTAACGTATAACGTTATATACTATTACGTACTAACGTGTAACGTTATATACTATTACGTACTAACGTGTCACGTCATATACTAATACGTAATAACGTATAACGTTATATACTATTACGTACTATCGTATAACGTTATATACTATTACTTAATAACGTATAACGTTATATGGTATTATGTAATAACGTATAACGTTATATACTATTACGTACTAACGTGTAACGTTATATACTAATACGTAATTACGTATAACGTTATATACTATTACGTACTAACGTATAACGTTATATACTATTACGTACTAACGTGTAACGTTATATACTAATACGTAATAACGTATAACGTTATATACTAATACGTAATGACGTATAACGTTATATACTATTACGTACTAACTTATAACGTTATATACTATTACGTACTAACGTAGAACGTTGTATACTATTACGTACTAACGTATAACGTTATATACTATTACGTACTAACGTAGAACGTTATATACTATTACGTACTATCGTATAACGTTATGTACTATCACGTAATGAGGTATAACGTTATATACTAATACGTAATAACGTATAACGTTATATACTATTACGTACTATCGTATAACGTTAGATACTATTACGTACTAACGTATAGCGTTATATACTATTACGTAATAACGTGTAACGTTATATACTAATACGTAATAACGTATAACGTTATATACCATTCCGCACTAACGTATAACGTTATATACTAGTACGTAATAACGTATAACGTTATATACTATTACGTACTATCGTATAACGTTATATACTATCACGTACTAACGTATAACGTTATATACTATTACGTACTAACGTATAACGTTATATGCTAATACGTAATAACGTGTAACGTTATATATTAATACGTAATAACGTATAACATTATATACTATTACGTACTAACGTGTCACGTTATATACTAATACGTAATAACATATAACGTTATATACTATTACGTACTAACGTATAACGTTATATACTATTACTTAATAACGTATAACGTTATATGGTATTACGTAATAACGTATAACGTTATATACTATTACGTACTAACGTGTAACGTTATATACTAATACCTAATAACGTATAACGTTATATACTAATACGTACTAACGTGTCACGTTATATACTAATACGTAATAACATATAACGTTATGTACTATTACGTACTAACGTATAACGTTATATACTATTACTTAATAACGTATAACGTTATATGGTATTACGTAATAACGTATAACGTTATATACTATTACGTACTAACGTGTAACGTTATATACTAATACGTAATAACGTATAACGTTATATACTAATACGTAATAACGTATAACGTTATATACTAATACGTAATAACGTATAACGTTATATACTATTACGTAATAACGTGTAACGTTATATACTAATACGTAATTACGTATAACGTTATATACTATTACGTACTAACGTATAACGTTATATACTACTACGTACTAACGTGTAACGTTATATACTAATACGTAATAACGTATAACGTTATATACTATTAAGTACTAACGTATAACGTTATATACTATTACGTACTAACGTGCAACGTTATATACTAATACGTAATAACGTATAACATTATATACTAATACGTACTAACGTGTAACGTTATATACTAATACGTACTAACGTGTAACGCTATATACTAATACGTACTAACGTGTCACGTTATATACTAATACGTAACAACGTATAACGTTATATACTATTACGTACTAACTTGTAACGTTATATACTATTACTTAATAACGTATAACGTTATATGGTATTACGTAATAACGTATAACGTTATATACTATTACATACTAACGTGTCACGTTATATACTATCACGTAATGAGGTATAACGTTATATACTAATACGTAATAACGTATAACGTTATATACTATTACGTACTAACGTGTAACGTTATATACTAATACGTAATAACGTATAACGTTATATACTAATACGTAATAACGTATAACGTTATATACTAATACGTAATAACGTATAACGTTATATACTACTACGTACTAACGTGTAACGTTATATACTAATACGTAATAACGTATATCGTTATATACTATTAAGTACTAACGTATAACGTTATATACTATTACGTACTAACGTGTAACGTTATATACTAATACGTAATAACGTATAACGTTATATACTATTAAGTACTAACGTATAACGTTATATACTATTACGTACTAACGTGCAACGTTATATACTAATACGTAATAACGTATAACGTTATATACTATTACGTGCTAACGTATAACGTTATATACTAATACGTACTAACGTGTAACGTTATATACTATTACGTACTAACGTGTAACGTTATATACTATTACATACTAACGTGTCACGTTATATACTAAATCGTAATAACGTATAACGTTACATACTATTACGTACTATCGTATAACGTTATATACTAATACGTAATAACGTATAACGTTATATACTAATACGTAATAACGTATAACGTTATATACTAATACGTAATAACGTATAACGTTATATACTATTACGTACTAACGTATAGCCTTATATACTATTACGTACTAACGTATAACGTTATATACTATTACGTACTAACGTGTAACGTTATATACTATTACATACTAACGTGTCACGTTATATACTAAATCGTAATAACGTATAACGTTACATA
Source organism: Bombus pascuorum (assembly GCF_905332965.1). NCBI lineage: Eukaryota > Metazoa > Arthropoda > Insecta > Hymenoptera > Apidae > Bombus > Bombus pascuorum. The sequence goes on along the minus strand of NC_083489.1, from coordinate 15,720,798 downwards.
CTATTCCGTACTATCGTATAACGTTATATACTATTACGTACTAACGTATAACGTTATATACTATTACGTAATGACGTATAACGTTATATACTATTACGTACTAACGTATAGCCTTATATACTATTAAGTACTAACGTATAACGTTATATACTATTACGTACTAACGTGTAACGTTATATACTATTACATACTTACGTGTCACGTTATATACTAAATCGTAATAACGTATAACGTTACATACTATTACGTACTATCGTATAACGTTATATACTATTACGTAATGAGGTATAACGTTATATACTAATACGTAATAACGTATAACGTTATATACTATTACGTACTATCGTATAACGTTATACATTATTACGTACTAACGTATAACGTTATATACTATTACGTACTAACGTGTAACGTTATATACTATTACGTACTAACGTGTCACGTCATATACTAATACGTAATAACGTATAACGTTATATACTATTACGTACTATCGTATAACGTTATATACTATTACTTAATAACGTATAACGTTATATGGTATTATGCAATAACGTATAACGTTATATACTATTACGTACTAACGTGTAACGTTATATACTAATACGTAATAACGTATAACGTTACATACTATTACGTACTATCGTATAACGTTATATACTATTACGTAATGAGGTATAACGTTATATACTAATACGTAATTACGTATAACGTTATATACTACTACGTACTAACGTATAACGTTATATACTATTACTTAATAACGTATAACGTTATATACTATTACGTACTAACGTATAACGTTATATACTATTACGTAATGACGTATAACGTTATATACTATTACGTACTAACGTATAGCCTTATATACTATTACGTACTAACGTATAACGTTATATACTATTACGTACTAACGTGTAACGTTATATACTATTACATACTAACGTGTCACGTTATATACTAAATCGTAATAACGTATAACGTTACATACTATTACGTACTATCGTATAACGCTATATACTATTACGTAATGAGGTATAACGTTATATACTAATACGTAATAACGTATAACGTTATATACTATTACGTACTATCGTATAACGTTATACATTATTACGTACTAACGTATAACGTTATATACTATTACGTACTAACGTGTAACGTTATATACTATTACGTACTAACGTGTCACGTCATATACTAATACGTAATAACGTATAACGTTATATACTATTACGTACTATCGTATAACGTTATATACTATTACTTAATAACGTATAACGTTATATGGTATTATGTAATAACGTATAACGTTATATACTATTACGTACTAACGTGTAACGTTATATACTAATACGTAATTACGTATAACGTTATATACTATTACGTACTAACGTATAACGTTATATACTATTACGTACTAACGTGTAACGTTATATACTAATACGTAATAACGTATAACGTTATATACTAATACGTAATGACGTATAACGTTATATACTATTACGTACTAACTTATAACGTTATATACTATTACGTACTAACGTAGAACGTTGTATACTATTACGTACTAACGTATAACGTTATATACTATTACGTACTAACGTAGAACGTTATATACTATTACGTACTATCGTATAACGTTATGTACTATCACGTAATGAGGTATAACGTTATATACTAATACGTAATAACGTATAACGTTATATACTATTACGTACTATCGTATAACGTTAGATACTATTACGTACTAACGTATAGCGTTATATACTATTACGTAATAACGTGTAACGTTATATACTAATACGTAATAACGTATAACGTTATATACCATTCCGCACTAACGTATAACGTTATATACTAGTACGTAATAACGTATAACGTTATATACTATTACGTACTATCGTATAACGTTATATACTATCACGTACTAACGTATAACGTTATATACTATTACGTACTAACGTATAACGTTATATGCTAATACGTAATAACGTGTAACGTTATATATTAATACGTAATAACGTATAACATTATATACTATTACGTACTAACGTGTCACGTTATATACTAATACGTAATAACATATAACGTTATATACTATTACGTACTAACGTATAACGTTATATACTATTACTTAATAACGTATAACGTTATATGGTATTACGTAATAACGTATAACGTTATATACTATTACGTACTAACGTGTAACGTTATATACTAATACCTAATAACGTATAACGTTATATACTAATACGTACTAACGTGTCACGTTATATACTAATACGTAATAACATATAACGTTATGTACTATTACGTACTAACGTATAACGTTATATACTATTACTTAATAACGTATAACGTTATATGGTATTACGTAATAACGTATAACGTTATATACTATTACGTACTAACGTGTAACGTTATATACTAATACGTAATAACGTATAACGTTATATACTAATACGTAATAACGTATAACGTTATATACTAATACGTAATAACGTATAACGTTATATACTATTACGTAATAACGTGTAACGTTATATACTAATACGTAATTACGTATAACGTTATATACTATTACGTACTAACGTATAACGTTATATACTACTACGTACTAACGTGTAACGTTATATACTAATACGTAATAACGTATAACGTTATATACTATTAAGTACTAACGTATAACGTTATATACTATTACGTACTAACGTGCAACGTTATATACTAATACGTAATAACGTATAACATTATATACTAATACGTACTAACGTGTAACGTTATATACTAATACGTACTAACGTGTAACGCTATATACTAATACGTACTAACGTGTCACGTTATATACTAATACGTAACAACGTATAACGTTATATACTATTACGTACTAACTTGTAACGTTATATACTATTACTTAATAACGTATAACGTTATATGGTATTACGTAATAACGTATAACGTTATATACTATTACATACTAACGTGTCACGTTATATACTATCACGTAATGAGGTATAACGTTATATACTAATACGTAATAACGTATAACGTTATATACTATTACGTACTAACGTGTAACGTTATATACTAATACGTAATAACGTATAACGTTATATACTAATACGTAATAACGTATAACGTTATATACTAATACGTAATAACGTATAACGTTATATACTACTACGTACTAACGTGTAACGTTATATACTAATACGTAATAACGTATATCGTTATATACTATTAAGTACTAACGTATAACGTTATATACTATTACGTACTAACGTGTAACGTTATATACTAATACGTAATAACGTATAACGTTATATACTATTAAGTACTAACGTATAACGTTATATACTATTACGTACTAACGTGCAACGTTATATGCTAATACGTAATAACGTGTAACGTTATATATTAATACGTAATAACGTATAACATTATATACTATTACGTACTAACGTGTCACGTTATATACTAATACGTAATAACATATAACGTTATATACTATTACGTACTAACGTGTAACGTTATATACTAATACGTAATAACGTATAACGTTATATACTATTAAGTTCTAACGTATAACGTTATATACTATTACGTACTAACGTGCAACGTTATATGCTAATACGTAATAACGTGTAACGTTATATATTAATACGTAATAACGTATAACATTATATACTATTACGTACTAACGTGTCACGTTATATACTAATACGTAATGACGTATAACGTTATATACTATTACGTACTAACGTATAGCCTTATATACTATTACGTACTAACGTATAACGTTATATACTATTACGTACTAACGTGTAACGTTATATACTATTACATACTAACGTGTCACGTTATATACTAATACGTAATAACGTATAACGTTATATACTATTACGTACTATCGTATAACGTTATATACTATCACGTAATGAGGTATAACGTTATATACTAATACGTAATAACGTGTAACGTTATATACTAATACGTAATAACGTATAACGTTATATACCATTCCGTACTAACGTATAACGTTATATACTAATACGTAATAACGTATAACGTTATATACTATTACGTACTATCGTATAACGTTATATACTATCACGTACTAACGTATAACGTTATATACTATTACGTACTAACGTATAACGTTAAATGCTAATACGTAATAACGTGTAACATTATATATTAATACGTAATAACGTATAACGTTATATACTATTACGTACTAACGTATAACGTTATATGCTAATACGTAATAACGTGTAACGTTATATATTAATACGTAATAACGTATAACATTATATACTATTACGTACTAACGTGTCACGTTATATACTAATACGTAATAACATATAACGTTATATACTATTACGTACTAACGTATAACGTTATATACTATTACTTAATAACGTATAACGTTATATGGTATTACGTAATAACGTATAACGTTATATACTATTACGTACTAACGTGTAACGTTATATACTAATACCTAATAACGTATAACGTTATATACTAATACGTACTAACGTGTCACGTTATATACTAATACGTAATAACATATAACGTAATATACTATTACGTACTAACGTATAACGTTATATACTATTACTTAATAACGTATAACGTTATATGGTATTACGTAATAACGTATAACGTTATATACTATTACGTACTAACGTGTAACGTTATATACTAATACGTAATAACGTATAACGTTATATACTAATACGTAATAACGTATAACGTTATATACTAATACGTAATAACGTATAACGTTATATACTATTACGTAATAACGTGTAACGTTATATACTAATACGTAATTACGTATAACGTTATATACTATTACGTACTAACGTATAACGTTATATACTACTACGTACTAACGTGTAACGTTATATACTAATACGTAATAACGTATAACGTTATATACTATTAAGTACTAACGTATAACGTTATATACTATTACGTACTAACGTGCAACGTTATATACTGATACGTAATAACGTATAACGTTATATACTAATACGTACTAACGTGTAACGTTATATACTAATACGTACTAACGTGTCACGTTATATACTAATACGTAACAACGTATAACGTTATATACTATTACGTACTAACGTGTAACGTTATATAATATTACTTAATATCGTATAACGTTAAATGCTAATACGTAATAACGTGTAACATTATATATTAATACGTAATAACGTATAACGTTATATACTATTACGTACTAACGTATAACGTTATATGCTAATACGTAATAACGTGTAACGTTATATATTAATACGTAATAACGTATAACATTATATACTATTACGTACTAACGTGTCACGTTATATACTAATACGTAATAACATATAACGTTATATACTATTACGTACTAACGTATAACGTTATATACTATTACTTAATAACGTATAACGTTATATGGTATTACGTAATAACGTATAACGTTATATACTATTACGTACTAACGTGTGACGTTATATACTAATACCTAATAACGTATAACGTTATATACTAATACGTACTAACGTGTCACGTTATATACTAATACGTAATAACATATAACGTTATATACTATTACGTACTAACGTATAACGTTATATACTATTACTTAATAACGTATAACGTTATATGGTATTACGTAATAACGTATAACGTTATATACTATTACGTACTAACGTGTAACGTTATATACTAATACGTAATAACGTATAACGTTATATACTAATACGTAATAACGTATAACGTTATATACTAATACGTAATAACGTATAACGTTATATACTATTACGTAATAACGTGTAACGTTATATACTAATACGTAATTACGTATAACGTTATATACTATTACGTACTAACGTATAACGTTATATACTACTACGTACTAACGTGTAACGTTATATACTAATACGTAATAACGTATAACGTTATATACTATTAAGTACTAACGTATAACGTTATATACTATTACGTACTAACGTGCAACGTTATATACTAATACGTAATAACGTATAACGTTATATACTAATACGTACTAACGTGTAACGTTATATACTAATACGTACTAACGTGTAACGCTATATACTAATACGTACTAACGTGTCACGTTATATACTAATACGTAACAACGTATAACGTTATATACTATTACGTACTAACGTGTAACGTTATATACTATTACTTAATAACGTATAACGTTATATGGTATTACGTAATAACGTATAACGTTATATACTATTACATACTAACGTGTCACGTTATATACTATCACGTAATGAGGTATAACGTTATATACTAATACGTAATAACGTATAACGTTATATACTATTACGTACTAACGTGTAACGTTATATACTAATACGTAATAACGTATAACGTTATATACTAATACGTAATAACGTATAACGTTATATACTAATACGTAATAACGTATAACGTTATATACTACTACGTAATAACGTATAACGTTATATACTACTACGTACTAACGTGTAACGTTATATACTATTACGTACTAACGTGCAACGTTATATGCTAATACGTAATAACGTGTAACGTTATATATTAATACGTAATAACGTATAACATTATATACTATTACGTACTAACGTGTCACGTTATATACTAATACGTAATGACGTATAACGTTATATACTATTACGTACTAACGTATAGCCTTATATACTATTACGTACTAACGTATAACGTTATATACTATTACGTACTAACGTGTAACGTTATATACTATTACATACTAACGTGTCACGTTATATACTAATACGTAATAACGTATAACGTTATATACTATTACGTACTATCGTATAACGTTATATACTATCACGTAATGAGGTATAACGTTATATACTAATACGTAATAACGTATAACGTTATATACTATTACGTACTATCGTATAACGTTAGATACTATTACGTACTAACGTATAACGTTATATACTATTACGTAATAACGTGTAACGTTATATACTAATACGTAATAACGTATAACGTTATATACCATTCCGTACTAACGTATAACGTTATATACTAATACGTAATAACGTATAACGTTATATACTATTACGTACTATCGTATAACGTTATATACTATCACGTACTAACGTATAACGTTATATACTATTACGTACTAACGTATAACGTTAAATGCTAATACGTAATAACGTGTAACATTATATATTAATACGTAATAACGTATAACGTTATATACTATTACGTACTAACGTATAACGTTATATGCTAATACGTAATAACGTGTAACGTTATATATTAATACGTAATAACGTATAACATTATATACTATTACGTACTAACGTGTCACGTTATATACTAATACGTAATAACATATAACGTTATATACTATTACGTACTAACGTATAACGTTATATACTATTACTTAATAACGTATAACGTTATATGGTATTACGTAATAACGTATAACGTTATATACTATTACGTACTAACGTGTAACGTTATATACTAATACCTAATAACGTATAACGTTATATACTAATACGTACTAACGTGTCACGTTATATACTAATACGTAATAACATATAACGTAATATACTATTACGTACTAACGTATAACGTTATATACTATTACTTAATAACGTATAACGTTATATGGTATTACGTAATAACGTATAACGTTATATACTATTACGTACTAACGTGTAACGTTATATACTAATACGTAATAACGTATAACGTTATATACTAATACGTAATAACGTATAACGTTATATACTAATACGTAATAACGTATAACGTTATATACTATTACGTAATAACGTGTAACGTTATATACTAATACGTAATTACGTATAACGTTATATACTATTACGTACTAACGTATAACGTTATATACTACTACGTACTAACGTGTAACGTTATATACTAATACGTAATAACGTATAACGTTATATACTATTAAGTACTAACGTATAACGTTATATACTATTACGTACTAACGTGCAACGTTATATACTAATACGTAATAACGTATAACGTTATATACTAATACGTACTAACGTGTAACGTTATATACTAATACGTACTAACGTGTCACGTTATATACTAATACGTAACAACGTATAACGTTATATACTATTACGTACTAACGTGTAACGTTATATACTATTACTTAATATCGTATAACGTTATATGGTATTACGTAATAACGTATAACGTTATATACTATTACATACTAACGTGTCACGTTATATACTATCACGTAATGAGGTATAACGTTATATACTAATACGTAATAACGTATAACGTTATATACTATTACGTACTAACGTGTAACGTTATATACTAATACGTAATAACGTATAACGTTATATACTAATACGTAATAACGTATAACGTTATATACTAATACGTAATAACGTATAACGTTATATACTATTACGTACTAACGTGCAACGTTATATACTAATACGTAATAACGTATAACGTTATATACTAATACGTACTAACGTGTAACGTTATATACTATTACGTACTAACGTGTAACGTTATATAATAATACGTAATAACGTATAACGTTATATACTATTAAGTACTAACGTATAACGTTATATACTATTACGTACTAACGTGCAAAGTTATATGCTAATACGTAATAACGTGTAACGTTATATATTAATACGTAATAACGTATAACATTATATACTATTACGTACTAACGTGTCACGTTATATACTAATACGTAATCACATATAACGTTATATACTATTACGTACTAACGTATAACGTTATATACTATTACTTAATAACGTATAACGTTATATGGTATTACGTAATAACGTATAACGTTATATACTATTACGTACTAACGTGCAACGTTATATACTAATACGTAATAACGTATAACGTTATATACTATTACGTGCTAACGTATAACGTTATATACTAATACGTACTAACGTGTAACGTTATATACTAATACGTACTAACGTGTCACGTTATATACTAATACGTAATAACGTATAACGTTATATACTATTACGTACTAACGTGTAACGTTATATACTATTACGTACTAACGTATAACGTTATATACTATTACGTACTAACGTATAACGTTATATACTATTACGTACTAACGTAGAACGTTATATACTATTACGTACTAACGTATAACGTTATATACTATTACGTACTAACGTAGAACGTTATATACTATTACGTACTAACGTATAACGTTATATACTATTACGTACTAACTTGTAACGTTATATACTATTACGTAATAACGTATAACGTTATATATTATTACGTACTAACCTATAACGTTATATACTATTACGTAATGACGTATAACGTTATATACTATTACGTACTAACGTATAGCCTTATATACTATTACGTACTAACGTATAACGTTATATACTATTACGTACTAACGTGTAACGTTATATACTATTACATACTAACGTGTCACGTTATATACTAATACGTAATAACGTATAACGTTATATACTATTACGTACTATCGTATAACGTTATATACTATCACGTAATGAGGTATAACGTTATATACTAATACGTAATAACGTATAACGTTATATACTATTACGTACTATCGTATAACGTTAGATACTATTACGTACTAACGTATAACGTTATATACTATTACTTAATAACGTATAACGTTATATGGTATTACGTAATAACGTATAACGTTATATACTATTACGTACTAACGTATAACGTTATATGCTAATACGTAATAACGTGTAACGTTATATATTAATACGTAATAACGTATAACATTATATACTATTACGTACTAACGTGTCACGTTATATACTAATACGTAATAACATATAACGTTATATACTATTACGTACTAACGTATAACGTTATATACTATTACGTACTAACGTGTAACGTTATATACTAATACCTAATAACGTATAACGTTATATACTAATACGTACTAACGTGTCACGTTATATACTAATACGTAATAACGTATAACGTTATATACTATTACTTAATAACGTATAACGTTATATGGTATTACGTAATAACGTATAACGTTATATACTATTACGTACTAACGTGTAACGTTATATACTAATACGTAATAACGTATAACGTTATATACTAATACGTAATAACGTATAACGTTATATACTAATACGTAATAACGTATAACGTTATATACTATTACGTAATAACGTGTAACGTTATATACTAATACGTAATTACGTATAACGTTATATACTATTACGTACTAACGTATAACGTTATATACTACTACGTACTAACGTGTAACGTTATATACTAATACGTAATAACGTATAACGTTATATACTATTAAGTACTAACGTATAACGTTATATACTATTACGTACTAACGTGCAACGTTATATACTAATACGTAATAACGTATAACGTTATATACTAATACGTACTAACGTGTAACGTTATATACTAATACGTACTAACGTGTAACGTTATATACTAATACGTACTAACGTGTCACGTTATATACTAATACGTAACAACGTATAACGTTATATACTATTACGTACTAACGTGTAACGTTATATACTAATACGTACTCACGTATAACGTTATATACTATTACGTACTAACGTGAAACGTTATATACTATTACATACTAACGTGTCACGTTATATACTATCACGTAATGAGGTATAACGTTATATACTAATACGTAATAACTTATAACGTTATATACTATTACGTACTATCGTATAACGTTATATACTATTACGTACTAACGTATAACGTTATATACTATTACGTACTAACGTATAACGTTATATGCTAATACGTAATAACGTGTAACGTTATATATTAATACGTAATAACGTATAACGTTATATACTATTACGTACTATCGTATAACGTTATATACTATTACGTACTAACGTATAACGTTATATACTATTACGTACTAACGTATAACGTTATATACTAATACGTACTAACGTGTAACGTTATATACTAATACGTACTAACGTGTAACATTATATACTAATACGTACTAACGTGTCACGTTATATGCTATTACGTACTAACGTATAACGTTATATACTATTACGTACTAACGTATAACGTTATATACTATTATGTACTAACGTGTAACGTTATATACTAATATGTAATAACGTATAACGTTATATACTATTACGTACTAACGTATAACGTTATATACTATTACGTACTAACGTGCAACGTTATATACTAATACGTAATAACGTATAACGTTATATACTATTACGTGCTAACGTATAACGTTATATACTATTACGTACTATCGTATAACGTTATATACTATTACGTACTAACGTATAACGTTATATACTATTACGTACTAACGTATAACGTTATATGCTAATACGTAATAACGTGTAACGTTATATATTAATACGTAATAACGTATAACGTTATATACTATTACGTACCAACGTGCAACGTTATATACTATTACGTAAAGACGTATAACGTTATATACTATTACGTACTAACGTATAGCCTTATATACTATTACGTAATAACGTATAACGTTATATACTAATACGTACTAACGTGTAACGTTATATACTAATACGTACTAACGTGTAACGTTATATACTAATACGTACTAACGTGTCACGTTATATGCTATTACGTACTAACGTATAACGTTATATACTATTACGTACTAACGTATAACGTTATATACTATTATGTACTAACGTGTAACGTTATATACTAATATGTAATAACGTATAACGTTATATACTATTACGTACTAACGTATAACGTTATATACTATTACGTACTAACGTGCACCGTTATATACTAATACGTAATAACGTATAACGTTATATACTATTACGTACTAACGTATAGCCTTATATACTATTACGTAATAACGTATAACGTTATATACTAATACGTACTAACGTGTAACGTTATATACTAATACGTACTAACGTGTAACGTTATATACTAATACGTACTAACGTGTCACGTTATATGCTATTACGTACTAACGTATAACGTTATATACTATTACGTACTAACGTATAACGTTATATACTATTATGTACTAACGTGTAACGTTATATACTAATATGTAATAACGTATAACGTTATATACTATTACGTGCTAACGTATAACGTTATATACTAACACGTACTAACGTGTAACGTTATATACTAATACGTACTAACGTGTCACGTTATATACTAATACGTAACAACGTATAACGTTATATACTATTACGTACTAACGTGTAACGTTATATACTAATACGTACTCACGTATAACGTTATATACTATTACGTACTAACGTGAAACGTTATATACTATTACATACTAACGTGTCACGTTATATACTATCACGTAATGAGGTATAACGTTATATACTAATACGTAATAACGTATAACGTTATATACTATTACGTACTATCGTATAACGTTATATACTATTACGTACTAACGTATAACGTTATATACTATTACGTACTAACGTATAACGTTATATGCTAATACGTAATAACGTGTAACGTTATATACTAATACGTAATAACGTATAACGTTATATACTATTACGTACCAACGTGCAACGTTATATACTATTACGTAAAGACGTATAACGTTATATACTCTTACGTACTAACGTATAGCCTTATATACTATTACGTACTAACGTATAACGTTATATACTATTACGTACTAACGTGTAACGTTATATACTATTACATACTAACGTGTCACGTTATATACTAATACGTAATAACGTATAACGTTATATACTATTACGTACTATCGTATAACGTTATATACTATCACGTAATGAGGTATAACGTTATAGACTAATACGTAATAACGTATAACGTTATATACTATTACGTACTAACGTGAAACGTTATATACTAATACGTAATAACGTATAACGTTATATACTATTACGTACCAACGTGCAACGTTATATACTATTACGTAAAGACGTATAACGTTATATATTAATACGTAATAACGTGTAACGTTATATATTAATACGTAATAACGTATAACGTTATATACTATTACGTACTAACGTGTAACGTTATATACTAATACGTAATAACGTATAACGTTATATACTATTACGTACTATCGTATAACGTTATATACTATTACGTACTAACGTGTAACGTTATATACTAATACGTAATAACGTATAACGTCAAATACTATTACGTACTAACGTATAACGTTATATACTATTACGTAATGACGTATAACGTCATATACTAATACGTACTAACGTATAACGTTATATACTAATACGTAATAACGTGCAATGTTATATACTAATACGTAATAACGTATAACGTTATATACTAATACGTAATAACGTGCAACGTTATATACTAATACGTAATAACGTATAACGTTATATACTATTACGTACTAACGTATAACGTTATATACTATTACGTACTAACGTGCAACGTTATATACTAATACGTAATAACGTATAACGTTATATACTATTACGTGCTAACGTATAACGTTATATACTAATACGTACTAACGTGTAACGTTATATACTAATACGTACTAACGTGTCACGTTATATACTAATACGTAATAACGTATAACGTTATATACTATTACGTACTAACGTGTAACGTTATATACTATTACGTACTAACGTATAACGTTATATACTAATACGTAATAACGTGCAACGTTATATACTAATACGTAATAACGTATAACGTTATATACTATTACGTAATGAGGTATACCGTTATATACTAATACGTAATAACGTATAACGTTATATGTTATTACGTACTATCGTATAACGTTATAAACTAATACGTAATAACGTATAACGTTATATACTATTACGTACTAACGTATAGCCTTATATACTATTACGTACTAACGTATAACGTTATATACTATTACGTACTAACGTGTAACGTTATATACTATTACATACTAACGTGTCACGTTATATACTAAATCGTAATAACGTATAACGTTACATACTATTACGTACTATCGTATAACGTTATATACTATTACGTACTAACGTATAACGTTATATACTATTACGTAATGACGTATAACGTTATATACTATTACGTACTAACGTATAGCCTTATATAGTATTACGTACTAACGTATAACGTTATATACTATTACGTACTAACGTGTAACGTTATATACTATTACATACTAACGTGTCACGTTATATACTAAATCGTAATAAAGTATAACGTTACATACTATTACGTACTATCGTATAACGTTATATACTATTACGTAATGAGGTATAACGTTATATACTAATACGTAATAACGTATAACGTTATATACTGTTACGTACTATCGTATAACGTTATACATTATTACGTACTAACGTATAACGTTATATACTATTACGTACTAACGTGTAACGTTATATACTATTACGTACTAACGTGTCACGTCATATACTATTACTTAATAACGTATAACGTTATATGGTATTATGTAATAACGTATAACGTTATATACTATTACGTACTAACGTGTAACGTTATATACTAATACGTAATAACGTATAACGTTATATACTAATACGTAATAAAGTATAACGTTATATACTAATACGTAATAACGTATAACGTTATATACTATTACGTAATAACGTGTAACGTTATATACTAATACGTAATTACGTATAACGTTATATACTATTACGTACTAACGTATAACGTTATATACTATTACGTACTAACGTGTAACGTTATATACTAATACGTAATAACGTATAACGTTATATACTAATACGTAATAACGTATAACGTTATATACTATTACGTACTAACGTATAACGTTATATGCTATTACGTACTAACGTAGAACGTTATATACTATTACGTACTAACGTGTAACGTTATATACTATTACGTACTATCGTATAACGTTATATACTATTACGTACTAACGTATAACGTTATATACTATTACGTACTAACGTATAACGTTATATGCTAATACGTAATAACGTGTAACGTTATATATTAATACGTAATAACGTATAACGTTATATACTATTACGTACCAACGTGCAACGTTATATACTATTACGTAAAGACGTATAACGTTATATACTATTACGTACTAACGTATAGCCTTATATACTATTACGTAATAACGTATAACGTTATATACTAATACGTACTAACGTGTAACGTTATATACCATTCCGTACTAACGTATAACGTTATATACTATTACGTGCTAACGTATAACGTTATATACTAATACGTAATAACGTATAACGTTATATACTATTACGTACTAACGTATAACGTTATATACTATTACGTAATGACGTATAACGTCATATACTATTACGTACTAACGTATAACGTTATATACTATTACGTGCTTACGTATAACGTTATATACTATTACGTACTAACGTGTAACGTTATATACTAATACGTAATAACGTATAACGTTATATACTATTACGTACTAACGTGTAACGTTATATACTAATACCTAATAACGTATAACGTTATATACTAATACGTACTAACGTGTCACGTTATATACTAATACGTAATAACGTATAACGTTATATACTATTACTTAATAACGTATAACGTTATATGGTATTACGTAATAACGTATAACGTTATATACTATTACGTACTAACGTGTAACGTTATATACTAATACGTAATAACGTATAACGTTATATACTAATACGTAATAACGTATAACGTTATATACTAATACGTAATAACGTATAACGTTATATACTATTACGTAATAACGTGTAACGTTATATACTAATACGTAATTACGTATAACGTTATATACTATTACGTACTAACGTATAACGTTATATACTACTACGTACTAACGTGTAACGTTATATACTAATACGTAATAACGTATAACGTTATATACTATTAAGTACTAACGTATAACGTTATATACTATTACGTACTAACGTGCAACGTTATATACTAATACGTAATAACGTATAACGTTATATACTAATACGTACTAACGTGTAACGTTATATACTAATACGTACTAACGTGTAACGTTATATACTAATACGTACTAACGTGTCACGTTATATACTAATACGTAACAACGTATAACGTTATATACTATTACGTACTAACGTGTAACGTTATATACTAATACGTACTCACGTATAACGTTATATACTATTACGTACTAACGTGAAACGTTATATACTATTACATACTAACGTGTCACGTTATATACTATCACGTAATGAGGTATAACGTTATATACTAATACGTAATAACGTATAACGTTATATACTATTACGTACTATCGTATAACGTTATATACTATTACGTACTAACGTATAACGTTATATACTATTACGTACTAACGTATAACGTTATATGCTAATACGTAATAACGTGTAACGTTATATATTAATACGTAATAACGTATAACGTTATATACTATTACGTACTATCGTATAACGTTATATACTATTACGTACTAACGTATAACGTTATATACTATTACGTACTAACGTATAACGTTATATACTAATACGTACTAACGTGTAACGTTATATACTAATACGTACTAACGTGTAACATTATATACTAATACGTACTAACGTGTCACGTTATATGCTATTACGTACTAACGTATAACGTTATATACTATTACGTACTAACGTATAACGTTATATACTATTATGTACTAACGTGTAACGTTATATACTAATATGTAATAACGTATAACGTTATATACTATTACGTACTAACGTATAACGTTATATACTATTACGTACTAACGTGCAACGTTATATACTAATACGTAATAACGTATAACGTTATATACTATTACGTGCTAACGTATAACGTTATATACTATTACGTACTATCGTATAACGTTATATACTATTACGTACTAACGTATAACGTTATATACTATTACGTACTAATGTATAACGTTATATGCTAATACGTAATAACGTGTAACGTTATATATTAATACGTAATAACGTATAACGTTATATACTATTACGTACCAACGTGCAACGTTATATACTATTACGTAAAGACGTATAACGTTATATACTATTACGTACTAACGTATAGCCTTATATACTATTACGTAATAACGTATAACGTTATATACTAATACGTACTAACGTGTAACGTTATATACTAATACGTACTAACGTGTAACGTTATATACTAATACGTACTAACGTGTCACGTTATATGCTATTACGTACTAACGTATAACGTTATATACTATTACGTACTAACGTATAACGTTATATACTATTATGTACTAACGTGTAACGTTATATACTAATATGTAATAACGTATAACGTTATATACTATTACGTACTAACGTATAACGTTATATACTATTACGTACTAACGTGCACCGTTATATACTAATACGTAATAACGTATAACGTTATATACTATTACGTACTAACGTATAGCCTTATATACTATTACGTAATAACGTATAACGTTATATACTAATACGTACTAACGTGTAACGTTATATACTAATACGTACTAACGTGTAACGTTATATACTAATACGTACTAACGTGTCACGTTATATGCTATTACGTACTAACGTATAACGTTATATACTATTACGTACTAACGTATAACGTTATATACTATTATGTACTAACGTGTAACGTTATATACTAATATGTAATAACGTATAACGTTATATACTATTACGTACTAACGTATAACGTTATATACTATTACGTACTAACGTGCAACGTTATATACTAATACGTAATAACGTATAACGTTATATACTATTACGTGCTAACGTATAACGTTATATACTAACACGTACTAACGTGTAACGTTATATACTAATACGTACTAACGTGTCACGTTATATACTAATACGTAACAACGTATAACGTTATATACTATTACGTACTAACGTGTAACGTTATATACTAATACGTACTCACGTATAACGTTATATACTATTACGTACTAACGTGAAACGTTATATACTATTACATACTAACGTGTCACGTTATATACTATCACGTAATGAGGTATAACGTTATATACTAATACGTAATAACGTATAACGTTATATACTATTACGTACTATCGTATAACGTTATATACTATTACGTACTAACGTATAACGTTATATACTATTACGTACTAACGTATAACGTTATATGCTAATACGTAATAACGTGTAACGTTATATACTAATACGTAATAACGTATAACGTTATATACTATTACGTACCAACGTGCAACGTTATATACTATTACGTAAAGACGTATAACGTTATATACTCTTACGTACTAACGTATAGCCTTATATACTATTACGTACTAACGTATAACGTTATATACTATTACGTACTAACGTGTAACGTTATATACTATTACATACTAACGTGTCACGTTATATACTAATACGTAATAACGTATAACGTTATATACTATTACGTACTATCGTATAACGTTATATACTATCACGTAATGAGGTATAACGTTATAGACTAATACGTAATAACGTATAACGTTATATACTATTACGTACTAACGTGAAACGTTATATACTAATACGTAATAACGTATAACGTTATATACTATTACGTACCAACGTGCAACGTTATATACTATTACGTAAAGACGTATAACGTTATATATTAATACGTAATAACGTGTAACGTTATATATTAATACGTAATAACGTATAACGTTATATACTATTACGTACTAACGTGTAACGTTATATACTAATACGTAATAACGTATAACGTTATATACTATTACGTACTATCGTATAACGTTATATACTATTACGTACTAACGTGTAACGTTATATACTAATACGTAATAACGTATAACGTCAAATACTATTACGTACTAACGTATAACGTTATATACTATTACGTAATGACGTATAACGTCATATACTAATACGTACTAACGTATAACGTTATATACTAATACGTAATAACGTGCAACGTTATATACTAATACGTAATAACGTATAACGTTATATACTAATACGTAATAACGTGCAACGTTATATACTAATACGTAATAACGTATAACGTTATATACTATTACGTACTAACGTATAACGTTATATACTATTACGTACTAACGTGCAACGTTATATACTAATACGTAATAACGTATAACGTTATATACTATTACGTGCTAACGTATAACGTTATATACTATTACGTACTAACGTGCAACGTTATATACTAATACGTAATAACGTATAACGTTATATACTAATACGTACTAACGTGTAACGTTATATACTAATACGTACTAACGTGTAACGTTATATACTAATACGTACTAACGTGTCACGTTATATACTAATACGTAACAACGTATAACGTTATATACTATTACGTACTAACGTGTAACGTTATATACTAATACGTACTCACGTATAACGTTATATACTATTACGTACTAACGTGAAACGTTATATACTATTACATACTAACGTGTCACGTTATATACTATCACGTAATGAGGTATAACGTTATATACTAATACGTAATAACGTATAACGTTATATACTATTACGTACTATCGTATAACGTTATATACTATTACGTACTAACGTATAACGTTATATACTATTACGTACTAACGTATAACGTTATATGCTAATACGTAATAACGTGTAACGTTATATATTAATACGTAATAACGTATAACGTTATATACTATTACGTACTATCGTATAACGTTATATACTATTACGTACTAACGTATAACGTTATATACTATTACGTACTAACGTATAACGTTATATACTAATACGTACTAACGTGTAACGTTATATACTAATACGTACTAACGTGTAACATTATATACTAATACGTACTAACGTGTCACGTTATATGCTATTACGTACTAACGTATAACGTTATATACTATTACGTACTAACGTATAACGTTATATACTATTATGTACTAACGTGTAACGTTATATACTAATATGTAATAACGTATAACGTTATATACTATTACGTACTAACGTATAACGTTATATACTATTACGTACTAACGTGCAACGTTATATACTAATACGTAATAACGTATAACGTTATATACTATTACGTGCTAACGTATAACGTTATATACTATTACGTACTATCGTATAACGTTATATACTATTACGTACTAACGTATAACGTTATATACTATTACGTACTAATGTATAACGTTATATGCTAATACGTAATAACGTGTAACGTTATATATTAATACGTAATAACGTATAACGTTATATACTATTACGTACCAACGTGCAACGTTATATACTATTACGTAAAGACGTATAACGTTATATACTATTACGTACTAACGTATAGCCTTATATACTATTACGTAATAACGTATAACGTTATATACTAATACGTACTAACGTGTAACGTTATATACTAATACGTACTAACGTGTAACGTTATATACTAATACGTACTAACGTGTCACGTTATATGCTATTACGTACTAACGTATAACGTTATATACTATTACGTACTAACGTATAACGTTATATACTATTATGTACTAACGTGTAACGTTATATACTAATATGTAATAACGTATAACGTTATATACTATTACGTACTAACGTATAACGTTATATACTATTACGTACTAACGTGCACCGTTATATACTAATACGTAATAACGTATAACGTTATATACTATTACGTACTAACGTATAGCCTTATATACTATTACGTAATAACGTATAACGTTATATACTAATACGTACTAACGTGTAACGTTATATACTAATACGTACTAACGTGTAACGTTATATACTAATACGTACTAACGTGTCACGTTATATGCTATTACGTACTAACGTATAACGTTATATACTATTACGTACTAACGTATAACGTTATATACTATTATGTACTAACGTGTAACGTTATATACTAATATGTAATAACGTATAACGTTATATACTATTACGTACTAACGTATAACGTTATATACTATTACGTACTAACGTGCAACGTTATATACTAATACGTAATAACGTATAACGTTATATACTATTACGTGCTAACGTATAACGTTATATACTAACACGTACTAACGTGTAACGTTATATACTAATACGTACTAACGTGTCACGTTATATACTAATACGTAACAACGTATAACGTTATATACTATTACGTACTAACGTGTAACGTTATATACTAATACGTACTCACGTATAACGTTATATACTATTACGTACTAACGTGAAACGTTATATACTATTACATACTAACGTGTCACGTTATATACTATCACGTAATGAGGTATAACGTTATATACTAATACGTAATAACGTATAACGTTATATACTATTACGTACTATCGTATAACGTTATATACTATTACGTACTAACGTATAACGTTATATACTATTACGTACTAACGTATAACGTTATATGCTAATACGTAATAACGTGTAACGTTATATACTAATACGTAATAACGTATAACGTTATATACTATTACGTACCAACGTGCAACGTTATATACTATTACGTAAAGACGTATAACGTTATATACTCTTACGTACTAACGTATAGCCTTATATACTATTACGTACTAACGTATAACGTTATATACTATTACGTACTAACGTGTAACGTTATATACTATTACATACTAACGTGTCACGTTATATACTAATACGTAATAACGTATAACGTTATATACTATTACGTACTATCGTATAACGTTATATACTATCACGTAATGAGGTATAACGTTATAGACTAATACGTAATAACGTATAACGTTATATACTATTACGTACTAACGTGAAACGTTATATACTAATACGTAATAACGTATAACGTTATATACTATTACGTACCAACGTGCAACGTTATATACTATTACGTAAAGACGTATAACGTTATATATTAATACGTAATAACGTGTAACGTTATATATTAATACGTAATAACGTATAACGTTATATACTATTACGTACTAACGTGTAACGTTATATACTAATACGTAATAACGTATAACGTTATATACTATTACGTACTATCGTATAACGTTATATACTATTACGTACTAACGTGTAACGTTATATACTAATACGTAATAACGTATAACGTCAAATACTATTACGTACTAACGTATAACGTTATATACTATTACGTAATGACGTATAACGTCATATACTAATACGTACTAACGTATAACGTTATATACTAATACGTAATAACGTGCAACGTTATATACTAATACGTAATAACGTATAACGTTATATACTAATACGTAATAACGTGCAACGTTATATACTAATACGTAATAACGTATAACGTTATATACTATTACGTACTAACGTATAACGTTATATACTATTACGTACTAACGTGCAACGTTATATACTAATACGTAATAACGTATAACGTTATATACTATTACGTGCTAACGTATAACGTTATATACTAATACGTACTAACGTGTAACGTTATATACTAATACGTACTAACGTGTCACGTTATATACTAATACGTAATAACGTATAACGTTATATACTATTACGTACTAACGTGTAACGTTATATACTATTACGTACTAACGTATAACGTTATATACTAATACGTAATAACGTGCAACGTTATATACTAATACGTAATAACGTATAACGTTATATACGATTACGTACTATCGTATAACGTTATATACTATTACGTAATGAGGTATACCGTTATATACTAATACGTAATAACGTATAACGTTATATGTTATTACGTACTATCGTATAACGTTATAAACTAATACGTAATAACGTATAACGTTATATACTATTACGTACTAACGTATAGCCTTATATACTATTACGTACTAACGTATAACGTTATATACTATTACGTACTAACGTGTAACGTTATATACTATTACATACTAACGTGTCACGTTATATACTAAATCGTAATAACGTATAACGTTACATACTATTACGTACTATCGTATAACGTTATATACTATTACGTACTAACGTATAACGTTATATACTATTACGTAATGACGTATAACGTTATATACTATTACGTACTAACGTATAGCCTTATATACTATTACGTACTAACGTATAACGTTATATACTATTACGTACTAACGTGTAACGTTATATACTATTACATACTAACGTGTCACGTTATATACTAAATCGTAATAAAGTATAACGTTACATACTATTACGTACTATCGTATAACGTTATATACTATTACGTAATGAGGTATAACGTTATATACTAATACGTAATAACGTATAACGTTATATACTGTTACGTACTATCGTATAACGTTATACATTATTACGTACTAACGTATAACGTTATATACTATTACGTACTAACGTGTAACGTTATATACTATTACGTACTAACGTGTCACGTCATATACTATTACTTAATAACGTATAACGTTATATGGTATTATGTAATAACGTATAACGTTATATACTATTACGTACTAACGTGTAACGTTATATACTAATACGTAATAACGTATAACGTTATATACTAATACGTAATAAAGTATAACGTTATATACTAATACGTAATAACGTATAACGTTATATACTATTACGTAATAACGTGTAACGTTATATACTAATACGTAATTACGTATAACGTTATATACTATTACGTACTAACGTATAACGTTATATACTATTACGTACTAACGTGTAACGTTATATACTAATACGTAATAACGTATAACGTTATATACTAATACGTAATAACGTATAACGTTATATACTATTACGTACTAACGTATAACGTTATATACTATTACGTACTAACGTAGAACGTTATATACTATTACGTACTAACGTGTAACGTTATATACTATTACGTACTATCGTATAACGTTATATACTATTACGTACTAACGTATAACGTTATATACTATTACGTACTAACGTATAACGTTATATGCTAATACGTAATAACGTGTAACGTTATATATTAATACGTAATAACGTATAACGTTATATACTATTACGTACCAACGTGCAACGTTATATACTATTACGTAAAGACGTATAACGTTATATACTATTACGTACTAACGTATAGCCTTATATACTATTACGTAATAACGTATAACGTTATATACTAATACGTACTAACGTGTAACGTTATATACCATTCCGTACTAACGTATAACGTTATATACTATTACGTGCTAACGTATAACGTTATATACTAATACGTAATAACGTATAACGTTATATACTATTACGTACTAACGTATAACGTTATATACTATTACGTAATGACGTATAACGTCATATACTATTACGTACTAACGTATAACGTTATATACTATTACGTGCTTACGTATAACGTTATATACTATTACGTACTAACGTGTAACGTTATATACTAATACGTAATAACGTATAACGTTATATACTATTACGTACTAACGTATAACGTTATATACTATTACGTACTAACGTGCAACGTTATATACTAATACGTAATAACGTAAACGTTATATACTATTACGTGCTAACGTATAACGTTATATACTAATACGTACTAACGTGTAACGTTATATACTAATACGTACTAACGTGTCACGTTATATACTAATACGTAATAACGTATAACGTTATATACTATTACGTACTGACGTGTAACGTTATATACTATTACGTACTAACGTATAACGTTATATACTAATACGTAATAACGTGCAACGTTATATACTAATACGTAATAACGTATAACGTTATATACTATTACGTACTATCGTATAACGTTATATACTATTACGTAATGAGGTATAACGTTATATACTAATACGTAATAACGTATAACGTTATATGTTATTACGTACTATCGTATAACGTTATATACTATTACGTACTAACGTATAACGTTATATACTATTACGTATTAACGTATAACGTTATATACGATTACGTACTAACGTATAACGTTATATACTATTACTTAATAACGTATAACGTTATATACTATTACGTACTAACGTATAACGTTATATACTATTACGTAATGACGTATAACGTTATATACTATTACGTACTATCGTATAACGTTATATACTATTACGTACTAACGTATAACGTTATATACTATTACGTACTAACGTATAACGTTATATCCTATTACGTACTAACTTGCAACGTTATATACTATTACGTAATAACGTATAACGTTATATACTATTACGTACTAACGTATAACGTTATATACTATTACGTAATGACGTATAACGTTATATACTATTACGTACTAACGTATAGCCTTATATACTATTACGTACTAACGTATAACGTTATATACTATTACGTACTAACGTGTAACGTTATACACTATTACATACTAACGTGTCACGTTATATACTAAATCGTAATAACGTATAACGTTACATACTATTACGTACTATCGTATAACGTTATATACTATTACGTAATGAGGTATAACGTTATATACTAATACGTAATAACGTATAACGTTATATACTATTACGTACTATCGTATAACGTTATACATTATTACGTACTAACGTATAACGTTATATACTATTACGTACTAACGTGTACCGTTATATACTATTACGTACTGACGTGTAACGTTATATACTATTACGTACTAACGTATAACGTTATATACTAATACGTAATAACGTGCAACGTTATATACTAATACGTAATAACGTATAACGTTATATACTATTACGTACTATCGTATAACGTTATATACTATTACGTAATGAGGTATAACGTTATATACTAATACGTAATAACGTATAACGTTATATGTTATTACGTACTATCGTATAACGTTATATACTATTACGTACTAACGTATAACGTTATATACTATTACGCATTAACGTATAACGTTATATACGATTACGTACTAACGTATAACGTTATATACTATTACTTAATAACGTATAACGTTATATACTATTACGTACTAACGTATAACGTTATATACTATTACGTAATGACGTATAACGTTATATACTATTACGTACTATCGTATAACGTTATATACTATTACGTACTAACGTATAACGTTATATACTATTACGTACTAATGTATAACGTTATATCCTATTACGTACTAACTTGCAACGTTATATACTATTACGTAATAACGTATAACGTTATATACTATTACGTACTAACGTATAACGTTATATACTATTACGTAATGACGTATAACGTTATATACTATTACGTACTAACGTATAGCCTTATATACTATTACGTACTAACGTATAACGTTATATACTATTACGTACTAACGTGTAACGTTATACACTATTACATACTAACGTGTCACGTTATATACTAAATCGTAATAACGTATAACGTTACATACTATTACGTACTATCGTATAACGTTATATACTATTACGTAATGAGGTATAACGTTATATACTAATACGTAATAACGTATAACGTTATATACTATTACGTACTATCGTATAACGTTATACATTATTACGTACTAACGTATAACGTTATATACTATTACGTACTAACGTGTACCGTTATATACTATTACGTACTAACGTGTCACGTCATATACTAATACGTAATAACATATAACGTTATATACTATTACGTACTATCGTATAACGTTATATACTCTTACTTAATAACGTATAACGTTATATGGTATTGTGTAATAACGTATAACGTTATATACTATTACGTACTAACGTGTAACGTTATATACTAATATGTAATAACGTATAACGTTATATACTAATACGTAATAACGTATAACGTTATATACTAATACGTAATAACGTATAACGTTATATACTATTACGTAATAACGTGTAACCTTATATACTAGTACGTAATTACGTATAACGTCATATACTATTACGTACTAACGTATAACGTTATATACTATTACGTACTAACGTGTAACGTTATATACTAATACGTAATAACGTATAACGTTATATACTAATACGTAATAACTTATAACGTTATATACTATTACGTACTAACGTATAACGTTATATACTATTACGTACTAACGTATAACGTTATATACTATTACGTACTAACGTGTAACGTTATATACTATTACATACTAACGTGTCACGTTATATACTAATACGTAACGTATAACGTTATATACTATTACGTACTATCGTATAACGTTATATACTATCACGTAATGAGGTCTAACGTTATATACTAATACGTAATAACGTATAACGTTATATACTATTACGTACTATCGTATAACGTTAGATACTATTACGTACTAACGTATAACGTTATATACTATTACGTAATAACGTGTAATGTTATATACTAATACGTAATAACGTATAACGTTATATACCATTCCGTACTACCGTATAACGTTATATACTAATACATACTAAAGTGTAACGTTATATACTAATACGTAATAACATATAACGTTATATAGTATTACGTACTAACGTATAACGTTATATACTATTACGTAATAACGTGTAACGTTATATACTAATACGTAATAACGTATAACGTTATATACCATTACGTACTAACGTATAACGTTATATACTAATACATACTAAAGTGTAACGTTATATACTAATACGTAATAACGTATAACGTTATATAGTATTACGTACTAACGTATAACGTTATATACTATTACGTAATGACGTATAACGTCATATACTATTACGTACTAACGTATAACGTTATATACTAATACGTAATAACGTATAACGTTATATACTATTACGTACTAACGTATAACGTTATATACTATTACGTACTAACGTAGAACGTTATATACTATTACGTACTAACGTGTAACGTTATATACTATTACATACTAACGTGTCACGTTATATACCATTCCGTACTAACGTATAACGTTATATACTAATACATACTAAAGTGTAACGTTATATACTAATACGTAATAACGTATAACGTTATATACTATTACGTACTATCGTATAACGTTATATACTATCACGTATTGAGGTATAACGTTATATACTAATACGTAATAACGTATAACGTTATATACTATTACGTACTATCGTATAACGTTAGATACTATTACGTACTAACGTATAACGTTATATACTATTATGTAATAACGTGTAACGT
The DNA here is from genome assembly GCF_905332965.1 of Bombus pascuorum. Classification (NCBI taxonomy): domain Eukaryota; kingdom Metazoa; phylum Arthropoda; class Insecta; order Hymenoptera; family Apidae; genus Bombus; species Bombus pascuorum. The sequence continues at coordinate 15,692,548 of NC_083489.1, read as the reverse complement.
TATATACTATTACGTAATAACGTATAACGTTATATACTATTACGTACTAACGTATAACGTTATATACTATTACGTAATGACGTATAACGTTATATACTATTACGTACTAACGTATAGCCTTATATACTATTACGTACTAACGTATAACGTTATATACTATTACGTACTAACGTGTAACGTTATACACTATTACATACTAACGTGTCACGTTATATACTAAATCGTAATAACGTATAACGTTACATACTATTACGTTCTATCGTATAACGTTATATACTATTACGTAATGAGGTATAACGTTATATACTAATACGTAATAACGTATAACGTTATATACTATTACGTGCTAACGTATAACGTTATATACTATTACGTACTAACGTGTAACGTTATATACTAATACGTAATAACGTATAACGTTATATACTAACACGTAATAACGTATAACGTTATATACTATTACGTAATGAGGTCTAACGTTATATACTAATACGTAATAACGTATAACGTTATATACTATTACGTACTATCGTATAACGTTAGATACTATTACGTACTAACGTATAACGTTATATACTATTACGTAATAACGTGTAACGTTATATACTAATACGTAATAACGTATAACGTTATATACCATTCCGTACTACCGTATAACGTTATATACTAATACATACTAAAGTGTAACGTTATATACTAATACGTAATAACATATAACGTTATATAGTATTACGTACTAACGTATAACGTTATATACAATTACGTAATGATGTATAACGTCATATACTATTACGTACTAACGTATAACGTTATATACTATTACGTGCTAACGTATAACGTTATATACTATTACGTACTAACGTGTAACGTTATATACTAATACGTAATAACGTATAACGTTATATACTAACACGTAATAACGTATAACGTTATATACTATTACGTAATAACGTGTAACGTTATATACTAATACGTAATAACGTATAACGTTATATACCATTACGTACTAACGTATAACGTTATATACTAATACATACTAAAGTGTAACGTTATATACTAATACGTAATAACGTATAACGTTATATAGTATTACGTACTAACGTATAACGTTATATACTATTACGTAATGACGTATAACGTCATATACTATTACGTACTAACGTATAACGATATATACTAATACGTAATAACGTGCAACGTTATATACTATTACGTGCTAACGTATAACGTAATATACTAATACGTACTAACGTGTAACGTTATATACTAATACGTACTAACGTGTCACGTTATATACTAATACGTAATAACGTATAACGTTATATACTATTACGTACTAACGTGTAACGTTATATACTAATACGTACTCACGTATAACGTTATATACTATTACGTACTAACGTGCAACGTTATATACCATTACGTACTAACGTATAACGTTGTATACTATTACATACTAACGTGTCACGTTATATACTAATACGTAATAACGTATAAAGTTATATACTATTACGTACTATCGTATAACGTTATATACTATCACGTAATGAGGTATAACGTTATATACTAATACGTAATAACGTATAACGTTATATACTATTACGTACTATCGTATAACGTTATATACTATTACGTACTAACGTCTAACGTTATATACTATTACGTACTAACGTATAACGTTATATGCTAATACGTAATAACGTGTAACGTTATATATTAATACGTAGTAACGTATAACGTTATATACTATTACGTACTAACGTATAACGTTATATACTATTACGTACCTACGTATAACGTTATATGCTAATACGTAATAACGTGTAACGTTATATATTAATACGTAATAACGTGTAACGTTATATATTAATACGTAGTAACGTATAACGTTATATACTAATACGTAATAACATATAACGTTATATACTATTACGTACTACCGTATAACGTTATATACTATCACGTAATGAGGTATAACGTTATATACTAATACGTAATAACGTATAACGTTATATACTATTACGTACTATCGTATAACGTTAGATACTATTACGTACTAACGTATAACGTTATATACTATTACGTACTAACGTGTAACGTTATATACTAATACGTAATAACGTGTAACGTTATATACTAATACGTAATAACGTATAACGTTATATACCATTCCGTACTAACGTATAACGTTATATACTAATACATACTAAAGTGTAACGTTATATACTCATACGTAATAACGTATAACGTTATATAGTATTACGTACTAACGTATAACGTTATATACTATTACGTAATGACGTATAACGTCATGTACTATTACGTACTAACGTATAACGTTATATACTATTACGTGCTAACGTATAACGTTATATACTATTACGTACTAACGTGTAACGTTATATACTAATACGTAATAACGTATAACGTTATATACTAATACGTAATAACGTATAACGTTATATACTAATACGTAATAACGTATAACGTTATATACTATTACGTAATAACGTGTAACGTTATATACTAATACGTAATTACGTATAACGTCATATACTATTACGTACTAACGTATAACGTTATATACTATTACGTACTAACGTGTAACGTTATATACTAATACGTAATAACGTATAACGTTATATACTAATACGTAATAACTTATAACGTTATATACTATTACGTACTAACGTATAACGTTATATACTATTACGTACTAACGTATAACGTTATATACTATTACGTACTAACGTGTAACGTTATATACTATTACATACTAACGTGTCACGTTATATACTAATACGTAACGTATAACGTTATATACTATTACGTACTATCGTATAACGTTATATACTATCACGTAATGAGGTCTAACGTTATATACTAATACGTAATAACGTATAACGTTATATACTATTACGTACTATCGTATAACGTTAGATACTATTACGTACTAACGTATAACGTTATATACTATTACGTAATAACGTGTAACGTTATATACTAATACGTAATAACGTATAACGTTATATACCATTCCGTACTAACGTATAACGTTATATACTAATACATACTAAAGTGTAACGTTATATACTAATACGTAATAACATATAACGTTATATAGTATTACGTACTAACGTATAACGTTATATACTATTACGTAATGATGTATAACGTCATATACCATTACGTACTAACGTATAACGTTATATACTAATACATACTAAAGTGTAACGTTATATACTAATACGTAATAACGTATAACGTTATATAGTATTACGTACTAACGTATAACGTTATATACTATTACGTAATGACGTATAACGTCATATACTATTACGTACTAACGTATAACGTTATATAGTAATACGTAATAACGTGCAACGTTATATACTATTACGTGCTAACGTATAACGTTATATACTAATACGTACTAACGTGTAACGTTATATACTAATACGTACTAACGTGTCACGTTATATACTAATACGTAATAACGTATAACGTTATATACTATTACGTACTATCGTATAACGTTATATACTATCACGTAATGAGGTATAACGTTATATACTAATACGTAATAACGTATAACGTTATATACTAATACGTAATAACGTGTAACGTTATATACTAATACGTAATAACGTATAACGTTATATAGTATTACGTACTAACGTATAACGTTATATACTATTACGTAATGACGTATAACGTCATATACTATTACGTACTAACGTATAACGTTATATACTAATACGTAATAACGTGCAACGTTATATACTATTACGTGCTAACGTATAACGTTATATACTAATACGTACTAACGTGTAACGTTATATACTAATACGTACTAACGTGTCACGTTATATACTAATACGTAATAACGTATAACGTTATATACTATTACGTACTAACGTGTAACGTTATATACTAATACGTACTCACGTATAACGTTATATACTATTACGTACTAACGTGCAACGTTATATACTATTACGTACTAACGTGTAACGTTATATACTATTACATACTAACGTGTCACGTTATATACTAATACGTAATAACGTATAAAGTTATATACTATTACGTACTATCGTATAACGTTATATACTATTACGTACTAACGTGTAACGTTATATACTAATACGTAATAACGTATAACATCATATACTATTACGTACTAACGTATAACGTTATATACTATTACGTAATGACGTATAACGTCATATACTATTACGTACTAACGTATAACGTTATATACTAATACGTAATAACGTGCAACGTTATATACTAATACGTAATAACGTATAACGTTATATACTAATACGTAATAACGTATAACGTTATATACTAATACGTAATAACGTGCAACGTTATATACTAATACGTAATAACGTATAACGTTATATACTATTACGTACTAACGTATAACGTTATATACTATTACGTACTAACGTGCAACGTTATATACTAATACGTAATAACGTATAACGTTATATACTATTACGTGCCTACGTATAACGTTATATACTAATACGTAATAACGCATAACGTTATATACTATTACGTACTATCGTATAACGTTATATACTATTACGTAATGAGGTATAACGTTATATACTAATACGTAATAACGTATAACTTTATATGTTATTACGTACTATCGTATAACGTTATATACTATTACGTACTAACGTATAACGTTATATACTATTACGTACTAACGTATAACGTTATATACTATTACGTACTAACGTATAACGTTATATACTATTACTTAATAACGTATAACGTTATATACTATTACGTACTAACGTATAACGTTATATACTATTACGTAATGACGTATAACGTTATATACTATTACGTACTATCGTATAACGTTATATACTATTACGTACTAACGTATAACGTTATATACTATTACGTACTAACGTATAACGTTATATCCTATTACGTACTAACTTGCAACGTTATATACTATTACGTAATAATGTATAACGTTATATACTATTACGTACTAACGTATAACGTTCTATACTATTACGTAATGACGTATAACGTTATATACTATTACGTACTAACGTATAGCCTTATATACTATTACGTACTAACGTATAACATTATATACTATTACGTACTAACGTGTAACGTTATATACTATTACATACTAACGTGTCACGTTATATACTAAATCGTAATAACGTATAACGTTACATACTATTACGTACTATCGTATAACGGTATATACTATTACGTAATGAGGTAAAACGTTATATACTAATACGTAATAACGTATAACGTTATATACTACTACGTACTATCGTATAACGTTATACATTATTACGTACTAACGTATAACGTTATATACTATTACGTACTAACGTGTAACGTTATATACTATTACGTACTAACGTGTCACGTCATATACTAATACGTAATAACGTATAACGTTATATACTATTACGTACTATCGTATAACGTTATATACTATTACTTAATAACGTATAACGTTATATGGTATTATGTAATAACGTATAACGTTATATACTATTACGTACTAACGTGTAACGTTATATACTAATACGTAATAACGTATAACGTTATATACTAATACGTAATAACGTATAACGTTATATACTAATACGTAATAACGTATAACGTTATATGTTATTACGTAATAACGTGTAACGTTATATACTAATACGTAATTACGTATAACGTTATATACTATTACGTACTAACGTATAACGTTATATACTATTACGTACTAACGTGTAACGTTATATACTATTACGTACTAACGTATAGCCTTATATACTATTACGTACTAACGTATAACGTTATATACTATTACGTACTAACGTATAACGTTATATACTATTACGTACTAACGTAGAACGTTATATACTATTACGTACTAACGTATAACGTTATATACTATTACGTACTAACTTGTAACGTTATATACTATCACGTAATGAGGTATAACGTTATATACTAATACGTAATAACGTATAACGTTATATACTATTACGTACTATCGTATAACGTTAGATACTATTACGTACTAACTTATAACGTTATATACTATTACGTAATAACGTGTAACGTTATATACTAATACGTAATAACGTATAACGTTATATACCATTTCGTACTAACGTATAACGTTATATACTAATACATACTAAAGTGTAACGTTATATACTAATACGTAATAACGTATAACGTTATATAGTATTACGTACTAACGTATAACGTTATATACTATTACGTAATGACGTATAACGTCATACACTATTACCTACTAACGTATAACGTTATATACTATTACGTGCTAACGTATAACGTTATATACTATTACGTATTAACGTGTAACGTTATATACTAATACGTAATAACGTATAACGTTATATACTATTACGTACTAACGTATAACGTTCTATACTATTACGTAATGACGTATAACGTTATATACTATTACGTACTAACGTATAACATTATATACTATTACGTACTAACGTATAACGTTATATACTATTACGTACTAACGTATAACGTTATATACTATTACTTAATAACGTATAACGTTATATACTATTACGTACTAACGTATAACGTTATATACTATTACGTAATGACGTATAACGTTATATACTATTACGTACTATCGTATAACGTTATATACTATTACGTACTAACGTATAACGTTATATACTATTACGTACTAAGTGTAACGTTATATACTAATACGTAATAACGTATAACGTTATATACTATTACGTACTAACGTATAACGTTATATACTATTACGTACTAACGTGCAACGTTATATACTAATACGTAATAACGTATAACGTTATATACTATTACGTGCTAACGTATAACGTTATATACTAATACGTACTAACGTGTAACGTTATATACTAATACGTACTAACGTGTCACGTTATACACTAATACGTAATAACGTATAACGTTATATACTAATACATACTAAAGTGTAACGTTATATACTAATACGTAATAACGTGCAACGTTATATACTAATACGTAATAACGTGCAACGTTATATACTAATACGTAATAACGCATAACGTTATATACTATTACGTACTATCGTATAACGTTATATACTATTACGTAATGAGGTATAACGTTATATACTAATACGTAATAACGTATAACTTTATATGTTATTACGTACTATCGTATAACGTTATATACTATTACGTACTAACGTATAACGTTATATACTATTACGTACTAACGTATAACGTTATATACTATTACGTACTAACGTATAACGTTATATACTATTACTTAATAACGTATAACGTTATATACTATTACGTACTAACGTATAACGTTATATACTATTACGTAATGACGTATAACGTTATATACTATTACGTACTATCGTATAACGTTATATACTATTACGTACTAACGTATAACGTTATATACTATTACGTACTAACGTATAACGTTATATCCTATTACGTACTAACTTGCAACGTTATATACTATTACGTAATAATGTATAACGTTATATACTATTACGTACTAACGTATAACGTTCTATACTATTACGTAATGACGTATAACGTTATATACTATTACGTACTAACGTATAGCCTTATATACTATTACGTACTAACGTATAACGTTATATACTATTACGTACTAACGTGTAACGTTATATACTATTACATACTAACGTGTCACGTTATATACTAAATCGTAATAACGTATAACGTTACATACTATTACGTACTATCGTATAACGGTATATACTATTACGTAATGAGGTATAACGTTATATACTAATACGTAATAACGTATAACGTTATATACTACTACGTACTATCGTATAACGTTATACATTATTACGTACTAACGTATAACGTTATATACTATTACGTACTAACGTGTAACGTTATATACTATTACGTACTAACGTATAACGTTATATACTATTACGTATTAACGTGTAACGTTATATACTAATACGTAATAACGTATAACGTTATATACTATTACGTACTAACGTATAACGTTCTATACTATTACGTAATGACGTATAACGTTATATACTATTACGTACTAACGTGTAACGTTATATACTAATACGTAATAACGTATAACGTTATATACTAATACGTAATAACGTATAACGTTATATACTAATACGTAATAACGTATAACGTTATATGTTATTACGTAATAACGTGTAACGTTATATACTAATACGTAATTACGTATAACGTTATATACTATTACGTACTAAGGTATAACGTTATATACTATTACGTACTAACGTGTAACGTTATATACTATTACGTACTAACGTATAGCCTTATATACTATTACGTACTAACGTATAACGTTATATACTATTACGTACTAACGTATAACGTTATATACTATTACGTACTAACGTAGAACGTTATATACTATTACGTACTAACGTATAACGTTATATACTATTACGTACTAACTTGTAACGTTATATACTATCACGTAATGAGGTATAACGTTATATACTAATACGTAATAACGTATAACGTTATATACTATTACGTACTATCGTATAACGTTAGATACCATTACGTACTAACTTATAACGTTATATACTATTACGTAATAACGTGTAACGTTATATACTAATACGTAATAACGTATAACGTTATATACCATTTCGTACTAACGTATAACGTTATATACTAATACATACTAAAGTGTAACGTTATATACTAATACGTAATAACGTATAACGTTATATAGTATTACGTACTAACGTATAACGTTATATACTATTACGTAATGACGTATAACGTCATATACTATTACGTACTAACGTATAACGTTATATACTATTACGTGCTAACGTATAACGTTATATACTATTACGTATTAACGTGTAACGTTATATACTAATACGTAATAACGTATAACGTTATATACTATTACGTACTAACGTATAACGTTCTATACTATTACGTAATGACGTATAACGTTATATACTATTACGTACTAACGTGTAACATTATATACTATTACGTACTAACGTATAACGTTATATACTATTACGTACTAACGTATAACGTTATATACTATTACTTAATAACGTATAACGTTATATACTATTACGTACTAACGTATAACGTTATATACTATTACGTAATGACGTATAACGTTATATACTATTACGTACTATCGTATAACGTTATATACTATTACGTACTAACGTATAACGTTATATACTATTACGTACTAACGTGTAACGTTATATACTAATACGTAATAACGTATAACGTTATATACTATTACGTACTAACGTATAACGTTATATACTATTACGTACTAACGTGCAACGTTATATACTAATACGTAATAACGTATAACGTTATATACTATTACGTGCTAACGTATAACGTTATATACTAATACGTACTAACGTGTAACGTTATATACTAATACGTACTAACGTATAACGTTATATACTATTACGTACTAACGTGTCACGTTATACACTAATACGTAATAACGTATAACGTTATATACTAATACATACTAAAGTGTAACGTTATATACTAATACGTAATAACGTGCAACGTTATATACTAATACGTAATAACGTATAACGTTATATACTATTACGTACTAACGTATAACGTTATATACTATTACGTACTAACGTGCAACGTTATATACTAATACGTAATAACGTATAACGTTATATACTATTACGTACTAACGTATAACGTTATATACTAATACGTAATAACGTGCAACGTTATATACTAATACGTAATAACGCATAACGTTATATACTATTACGTACTATCGTATAACGTTATATACTATTACGTAATGAGGTATAACGTTATATACTAATACGTAATAACGTATAACTTTATATGTTATTACGTACTATCGTATAACGTTATATACTATTACGTACTAACGTATAACATTATATACTATTACGTACTAACGTATAACGTTATATACTATTACGTACTAACGTATAACGTTATATATTATTACTTAATAACGTATAACGTTATATACTATTACGTACTAACGTATAACGTTATATACTATTACGTAATGACGTATAACGTTATATACTATTACGTACTATCGTATAACGTTATATAATATTACGTACTAACGTATAACGTTATATACTATTACGTACTAACGTATAACATTATATCCTATTACGTACTAACTTGCAACGTTATATACTATTACGTAATAACGTATAACGTTATATACTATTACGTACTAACGTATAACGTTCTATACTATTACGTAATGACGTATAACGTTATATACTATTACGTACTAACGTATAGCCTTATATACTATTACGTACTAACGTATAACGTTATATACTATTACGTACTAACGTGTAACGTTATATACTATTACATACTAACGTGTCACGTTATATACTAAATCGTAATAACGTATAACGTTACATACTATTACGTACTATCGTATAACGTTATATACTATTACGTAATGAGGTATAACGTTATATACTAATACGTAATAACGTATAACGTTATATACTATTACGTACTATCGTATAACGTTATACATTATTACGTACTAACGTATAACGTTATATACTATTACGTACTAACGTGTAACGTTATATACTATTACGTACTAACGTGTCACGTCATATACTAATAAGTAATAACGTATAACGTTATATACTATTACGTACTATCGTATAACGTTATATACTATTACTTAATAACGTTTAACGTTATATGGTATTATGTAATAACGTATAACGTTATATACTATTACGTACTAACGTGTAACGTTATATACTAATACGTAATAACGTATAACGTTATATACTAATACGTAATAACGTATAACGTTATATACTAATACGTAATAACGTATAACGTTATATGTTATTACGTAATAACGTGTAACGTTATATACTAATACGTAATTACGTATAACGTTATATACTATCACGTACTAACGTATAACGTTATATACTATTACGTACTAACGTGTAACGTTATATACTATTACGTACTAACGTATAGCCTTATATACTATTACGTACTAACGTATAACGTTATATACTATTACGTACTAACGTATAACGTTATATACTATTACGTACTAACGTAGAACGTTATATACTATTACGTACTAACGTATAACGTTATATACTATTACGTACTAACTTGTAACGTTATATACTATCACGTAATGAGGTATAACGTTATATACTAATACGTAATAACGTATAACGTTATATACTATTACGTGCTAACGTATAACGTTATATACTAATACGTACTAACGTGTAACGTTATATACTAATACGTACTAACGTGTCACGTTATATACTAATACGTAATAACGTATAACGTTATATAGTATTACGTACTAACGTATAACGTTATATACTAATACGTAATGACGTATAACGTCATGTACTATTACGTACTAACGTATAACGTTATATACTATTACGTGCTAACATATAACGTCATATACTATTACGTACTAACGTGTAACGTTATATACTATTACGTACTAACGTATAACGTTATATACTATTACGTACTAATGTATAACGTTATATACTATTACGTAATGACGTATAACGTTATATACTATTACGTACTAACGTATAGCCTTATATACTATTACGTACTAACGTATAACGTTATATACTATTACGTACTAACGTGTAACGTTATATACTATTACATACTAACGTGTCACGTTATATACTAAATCGTAATAACGTATAACGTTACATACTATTACGTACTATCGTATAACGTTATATACTATTACGTAATGAGGTATAACGTTATATACTAATACGTAATAACGTATAACGTTATATACTATTACGTACTATCGTATAACGTTATACATTATTACGTACTAACGTATAACGTTATATACTATTACGTACTAACGTGTAACGTTATATACTATTACGTACTAACGTGTCACGTCATATACTAATACGTAATAACGTATAACGTTATATACTATTACGTACTATCGTATAACGTTATATACTATTACTTAATAACGTATAACGTTATATGGTATTATGTAATAACGTATAACGTTATATACTATTACGTACTAACGTGTAACGTTATATACTAATACGTAATAACGTATAACGTTATATACTAATACGTAATAACGTATAACGTTATATACTATTACGTAATAACGTGTAACGTTATATACTAATACGTAATAACGTATAACGTTATATACTAATACGTAATAACGTATAACGTTATATAGTATTACGTACTAACGTATAACGTTATATACTATTACGTAATGACGTATAACGTCATATACTATTACGTACTATCGTATAACGTTATATACTATTACGTGCTAACGTATAACGTTATATACTATTACGTACTAACGTGTAACGTTATATACTAATACGTAATAACGTATAACGTTATATACTATTACGTACTAACGTATAACGTTATATACTATTACGTACTAACGTGCAACGTTATATAATAATACGTAATAACGTATAACGTTATATACTATTACGTGCTAACGTATAACGTTATATACTAATACGTACTAACGTGTAACGTTATATACTAATACGTACTAACGTGTCACGTTATATACTAATACGTAATAACGTATAACGTTATATAGTATTACGTACTAACGTATAACGTTATATACTATTACGTAATGACGTATAACGTCATGTACTATTGCGTACTAACGTATAACGTTATATACTATTACGTGCTAACGTATAACGTTATATACTATTACGTACTAACGTGTCACGTCATATACTAATACGTAATAACATATAACGTTATATACTATTACGTACTATCGTATAACGTTATATACTATTACTTAGGAACGTATAACGTTATATGGTATTATGTAATAACGTATAACGTTATATACTATTACGTACTAACGTGTAACGTTATATACTAATACGTAATAACGTATAACGTTATATACTAATACGTAATAACGTATAACGTTATATACTAATACGTAATAACGTATAACGTTATATACTATTACGTAATAACGTATAACGTTATATACTATTACGTGCTAACGTATAACGTTATATACTAATACGTACTAACGTGTAACGTTATATACTAATACGTACTAACGTGTCACGTTATATACTAATACGTAATAACGTATAACGTTATATAGTATTACGTACTAACGTATAACGTTATATAGTATTACGTACTAACGTATAACGTTATATACTATTACGTAATGACGTATAACGTCATATACTATTACGTACTAACGTATAACGTTATATACTATTACGTGCTAACGTATAACGTTATATACTATTACGTACTAACGTGTAACGTTATATACTAATACGTAATAACGTATAACGTTATATACTATTACGTACTAACGTATAACGTTATATACTATTACGTACTAACGTGCAACGTTATATACTAATACGTAATAACGTATAACGTTATATACTATTACGTGCTAACGTATAACGTTATATACTAATACGTACTAACGTGTAACGTTATATACTAATACGTACTAACGTGTCACGTTATATACTAATACGTAATAACGTATAACGTTATATAGTATTACGTACTAACGTATAACGTTATATACTATTACGTAATGACGTATAACGTCATGTACTATTGCGTACTAACGTATAACGTTATATACTATTACGTGCTAACGTATAACGTTATATACTATTACGTACTAACGTGTAACGTTATATACTATTACGTACTAACGTATAACGTTATATACTATTACGTACTAACGTATAACGTTATATACTATTACGTAATGACGTATAACGTTATATACTATTACGTACTATCGTATAACGTTATACATTATTACGTACTTACGTATAACGTTATATACTAAATCGTAATAACGTATAACGTTACATACTATTACGTACTATCGTATAACGTTATATACTATTACGTAATGAGGTATAACGTTATATACTAATACGTAATAACGTATAACGTTATATACTATTACGTACTATCGTATAACGTTATACATTATTACGTACTAACGTATAACGTTATATACTATTACGTACTAACGTGTAACGTTATATACTATTACATACTAACGTGTCACGTCATATACTAATTCGTAATAACATATAACGTTATATACTATTACGTACTATCGTATAACGTTATATACTATTACTTAGTAACGTATAACGTTATATGGTATTATGTAATAACGTATAACGTTATATACTATTACGTACTAACGTGTAACGTTATATACTAATACGTAATAACGTATAACGTTATATACTAATACGTAATAACGTATAACGTTATATACTAATACGTAATAACGTATAACGTTATATACTATTACGTAATAACGTGTAACGTTATATACTAATACGTAATAACGTATAACGTTATATACTATTACGTACTATCGTATAACGTTAGATACTATTACGTACTAACGTATAACGTTATATACTATTACGTAATAACGTGTAACGTTATATACTAATATGTAATAACGTATAACGTTATATACCATTCCGTACTAACGTATAACGTTATATACTAATACATACTAAAGTGTAACGTTATATACTAATACGTAATAACGTATAACGTTATATAGTATTACGTACTAACGTATAACGTTATATACTATTACGTAATGACGTATAACGTCATATACTATTACGTACTAACGTATAACGTTATATACTATTACGTGCTAACGTATAACGTTATATACTATTACGTACTAACGTGTAACGTTATATACTAATACGTAATAACGTATAACGTTATATACTATTACGTACTAACGTATAACGTTATATACTATTACGTACTAACGTGCAACGTTATATACTAATACGTAATAACGTATAACGTTATATACTATTACGTGCTAACGTATAACGTTATATACTAATACGTACTAACGTGTAACGTTATATACTAATACGTACTAACTTGTAACGTTATATACTAATACGTAATAACGTATAACGTTATATACTTTTACGTACTATCGTATAACGATATATACTAATACGTAATAACGTATAACGTTATATACTAATACGTAATAACGTATAACGTTATATGCTAATACGTAATAACGTATAACGATATATACTATTACGTAATAACGTGTAACGTTATATACTAATACGTAATAACGTATAACGTTATATACTATTACGTACTATCGTATAACGTTAGATACTATTACGTACTAACGTATAACGTTATATACTATTACGTATTAACGTGTAACGTTATATACTAATACGTAATAACGTATAACGTTATATACTATTACGTACTAACGTATAACGTTATATACTATTACGTACTAACGTGCAACGTTATATACTAATACGTAATAACGTATAACGTTATATACTATTACGTGCTAACGTATAACGTTATATACTAATACGTACTAACGTGTAACGTTATATACTAATACGTACTAACGTGTCACGTTATACACTAATACGTAATAACGTATAACGTTATATACTAATACATACTAAAGTGTAACGTTATATAATAATACGTAATAACGTGCAACGTTATATACTAATACGTAATAACGTATAACGTTATATACTATTACGTACTAACGTATAACGTTATATACTATTACGTACTAACGTGCAACGTTATATACTAATACGTAATAACGTATAACGTTATATACTATTACGTGCCTACGTATAACGTTATATACTAATACGTACTAACGTGTAACGTTATATACTAATACGTACTAACGTGTCACGTTATATACTAATACGTAATAACGTATAACGTTATATACTATTACGTACTAACGTGTAACGTTATATACTATTACGTACTAACGTATAACGTTATATACTAATACGTAATAACGTGCAACGTTATATACTAATACGTAATAACGCATAACGTTATATACTATTACGTACTATCGTATAACGTTATATACTATTACGTAATGAGGTATAACGTTATATACTAATACGTAATAACGTATAACTTTATATGTTATTACGTACTATCGTATAACGTTATATACTATTACGTACTAACGTATAACGTTATATACTATTACGTACTAACGTATAACGTTATATACTATTACGTACTAACGTATAACGTTATATACTATTACTTAATAACGTATAACGTTATATACTATTACGTACTAACGTATAACGTTATATACTATTACGTAATGACGTATAACGTTATATACTATTACGTACTATCGTATAACGTTATATACTATTACGTACTAACGTATAACGTTATATACTATTACGTACTAACGTATAACGTTATATCCTATTACGTACTAACTTGCAACGTTATATACTATTACGTAATAACGTATAACGTTATATACTATTACGTACTAACGTATAACGTTCTATACTATTACGTAATGACGTATAACGTTATATACTATTACGTACTATCGTATAACGTTATACATTATTACGTACTAACGTATAACGTTATATACTAATACGTAATTACGTATAAAGTTATATACTATTACGTACTAACGTATAACGTTATATACTATTACGTACTAACGTGTAACGTTATATACTATTACGTACTAACGTATAGCCTTATATACTATTACGTACTAACGTATAACGTTATATACTATTACGTACTAACGTATAACGTTATATACTATTACGTACTAACGTATAACGTTATATACTATTACGTACTAACGTGTAACGTTATATACTATTACGTACTAACGTATAGCCTTATATACTATTACGTACTAACGTATAACGTTATATACTATTACGTACTAACGTATAACGTTATATACTATTACGTACTAACGTAGAACGTTATATACTATTACGTACTAACGTATAACGTTATATACTATTACGTACTAACTTGTAACGTTATATACTATCACGTAATGAGGTATAACGTTATATACTAATACGTAATAACGTATAACGTTATATACTATTACGTACTATCGTATAACGTTAGATACTATTACGTACTAACTTATAACGTTATATACTATTACGTAATAACGTGTAACGTTATATACTAATACGTAATAACGTATAACGTTATATACCATTTCGTACTAACGTATAACGTTATATACTAATACATACTAAAGTGTAACGTTATATACTAATACGTAATAACGTATAACGTTATATAGTATTACGTACTAACTTATAACGTTATATACTATTACGTAATGACGTATAACGTCATATACTATTACGTACTAACGTATAACGTTATATACTATTACGTGCTAACGTATAACGTTATATACTATTACGTATTAACGTGTAACGTTATATACTAATACGTAATAACGTATAACGTTATATACTATTACGTACTAACGTATAACGTTATATACTATTACGTACTAACGTGCAACGTTATATACTAATACGTAATAACGTATAACGTTATATACTATTACGTGCTAACGTATAACGTTATATACTAATACGTACTAACGTGTAACGTTATATACTAATACGTACTAACGTGTCACGTTATACACTAATACGTAATAACGTATAACGTTATATACTAATACATACTAAAGTGTAACGTTATATACTAATACGTAATAACGTATAACGTTATATAGTATTACGTACTAACGTATAACGTTATATACTATTACGTAATGACGTATAACGTCATATACTATTACGTACTAACGTATAACGTTATATGCTATTACGTGCTAACGTATAACGTTATATACTATTACGTACTAACGTGTAACGTTATATACTAATACGTAATAACGTATAACGTTATATACTATTACGTACTAACGTATAACGTTATATACTATTACGTACTAACGTGCAACGTTATATACTAATACGTAATAACGTATAACGTTATATACTATTACGTGCTAACGTATAACGTTATATACTAATACGTGCTAACGTGTAACGTTATATACAAATACGTACTAACGTGTCACGTTATATACTAATACGTAATAACGTATAACGTTATATAGTATTACGTACTAACGTATAACGTTATATACTATTACGTAATGACGTATAACGTCATGTACTATTACGTACTAACGTATAACGTTATATACTATTAAGTGCTAACATATAACGTCATATACTATTACGTACTAACGTGTAACGTTATATACTATTACGTACTAACGTATAACGTTATATACTATTACGTACTAATGTATAACGTTATATACTATTACGTAATGACGTATAACGTTATATACTATTACGTACTAACGTATAGCCTTATATACTATTACGTACTAACGTATAACGTTATATACTATTACGTACTAACGTGTAACGTTATATACTATTACATACTAACGTGTCACGTTATATACTAAATCGTAATAACGTATAACGTTACATACTATTACGTACTATCGTATAACGTTATATACTATTACGTAATGAGGTATAACGTTATATACTAATACGTAATAACGTATAACGTTATATACTATTACGTACTATCGTATAACGTTATACATTATTACGTACTAACGTATAACGTTATATACTATTACGTACTAACGTGTAACGTTATATACTATTACGTACTAACGTGTCACGTCATATACTAATACGTAATAACGTATAACGTTATATACTATTACGTACTATCGTATAACGTTATATACTATTACTTAATAACGTATAACGTTATATGGTATTATGTAATAACGTATAACGTTATATACTATTACGTACTAACGTGTAACGTTATATACTAATACGTAATAACGTATAACGTTATATACTAATACGTAATAACGTATAACGTTATATACTAATACGTAATAACGTATAACGTTATATACTATTACGTAATAACGTGTAACGTTATATACTAATACGTAATAACGTATAACGTTATATACTAATACGTAATAACGTATAACGTTATATAGTATTACGTACTAACGTATAACGTTATATACTATTACGTAATGACGTATAACGTCATATACTATTACGTACTAACGTATAACGTTATATACTATTACGTGCTAACGTATAACGTTATATACTATTACGTACTAACGTGTAACGTTATATACTAATACGTACTAACGTATAACGTTATATACTATTACGTACTAACGTATAACGTTATATACTATTACGTGCTAACGTATAACGTTATATACTAATACGTACTAACGTGTAACGTTATATACTAATACGTACTAACGTGTCACGTTATATACTAATACGTAATAACGTATAACGTTATATAGTATTACGTACTAACGTATAACGTTATATACTATTACGTAATGACGTATAACGTCATATACTATTACGTACTAACGTATAACGTTATATACTATTACGTGCTAACGTATAACGTTATATACTATTACGTATTAACGTGTAACGTTATATACTAATACGTAATAACGTATAACGTTATATACTATTACGTACTAACGTATAACGTTATATACTATTACGTACTAACGTGCAACGTTATATACTAATACGTAATAACGTATAACGTTATATACTATTACGTGCTAACGTATAACGTTATATACTAATACGTTCTAACGTGTAACGTTATATACTAATACGTACTAACGTGTCACGTTATACACTAATACGTAATAACGTATAACGTTATATACTAATACATACTAAAGTGTAACGTTATATACTAATACGTAATAACGTATAACGTTATATAGTATTACGTACTAACGTATAACGTTATATACTATTACGTAATGACGTATAACGTCATATACTATTACGTACTAACGTATAACGTTATATACTATTACGTGCTAACGTATAACGTTATATACTATTACGTACTAACGTGTAACGTTATATACTAATACGTAATAACGTATAACGTTATATACTATTACGTACTAACGTATAACGTTATATACTATTACGTACTAACGTGCAACGTTATATACTAATACGTAATAACGTATAACGTTATATACTATTACGTGCTAACGTATAACGTTATATACTAATACGTACTAACGTGTAACGTTATATACTAATACGTACTAACGTGTCACGTTATATACTAATACGTAATAACGTATAACGTTATATAGTATTACGTACTAACGTATAACGTTATATACTATTACGTAATGACGTATAACGTCATGTACTATTACGTACTAACGTATAACGTTATATACTATTACGTGCTAACATATAACGTCATATACTATTACGTACTAACGTGTAACGTTATATACTATTACGTACTAACGTATAACGTTATATACTATTACGTACTAATGTATAACGTTATATACTATTACGTAATGACGTATAACGTTATATACTATTACGTACTAACGTATAGCCTTATATACTATTACGTACTAACGTATAAAGTTATATACTATTACGTACTAACGTGTAACGTTATATACTATTACATACTAACGTGTCACGTTATATACTAAATCGTAATAACGTATAACGTTACATACTATTACGTACTATCGTATAACGTTATATACTATTACGTAATGAGGTATAACGTTATATACTAATACGTAATAACGTATAACGTTATATACTATTACGTACTATCGTATAACGTTATACATTATTACGTACTAACGTATAACGTTATATACTATTACGTACTAACGTGTAACGTTATATACTATTACGTACTAACGTGTCACGTCATATACTAATACGTAATAACGTATAACGTTATATACTATTACGTACTATCGTATAACGTTATATACTATTACTTAATAACGTATAACGTTATATGGTATTATGTAATAACGTATAACGTTATATACTATTACGTACTAACGTGTAACGTTATATACTAATACGTAATAACGTATAACGTTATATACTAATACGTAATAACGTATAACGTTATATACTAATACGTAATAACGTATAACGTCATATACTATTACGTACTAACGTATAACGTTATATACTATTACGTGCTAACGTATAACGTTATATACTATTACGTACTAACGTGTAACGTTATATACTAATACGTAATAACGTATAACGTTATATACTATTACGTACTAACGTATAACGTTATATACTATTACGTACTAACGTGCAACGTTATATACTAATACGTAATAACGTATAACGTTATATACTATTACGTGCTAACGTATAACGTTATATACTAATACGTACTAACGTGTAACGTTATATACTAATACGTACTAACGTGTCACGTTATATACTAATACGTAATAACGTATAACGTTATATAGTATTACGTACTAACGTATAACGTTATATACTATTACGTAATGACGTATAACGTCATGTACTATTACGTACTAACGTATAACGTTATATACTATTACGTGCTAACATATAACGTCATATACTATTACGTACTAACGTGTAACGTTATATACTATTACGTACTAACGTATAACGTTATATACTATTACGTACTAATGTATAACGTTATATACTATTACGTAATGACGTATAACGTTATATACTATTACGTACTAACGTATAGCCTTATATACTATTACGTACTAACGTATAAAGTTATATACTATTACGTACTAACGTGTAACGTTATATACTATTACATACTAACGTGTCACGTTATATACTAAATCGTAATAACGTATAACGTTACATACTATTACGTACTATCGTATAACGTTATATACTATTACGTAATGAGGTATAACGTTATATACTAATACGTAATAACGTATAACGTTATATACTATTACGTACTATCGTATAACGTTATACATTATTACGTACTAACGTATAACGTTATATACTATTACGTACTAACGTGTAACGTTATATACTATTACGTACTAACGTGTCACGTCATATACTAATACGTAATAACGTATAACGTTATATACTATTACGTACTATCGTATAACGTTATATACTATTACTTAATAACGTATAACGTTATATGGTATTATGTAATAACGTATAACGTTATATACTATTACGTACTAACGTGTAACGTTATATACTAATACGTAATAACGTATAACGTTATATACTAATACGTAATAACGTATAACGTTATATACTAATACGTAATAACGTATAACGTTATATACTATTACGTAATAACGTGTAACGTTATATACTAATACGTAATAACGTATAACGTTATATACTAATACGTAATAACGTATAACGTTATATAGTATTACGTACTAACGTATAACGTTATATACTATTACGTAATGACGTATAACGTCATATACTATTACGTACTAACGTATAACGTTATATACTATTACGTGCTAACGTATAACGTTATATACTATTACGTACTAACGTGTAACGTTATATACTAATACGTACTAACGTATAACGTTATATACTATTACGTACTAACGTATAACGTTATATACTATTACGTGCTAACGTATAACGTTATATACTATTACGTACTAACGTATAACGTTATATACTATTACGTGCTAACGTATAACGTTATATACTAATACGTACTAACGTGTAACGTTATATACTAATACGTACTAACGTGTCACGTTATATACTAATACGTAATAACGTATAACGTTATATAGTATTACGTACTAACGTATAACGTTATATACTATTACGTAATGACGTATAACGTCATATACTATTACGTACTAACGTATAACGTTATATACTATTACGTGCTAACGTATAACGTTATATACTATTACGTATTAACGTGTAACGTTATATACTAATACGTAATAACGTATAACGTTATATACTATTACGTACTAACGTATAACGTTATATACTATTACGTACTAACGTGCAACGTTATATACTAATACGTAATAACGTATAACGTTATATACTATTACGTGCTAACGTATAACGTTATATACTAATACGTACTAACGTGTAACGTTATATACTAATACGTACTAACGTGTCACGTTATACACTAATACGTAATAACGTATAACGTTATATACTAATACATACTAAAGTGTAACGTTATATACTATTACGTAATGACGTATAACGTCATATACTATTACGTACTAACGTATAACGTTATATACTAATACGTAATAACGTATAACGTTATATACTATTACGTACTAACGTATAACGTTATATACTATTACGTGCTAACGTATAACGTTATATACTATTACGTACTAATGTATAACGTTATATACTATTACGTAATGACGTATAACGTTATATACTATTACGTACTAACGTATAGCCTTATATACTATTACGTACTAACGTATAACGTTATATACTAATACGTAATAACGTATAACGTTATATACTAATACATACTAAAGTGTAACGTTATATACTAATACGTAATAACGTATAACGTTATATAGTATTACGTACTAACGTATAACGTTATATACTATTACGTAATGACGTATAACGTCATATACTATTACGTACTAACGTATAACGTTATATACTATTACGTGCTAACGTATAACGTTATATACTATTACGTACTAACGTGTAACGTTATATACTAATTCGTAATAACGTATAACGTTATATACTATTACGTACTAACGTGTAACGTTATATACTATTACGTACTAACGTGTCACGTCATATACTAATACGTAATAACGTATAACGTTATATACTATTACGTACTAACGTATAACGTTATATACTATTACGTGCTAACGTATAACGTTATATACTATTACGTACTAATGTATAACGTTATATACTATTACGTAATGACGTATAACGTTATATACTATTACGTACTAACGTATAGCCTTATATACTATTACGTACTAACGTATAACGTTATATACTATTACGTACTAACGTGTAACGTTATATACTATTACATACTAACGTGTCACGTTATATACTAAATCGTAATAACGTATAACGTTACATACTATTACGTACTATCGTATAACGTTATATACTATTACGTAATGAGGTATAACGTTATATACTAATACGTAATAACGTATAACGTTATATACTATTACGTACTATCGTATAACGTTATACGTTATTACGTACTAACGTATAACGTTATATACTATTACGTACTAACGTGTAACGTTATATACTATTACATACTAACGTGTCACGTTATATACTAAATCGTAATAACGTATAACGTTACATACTATTACGTACTATCGTATAACGTTATATACTATTACGTAATGAGGTATAACGTTATATACTAATACGTAATAACGTATAACGTTATATACTATTACGTACTATCGTATAACGTTATACATTATTACGTACTAACGTATAACGTTATATACTATTACGTACTAACGTGTAACGTTATATACTAATACGTAATAACGTATAACGTTATATACTAATACGTAATAACGTATAACGTTATATACTAATACATACTAAAGTGTAACGTTATATACTAATACGTAATAACGTATAACGTTATATAGTATTACGTACTAACGTATAACGTTATATACTATTACGTAATGACGTATAACGTCATATACTATTACGTACTAACGTATAACGTTATATACTATTACGTGCTAACGTATAACGTTATATACTATTACGTACTAACGTGTAACGTTATATACTAATACGTAATAACGTATAACGTTATATACAATTACGTACTAACGTATAACGTTATATACTATTACGTACTAACGTGCAACGTTATATACTAATACGTAATAACGTATAACGTTATATACTATTACGTGCTAACGTATAACGTTATATACTAATACGTACTAACGTGTAACGTTATATACTAATACGTACTAACGTGTCACGTTATATACTAATACGTAATAACGTATAACGTTATATAGTATTACGTACTAACGTATAACGTTATATACTATTACGTAATGACGTATAACGTCATGTACTATTACGTACTAACGTATAACGTTATATACTATTACGTGCTAACATATAACGTCATATACTATTACGTACTAACGTGTAACGTTATATACTATTACGTACTAACGTATAACGTTATATACTATTACGTACTAATGTATAACGTTATATACTATTACGTAATGACGTATAACGTTATATACTATTACGTACTAACGTATAGCCTTATATACTATTACGTACTAACGTATAAAGTTATATACTATTACGTACTAACGTGTAACGTTATATACTATTACATACTAACGTGTCACGTTATATACTAAATCGTAATAACGTATAACGTTACATACTATTACGTACTATCGTATAACGTTATATACTATTACGTAATGAGGTATAACGTTATATACTAATACGTAATAACGTATAACGTTATATACTATTACGTACTATCGTATAACGTTATACATTATTACGTACTAACGTATAACGTTATATACTATTACGTACTAACGTGTAACGTTATATACTATTACGTACTAACGTGTCACGTCATATACTAATACGTAATAACGTATAACGTTATATACTATTACGTACTATCGTATAACGTTATATACTATTACTTAATAACGTATAACGTTATATGGTATTATGTAATAACGTATAACGTTATATACTATTACGTACTAACGTGTAACGTTATATACTAATACGTAATAACGTATAACGTTATATACTAATACGTAATAACGTATAACGTTATATATTAATACGTAATAACGTATAACGTTATATACTATTACGTAATAACGTGTAACGTTATATACTAATACGTAATAACGTATAACGTTATATAGTATTACGTACTAACGTATAACGTTATATACTATTACGTAATGACGTATAACGTCATATACTATTACGTACTAACGTATAACGTTATATACTATTACGTGCTAACGTATAACGTTATATACTATTACGTACTAACGTGTAACGTTATATACTAATACGTAATAACGTATAACGTTATATACTATTACGTACTAACGTATAACGTTATATACTATTACGTACTGACGTGCAACGTTATATACTAATACGTAATAACGTATAACGTTATATACTATTACGTGCTAACGTATAACGTTATATACTAATACGTACTAACGTGTAACGTTATATACTAATACGTACTAACGTGTCACGTTATATACTAATACGTAATAACGTATAACGTTATATAGTATTACGTACTAACGTATAACGTTATATACTATTACGTAATGACGTATAACGTCATGTACTATTACGTACTAACGTATAACGTTATATACTATTACGTAATGAGGTATAACGTTATATACTAATACGTAATAACGTATAACGTTATATACTATTACGTACTATCGTATAACGTTATACACTATTACGTACTAACGTATAACGTTATATACTATTACGTACTAACGTGTAACGTTATATACTATTACATACTAACGTGTCACGTCATATACTAATACGTAATAACATATAACGTTATATACTATTACGTACTATCGTATAACGTTATATACTATTACTTAGTAACGTATAACGTTATATGGTATTATGTAATAACGTATAACGTTATATACTATTACGTACTAACGTGTAACGTTATATACTAATACGTAATAACGTATAACGTTATATACTAATACGTAATAACGTATAACGTTATATACTAATACGTAATAACGTATAACGTTATATACTATTACGTAATAACGTGTAACGTTATATACTAATACGTAATAACGTATAACGTTATATACTATTACGTACTATCGTATAACGTTAGATACTATTACGTACTAACGTATAACGTTATATACTATTACGTAATAACGTGTAACGTTATATACTAATACGTAATAACGTATAACGTTATATACCATTCCGTACTAACGTATAACGTTATATACTAATACATACTAAAGTGTAACGTTATATACTAATACGTAATAACGTATAACGTTATATACTATTACGTACTAACGTGTAACGTTATATACTAATACGTAATAACGTATAACGTTATATACTAAATCGTAATAACGTATAACGTTATATACTATTACGTACTATCGTATAACGTTATATACTATTACTTAGTAACGTATAACGTTATATGGTATTATGTAATAACGTATAACGTTATATACTATTACGTAATAACGTGTAACGTTATATACTAATACGTAATAACGTATAACGTTATATACTATTACGTACTATCGTATAACGTTAGATACTATTACGTACTAACGTATAACGTTATATACTATTACGTAATAACGTGTAACGTTATATACTAATACGTAATAACGTATAACGTTATATACCATTCCGTACTAACGTATAACGTTATATACTAATACATACTAAAGTGTAACGTTATATACTAATACGTAATAACGTATAACGTTATATACTATTACGTACTAACGTGTAACGTTATATACTAATACGTAATAACGTATAACGTTATATACTAAATCGTAATAACGTATAACGTTACATACTATTACGTACTATCGTATAACGTTATATACTATTACGTAATGAGGTATAACGTTATATACTAATACGTAATAACGTATAACGTTATATACTATTACGTACTATCGTATAACGTTATACATTATTACGTACTAACGTATAACGTTATATACTATTACGTACTAACGTGTAACGTTATATACTATTACGTACTAACGTGTCACGTCATATACTAATACGTAATAACGTATAACGTTATATACTATTACGTACTATCGTATAACGTTATATACTATTACTTAATAACGTATAACGTTATATGGTATTATGTAATAACGTATAACGTTATATACTATTACGTACTAACGTGCAACGTTATATACTATTACGTACTATCGTATAACGTTATATACTAATACGTAATAACGTATAACGTTATATACTAATACGTAATAACGTATAACGTTATATACTAATACATACTAAAGTGTAACGTTATATACTAATACGTAATAACGTATAACGTTATATAGTATTACGTACTAACGTATAACGTTATATACTATTACGTAATGACGTATAACGTCATATACTATTACGTACTAACGTATAACGTTATATACTATTACGTGCTAACGTATAACGTTATATACTATTACGTACTAACGTGTAACGTTATATACTAATACGTAATAACGTATAACGTTATATACTATTACGTACTAACGTATAACGTTATATACTATTACGTACTAACGTGCAACGTTATATACTAATACGTAATAACGTATAACGTTATATACTATTACGTGCTAACGTATAACGTTATATACTAAGACGTACTAACGTGTAACGTTATATACTAATACGTACTAACGTGTCACGTTATATACTAATACGTAATAACGTATAACGTAATATAGTATTACGTACTAACGTATAACGTTATATACTATTACGTAATGACGTATAACGTCATGTACTATTACGTACTAACGTATAACGTTATATACTATTACGTGCTAACATATAACGTCATATACTATTACGTACTAACGTGTAACGTTATATACTATTACGTACTAACGTATAACGTTATATACTAATACGTAATAACGTATAACGTTATATACTATTACGTACTAATGTATAACGTTATATACTATTACGTAATGACGTATAACGTTATATACTATTACGTACTAACGTATAGCCTTATATACTATTACGTACTAACGTATAAAGTTATATACTATTACGTACTAACGTGTAACGTTATATACTATTACATACTAACGTGTCACGTTATATACTAAATCGTAATAACGTATAACGTTACATACTATTACGTACTATCGTATAACGTTATATACTATTACGTAATGAGGTATAACGTTATATACTAATACGTAATAACGTATAACGTTATATACTATTACGTACTATCGTATAACGTTATACATTATTACGTACTAACGTATAACGTTATATACTATTACGTACTAACGTGTAACGTTATATACTATTACATACTAACGTGTCACGTTATATACTAAATCGTAATAACGTATAACGTTACATACTATTACGTACTATCGTATAACGTTATATACTATTACGTAATGAGGTATAACGTTATATACTAATACGTACTAACGTGTCACGTTATATACTAATACGTAATAACGTATAACGTAATATAGTATTACGTACTAACGTATAACGTTATATACTATTACGTAATGACGTATAACGTCATGTACTATTACGTACTAACGTATAACGTTATATACTATTACGTGCTAACATATAACGTCATATACTATTACGTACTAACGTGTAACGTTATATACTAATTCGTAATAACGTATAACGTTATATACTATTACGTACTAACGTGTAACGTTATATACTATTACGTACTAACGTGTCACGTCATATACTAATACGTAATAACGTATAACGTTATATACTATTACGTACTAACGTATAACGTTATATACTATTACGTGCTAACGTATAACGTTATATACTATTACGTACTAATGTATAACGTTATATACTATTACGTAATGACGTATAACGTTATATACTATTACGTACTAACGTATAGCCTTATATACTATTACGTACTAACGTATAACGTTATATACTATTACGTACTAACGTGTAACGTTATATACTATTACATACTAACGTGTCACGTTATATACTAAATCGTAATAACGTATAACGTTACATACTATTACGTACTATCGTATAACGTTATATACTATTACGTAATGAGGTATAACGTTATATACTAATACGTAATAACGTATAACGTTATATACTATTACGTACTATCGTATAACGTTATACATTATTACGTACTAACGTATAACGTTATATACTATTACGTACTAACGTGTAACGTTATATACTATTACATACTAACGTGTCACGTTATATACTAAATCGTAATAACGTATAACGTTACATACTATTACGTACTATCGTATAACGTTATATACTATTACGTAATGAGGTATAACGTTATATACTAATACGTAATAACGTATAACGTTATATACTATTACGTACTATCGTATAACGTTATACATTATTACGTACTAACGTATAACGTTATATACTATTACGTACTAACGTGTAACGTTATATACTAATACGTAATAACGTATAACGTTATATACTAATACGTAATAACGTATAACGTTATATACTAATACATACTAAAGTGTAACGTTATATACTAATACGTAATAACGTATAACGTTATATAGTATTACGTACTAACGTATAACGTTATATACTATTACGTAATGACGTATAACGTCATATACTATTACGTACTAACGTATAACGTTATATACTATTACGTGCTAACGTATAACGTTATATACTATTACGTACTAACGTGTAACGTTATATACTAATACGTAATAACGTATAACGTTATATACAATTACGTACTAACGTATAACGTTATATACTATTACGTACTAACGTGCAACGTTATATACTAATACGTAATAACGTATAACGTTATATACTATTACGTGCTAACGTATAACGTTATATACTAATACGTACTAACGTGTAACGTTATATACTAATACGTACTAACGTGTCACGTTATATACTAATACGTAATAACGTATAACGTTATATAGTATTACGTACTAACGTATAACGTTATATACTATTACGTAATGACGTATAACGTCATGTACTATTACGTACTAACGTATAACGTTATATACTATTACGTGCTAACATATAACGTCATATACTATTACGTACTAACGTGTAACGTTATATACTATTACGTACTAACGTATAACGTTATATACTATTACGTACTAATGTATAACGTTATATACTATTACGTAATGACGTATAACGTTATATACTATTACGTACTAACGTATAGCCTTATATACTATTACGTACTAACGTATAAAGTTATATACTATTACGTACTAACGTGTAACGTTATATACTATTACATACTAACGTGTCACGTTATATACTAAATCGTAATAACGTATAACGTTACATACTATTACGTACTATCGTATAACGTTATATACTATTACGTAATGAGGTATAACGTTATATACTAATACGTAATAACGTATAACGTTATATACTATTACGTACTATCGTATAACGTTATACATTATTACGTACTAACGTATAACGTTATATACTATTACGTACTAACGTGTAACGTTATATACTATTACGTACTAACGTGTCACGTCATATACTAATACGTAATAACGTATAACGTTATATACTATTACGTACTATCGTATAACGTTATATACTATTACTTAATAACGTATAACGTTATATGGTATTATGTAATAACGTATAACGTTATATACTATTACGTACTAACGTGTAACGTTATATACTAATACGTAATAACGTATAACGTTATATACTAATACGTAATAACGTATAACGTTATATATTAATACGTAATAACGTATAACGTTATATACTATTACGTAATAACGTGTAACGTTATATACTAATACGTAATAACGTATAACGTTATATAGTATTACGTACTAACGTATAACGTTATATACTATTACGTAATGACGTATAACGTCATATACTATTACGTACTAACGTATAACGTTATATACTATTACGTGCTAACGTATAACGTTATATACTATTACGTACTAACGTGTAACGTTATATACTAATACGTAATAACGTATAACGTTATATACTATTACGTACTAACGTATAACGTTATATACTATTACGTACTGACGTGCAACGTTATATACTAATACGTAATAACGTATAACGTTATATACTATTACGTGCTAACGTATAACGTTATATACTAATACGTACTAACGTGTAACGTTATATACTAATACGTACTAACGTGTCACGTTATATACTAATACGTAATAACGTATAACGTTATATAGTATTACGTACTAACGTATAACGTTATATACTATTACGTAATGACGTATAACGTCATGTACTATTACGTACTAACGTATAACGTTATATACTATTACGTAATGAGGTATAACGTTATATACTAATACGTAATAACGTATAACGTTATATACTATTACGTACTATCGTATAACGTTATACATTATTACGTACTAACGTATAACGTTATATACTATTACGTACTAACGTGTAACGTTATATACTATTACATACTAACGTGTCACGTCATATACTAATACGTAATAACATATAACGTTATATACTAGTACGTACTATCGTATAACGTTATATACTATTACTTAGTAACGTATAACGTTATATGGTATTATGTAATAACGTATAACGTTATATACTATTACGTACTAACGTGTAACGTTATATACTAATACGTAATAACGTATAACGTTATATACTAATACGTAATAACGTATAACGTTATATACTAATACGTAATAACGTATAACGTTATATACTATTACGTAATAACGTGTAACGTTATATACTAATACGTAATAACGTATAACGTTATATACTATTACGTACTATCGTATAACGTTAGATACTATTACGTACTAACGTATAACGTTATATACTATTACGTAATAACGTGTAACGTTATATACTAATACGTAATAACGTATAACGTTATATACCATTCCGTACTAACGTATAACGTTATATACTAATACATACTAAAGTGTAACGTTATATACTAATACGTAATAACGTATAACGTTATATACTATTACGTACTAACGTGTAACGTTATATACTAATACGTAATAACGTATAACGTTATATACTAAATCGTAATAACGTATAACGTTATATACTATTACGTACTATCGTATAACGTTATATACTATTACTTAGTAACGTATAACGTTATATGGTATTATGTAATAACGTATAACGTTATATACTATTACGTAATAACGTGTAACGTTATATACTAATACGTAATAACGTATAACGTTATATACTATTACGTACTATCGTATAACGTTAGATACTATTACGTACTAACGTATAACGTTATATACTATTACGTAATAACGTGTAACGTTATATACTAATACGTAATAACGTATAACGTTATATACCATTCCGTACTAACGTATAACGTTATATACTAATACATACTAAAGTGTAACGTTATATACTAATACGTAATAACGTATAACGTTATATACTATTACGTACTAACGTGTAACGTTATATACTAATACGTAATAACGTATAACGTTATATACTAAATCGTAATAACGTATAACGTTACATACTATTACGTACTATCGTATAACGTTATATACTATTACGTAATGAGGTATAACGTTATATACTAATACGTAAT
This sequence comes from Bombus pascuorum, assembly GCF_905332965.1. NCBI lineage: Eukaryota > Metazoa > Arthropoda > Insecta > Hymenoptera > Apidae > Bombus > Bombus pascuorum. The sequence goes on along the minus strand of NC_083489.1, from coordinate 15,659,114 downwards.
AACGTATAACGTTATATACTATTACGTACTATCGTATAACGTTATACATTATTACGTACTAACGTATAACGTTATATACTATTACGTACTAACGTGTAACGTTATATACTATTACGTACTAACGTGTCACGTCATATACTAATACGTAATAACGTATAACGTTATATACTATTACGTACTATCGTATAACGTTATATACTATTACTTAATAACGTATAACGTTATATGGTATTATGTAATAACGTATAACGTTATGTACTATTACGTACTAACGTGTAACGTTATATACTAATACGTAATAACGTATAACGTTATATACTAATACGTAATAACGTATAACGTTATATACTAATACATACTAAAGTGTAACGTTATATACTAATACGTAATAACGTATAACGTTATATAGTATTACGTACTAACGTATAACGTTATATACTATTACGTAATGACGTATAACGTCATATACTATTACGTACTAACGTATAACGTTATATACTATTACGTGCTAACGTATAACGTTATATACTATTACGTACTAACGTGTAACGTTATATACTAATACGTAATAACGTATAACGTTATATACTATTACGTACTAACGTATAACGTTATATACTATTACGTACTAACGTGCAACGTTATATACTAATACGTAATAACGTATAACGTTATATACTATTACGTGCTAACGTATAACGTTATATACTAAGACGTACTAACGTGTAACGTTATATACTAATACGTACTAACGTGTCACGTTATATACTAATACGTAATAACGTATAACGTAATATAGTATTACGTACTAACGTATAACGTTATATACTATTACGTAATGACGTATAACGTCATGTACTATTACGTACTAACGTATAACGTTATATACTATTACGTGCTAACATATAACGTCATATACTATTACGTACTAACGTGTAACGTTATATACTATTACGTACTAACGTATAACGTTATATACTAATACGTAATAACGTATAACGTTATATACTATTACGTACTAATGTATAACGTTATATACTATTACGTAATGACGTATAACGTTATATACTATTACGTACTAACGTATAGCCTTATATACTATTACGTACTAACGTATAAAGTTATATACTATTACGTACTAACGTGTAACGTTATATACTATTACATACTAACGTGTCACGTTATATACTAAATCGTAATAACGTATAACGTTACATACTATTACGTACTATCGTATAACGTTATATACTATTACGTAATGAGGTATAACGTTATATACTAATACGTAATAACGTATAACGTTATATACTATTACGTACTATCGTATAACGTTATACATTATTACGTACTAACGTATAACGTTATATACTATTACGTACTAACGTGTAACGTTATATACTATTACGTACTAACGTGTCACGTCATATACTAATACGTAATAACGTATAACGTTATATACTATTACGTACTATCGTATAACGTTATATACTATTACTTAATAACGTATAACGTTATATGGTATTATGTAATAACGTATAACGTTATATACTATTACGTACTAACGTGTAACGTTATATACTAATACGTAATAACGTATAACGTTATATACTAATACGTAATAACGTATAACGTTATATACTAATACGTAATAACGTATAACGTTATATACTATTACGTAATAACGTGTAACGTTATATACTAATACGTAATAACGTATAACGTTATATACTAATACGTAATAACGTATAACGTTATATAGTATTACGTACTAACGTATAACGTTATATACTATTACGTAATGACGTATAACGTTATATACTATTACGTACTAACGTATAACGTTATATACTATTACGTGCTAACGTATAACGTTATATACTATTACGTACTAACGTGTAACGTTATATACTAATACGTACTAACGTATAACGTTATATACTATTACGTACTAACGTATAACGTTATATACTATTACGTGCTAACGTATAACGTTATATACTAATACGTACTAACGTGTAACGTTATATACTAATACGTACTAACGTGTCACGTTATATACTAATACGTAATAACGTATAACGTTATATAGTATTACGTACTAACGTATAACGTTATATACTATTACGTAATGACGTATAACGTCATATACTATTACGTACTAACGTATAACGTTATATACTATTACGTGCTAACGTATAACGTTATATACTATTACGTATTAACGTGTAACGTTATATACTAATACGTAATAACGTATAACGTTATATACTATTACGTACTAACGTATAACGTTATATACTATTACGTACTAACGTGCAACGTTATATACTAATACGTAATAACGTATAACGTCATGTACTATTACGTACTAACGTATAACGTTATATACTATTACGTAATGAGGTATAACGTTATATACTAATACGTAATAACGTATAACGTTATATACTATTACGTACTATCGTATAACGTTATACATTATTACGTACTAACGTATAACGTTATATACTGTTACGTACTAACGTGTAACGTTATATACTATTACATACTAACGTGTCACGTCATATACTAATACGTAATAACATATAACGTTATATACTATTACGTACTATCGTATAACGTTATATACTATTACTTAGTAACGTATAACGTTATATGGTATTATGTAATAACGTATAACGTTATATACTATTACGTACTAACCTGTAACGTTATATACTAATACGTAATAACGTATAACGTTATATACTAATACGTAATAACGTATAACGTTATATACTAATACGTAATAACGTATAACGTTATATACTATTACGTAATAACGTGTAACGTTATATACTAATACGTAATAACGTATAACGTTATATACTATTACGTACTATCGTATAACGTTAGATACTATTACGTACTAACGTATAACGTTATATACTATTACGTAATAACGTGTAACGTTATATACTAATACGTAATAACGTATAACGTTATATACCATTCCGTACTAACGTATAACGTTATATACTAATACATACTAAAGTGTAACGTTATATACTAATACGTAATAACGTATAACGTTATATACTATTACGTACTAACGTGTAACGTTATATACTAATACGTAATAACGTATAACGTTATATACTAAATCGTAATAACGTATAACGTTACATACTATTACGTACTATCGTATAACGTTATATACTATTACGTAATGAGGTATAACGTTATATACTAATACGTAATAACGTATAACGTTATATACTATTACGTACTATCGTATAACGTTATACATTATTACGTACTAACGTATAACGTTATATACTATTACGTACTAACGTGTAACGTTATATACTATTACGTACTAACGTGTCACGTCATATACTAATACGTAATAACGTATAACGTTATATACTATTACGTACTATCGTATAACGTTATATACTATTACTTAATAACGTATAACGTTATATGGTATTATGTAATAACGTATAACGTTATATACTACTACGTACTAACGTGTAACGTTATATACTAATACGTACTAACGTATAACGTTATATACTATTACGTGCTAACGTATAACGTTATATACTATTACGTACTAACGTGTAACGTTATATACTAATACGTAATAACGTATAACGTTATATACTATTACGTACTAACGTATAACGTTATATACTATTACGTACTAACGTGCAACGTTATATACTAATACGTAATAACGTATAACGTTATATACTATTACGTGCTAACGTATAACGTTATATACTAATACGTACTAACGTGTAACGTTATATACTAATACGTACTAACGTGTCACGTTATATACTAATACGTAATAACGTATAACGTTATATAGTATTACGTACTAACGTATAACGTTATATACTATTACGTAATGACGTATAACGTCATGTACTATTACGTACTAACGTATAACGTTATATACTATTACGTGCTAACATATAACGTCATATACTATTACGTACTAACGTGTAACGTTATATACTATTACGTACTAACGTATAACGTTATATACTATTACGTACTAATGTATAACGTTATATACTATTACGTAATGACGTATAACGTTATATACTATTACGTACTAACGTATAGCCTTATATACTATTACGTACTAACGTATAAAGTTATATACTATTACGTACTAACGTGTAACGTTATATACTATTACATACTAACGTGTCACGTTATATACTAAATCGTAATAACGTATAACGTTACATACTATTACGTACTATCGTATAACGTTATATACTATTACGTAATGAGGTATAACGTTATATACTAATACGTAATAACGTATAACGTTATATACTATTACGTACTATCGTATAACGTTATACATTATTACGTACTAACGTATAACGTTATATACTATTACGTACTAACGTGTAACGTTATATACTATTACGTACTAACGTGTCACGTCATATACTAATACGTAATAACGTATAACGTTATATACTATTACGTACTATCGTATAACGTTATATACTATTACTTAATAACGTATAACGTTATATGGTATTATGTAATAACGTATAACGTTATATACTATTACGTACTAACGTGTAACGTTATATACTAATACGTAATAACGTATAACGTTATATACTAATACGTAATAACGTATAACGTTATATACTAATACGTAATAACGTATAACGTTATATACTATTACGTAATAACGTGTAACGTTATATACTAATACGTAATAACGTATAACGTTATATACTAATACGTAATAACGTATAACGTTATATAGTATTACGTACTAACGTATAACGTTATATACTATTACGTAATGACGTATAACGTCATATACTATTACGTACTAACGTATAACGTTATATACTATTACGTGCTAACGTATAACGTTATATACTATTACGTATTAACGTGTAACGTTATATACTAATACGTAATAACGTATAACGTTATATACTATTACGTACTAACGTATAACGTTATATACTATTACGTACTAACGTGCAACGTTATATACTAATACGTAATAACGTATAACGTTATATACTATTACGTGCTAACGTATAACGTTATATACTATTACGTAATGACGTATAACGTCATATACTATTACGTACTAACGTATAACGTTATATACTATTACGTGCTAACGTATAACGTTATATACTATTACGTACTAACGTGTAACGTTATATACTAATACGTAATAACGTATAACGTTATATACTATTACGTACTAACGTATAACGTTATATACTATTACGTACTAACGTGCAACGTTATATACTAATACGTAATAACGTATAACGTTATATACTATTACGTGCTAACGTATAACGTTATATACTAATACGTACTAACGTGTAACGTTATATACTAATACGTACTAACGTGTCACGTTATATACTAATACGTAATAACGTATAACGTTATATAGTATTACGTACTAACGTATAACGTTATATACTATTACGTAATGACGTATAACGTCATGTACTATTACGTACTAACGTATAACGTTATATACTATTACGTGCTAACATATAACGTCATATACTATTACGTACTAACGTGTAACGTTATATACTATTACATACTAACGTGTCACGTTATATACTAAATCGTAATAACGTATAACGTTACATACTATTACGTACTATCGTATAACGTTATATACTATTACGTAATGAGGTATAACGTTATATACTAATACGTAATAACGTATAACGTTATATACTATTACGTACTATCGTATAACGTTATACATTATTACGTACTAACGTATAACGTTATATACTATTACGTACTAACGTGTAACGTTATATACTATTACATACTAACGTGTCACGTTATATACTAAATCGTAATAACGTATAACGTTACATACTATTACGTACTATCGTATAACGTTATATACTATTACGTAATGAGGTATAACGTTATATACTAATACGTAATAACGTATAACGTTATATACTATTACGTACTATCGTATAACGTTATACGTTATTACGTACTAACGTATAACGTTATATACTATTACGTACTAACGTGTAACGTTATATACTAATACGTAATAACGTATAACGTTATATACTAATACGTAATAACGTATAACGTTATATACTAATACATACTAAAGTGTAACGTTATATACTAATACGTAATAACGTATAACGTTATATAGTGTTACGTACTAACGTATAACGTTATATACTATTACGTAATGACGTATAACGTTATATACTAATACGTAATAACGTATAACGTTATATACTATTACGTACTATCGTATAACGTTATACATTATTACGTACTAACGTATAACGTAATATAGTATTACGTACTAACGTATAACGTTATATACTATTACGTAATGACGTATAACGTCATGTACTATTACGTACTAACGTATAACGTTATATACTATTACGTGCTAACATATAACGTCATATACTATTACGTACTAACGTGTAACGTTATATACTATTACGTACTAACGTATAACGTTATATACTAATACGTAATAACGTATAACGTTATATACTATTACGTACTAATGTATAACGTTATATACTATTACGTAATGACGTATAACGTTATATACTATTACGTACTAACGTATAGCCTTATATACTATTACGTACTAACGTATAAAGTTATATACTATTACGTACTAACGTGTAACGTTATATACTATTACATACTAACGTGTCACGTTATATACTAAATCGTAATAACGTATAACGTTACATACTATTACGTACTATCGTATAACGTTATATACTATTACGTAATGAGGTATAACGTTATATACTAATACGTAATAACGTATAACGTTATATACTATTACGTACTATCGTATAACGTTATACATTATTACGTACTAACGTATAACGTTATATACTATTACGTACTAACGTGTAACGTTATATACTATTACGTACTAACGTGTCACGTCATATACTAATACGTAATAACGTATAACGTTATATACTATTACGTACTATCGTATAACGTTATATACTATTACTTAATAACGTATAACGTTATATGGTATTATGTAATAACGTATAACGTTATATACTATTACGTACTAACGTGTAACGTTATATACTAATACGTAATAACGTATAACGTTATATACTAATACGTAATAACGTATAACGTTATATACTAATACGTAATAACGTATAACGTTATATACTATTACGTAATAACGTGTAACGTTATATACTAATACGTAATAACGTATAACGTTATATACTAATACGTAATAACGTATAACGTTATATAGTATTACGTACTAACGTATAACGTTATATACTATTACGTAATGACGTATAACGTCATATACTATTACGTACTAACGTATAACGTTATATACTATTACGTGCTAACGTATAACGTTATATACTATTACGTACTAACGTGTAACGTTATATACTAATACGTACTAACGTATAACGTTATATACTATTACGTACTAACGTATAACGTTATATACTATTACGTGCTAACGTATAACGTTATATACTAATACGTACTAACGTGTAACGTTATATACTAATACGTACTAACGTGTCACGTTATATACTAATACGTAATAACGTATAACGTTATATAGTATTACGTACTAACGTATAACGTTATATACTAATACGTAATAACGTATAACGTTATATACTATTACGTACTATCGTATAACGTTATACATTATTACGTACTAACGTATAACGTTATATACTATTACGTACTAACGTGTAACGTTATATACTATTACATACTAACGTGTCACGTTATATACTAAATCGTAATAACGTATAACGTTACATACTATTACGTACTATCGTATAACGTTATATACTATTACGTAATGAGGTATAACGTTATATACTAATACGTAATAACGTATAACGTTATATACTATTACGTACTATCGTATAACGTTATACATTATTACGTACTAACGTATAACGTTATATACTATTACGTACTAACGTGTAACGTTATATACTAATACGTAATAACGTATAACGTTATATACTAATACGTAATAACGTATAACGTTATATACTAATACATACTAAAGTGTAACGTTATATACTAATACGTAATAACGTATAACGTTATATAGTGTTACGTACTAACGTATAACGTTATATACTATTACGTAATGACGTATAACGTTATATACTAATACGTAATAACGTATAACGTTATATACTATTACGTACTATCGTATAACGTTATACATTATTACGTACTAACGTATAACGTAATATAGTATTACGTACTAACGTATAACGTTATATACTATTACGTAATGACGTATAACGTCATGTACTATTACGTACTAACGTATAACGTTATATACTATTACGTGCTAACATATAACGTCATATACTATTACGTACTAACGTGTAACGTTATATACTATTACGTACTAACGTATAACGTTATATACTAATACGTAATAACGTATAACGTTATATACTATTACGTACTAATGTATAACGTTATATACTATTACGTAATGACGTATAACGTTATATACTATTACGTACTAACGTATAGCCTTATATACTATTACGTACTAACGTATAAAGTTATATACTATTACGTACTAACGTGTAACGTTATATACTATTACATACTAACGTGTCACGTTATATACTAAATCGTAATAACGTATAACGTTACATACTATTACGTACTATCGTATAACGTTATATACTATTACGTAATGAGGTATAACGTTATATACTAATACGTAATAACGTATAACGTTATATACTATTACGTACTATCGTATAACGTTATACATTATTACGTACTAACGTATAACGTTATATACTATTACGTACTAACGTGTAACGTTATATACTATTACGTACTAACGTGTCACGTCATATACTAATACGTAATAACGTATAACGTTATATACTATTACGTACTATCGTATAACGTTATATACTATTACTTAATAACGTATAACGTTATATGGTATTATGTAATAACGTATAACGTTATATACTATTACGTACTAACGTGTAACGTTATATACTAATACGTAATAACGTATAACGTTATATACTAATACGTAATAACGTATAACGTTATATACTAATACGTAATAACGTATAACGTTATATACTATTACGTAATAACGTGTAACGTTATATACTAATACGTAATAACGTATAACGTTATATACTAATACGTAATAACGTATAACGTTATATAGTATTACGTACTAACGTATAACGTTATATACTATTACGTAATGACGTATAACGTCATATACTATTACGTACTAACGTATAACGTTATATACTATTACGTGCTAACGTATAACGTTATATACTATTACGTACTAACGTGTAACGTTATATACTAATACGTACTAACGTATAACGTTATATACTATTACGTACTAACGTATAACGTTATATACTATTACGTGCTAACGTATAACGTTATATACTAATACGTACTAACGTGTAACGTTATATACTAATACGTACTAACGTGTCACGTTATATACTAATACGTAATAACGTATAACGTTATATAGTATTACGTACTAACGTATAACGTTATATACTATTACGTAATGACGTATAACGTCATATACTATTACGTACTAACGTATAACGTTATATACTATTACGTGCTAACGTATAACGTTATATACTATTACGTATTAACGTGTAACGTTATATACTAATACGTAATAACGTATAACGTTATATACTATTACGTACTAACGTATAACGTTATATACTATTACGTACTAACGTGCAACGTTATATACTAATACGTAATAACGTATAACGTCATGTACTATTACGTACTAACGTATAACGTTATATACTATTACGTAATGAGGTATAACGTTATATACTAATACGTAATAACGTATAACGTTATATACTATTACGTACTATCGTATAACGTTATACATTATTACGTACTAACGTATAACGTTATATACTGTTACGTACTAACGTGTAACGTTATATACTATTACATACTAACGTGTCACGTCATATACTAATACGTAATAACATATAACGTTATATACTATTACGTACTATCGTATAACGTTATATACTATTACTTAGTAACGTATAACGTTATATGGTATTATGTAATAACGTATAACGTTATATACTATTACGTACTAACCTGTAACGTTATATACTAATACGTAATAACGTATAACGTTATATACTAATACGTAATAACGTATAACGTTATATACTAATACGTAATAACGTATAACGTTATATACTATTACGTAATAACGTGTAACGTTATATACTAATACGTAATAACGTATAACGTTATATACTATTACGTACTATCGTATAACGTTAGATACTATTACGTACTAACGTATAACGTTATATACTATTACGTAATAACGTGTAACGTTATATACTAATACGTAATAACGTATAACGTTATATACCATTCCGTACTAACGTATAACGTTATATACTAATACATACTAAAGTGTAACGTTATATACTAATACGTAATAACGTATAACGTTATATACTATTACGTACTAACGTGTAACGTTATATACTAATACGTAATAACGTATAACGTTATATACTAAATCGTAATAACGTATAACGTTACATACTATTACGTACTATCGTATAACGTTATATACTATTACGTAATGAGGTATAACGTTATATACTAATACGTAATAACGTATAACGTTATATACTATTACGTACTATCGTATAACGTTATACATTATTACGTACTAACGTATAACGTTATATACTATTACGTACTAACGTGTAACGTTATATACTATTACGTACTAACGTGTCACGTCATATACTAATACGTAATAACGTATAACGTTATATACTATTACGTACTATCGTATAACGTTATATACTATTACTTAATAACGTATAACGTTATATGGTATTATGTAATAACGTATAACGTTATATACTACTACGTACTAACGTGTAACGTTATATACTAATACGTACTAACGTATAACGTTATATACTATTACGTGCTAACGTATAACGTTATATACTATTACGTACTAACGTGTAACGTTATATACTAATACGTAATAACGTATAACGTTATATACTATTACGTACTAACGTATAACGTTATATACTATTACGTACTAACGTGCAACGTTATATACTAATACGTAATAACGTATAACGTTATATACTATTACGTGCTAACGTATAACGTTATATACTAATACGTACTAACGTGTAACGTTATATACTAATACGTACTAACGTGTCACGTTATATACTAATACGTAATAACGTATAACGTTATATAGTATTACGTACTAACGTATAACGTTATATACTATTACGTAATGACGTATAACGTCATGTACTATTACGTACTAACGTATAACGTTATATACTATTACGTGCTAACATATAACGTCATATACTATTACGTACTAACGTGTAACGTTATATACTATTACGTACTAACGTATAACGTTATATACTATTACGTACTAATGTATAACGTTATATACTATTACGTAATGACGTATAACGTTATATACTATTACGTACTAACGTATAGCCTTATATACTATTACGTACTAACGTATAAAGTTATATACTATTACGTACTAACGTGTAACGTTATATACTATTACATACTAACGTGTCACGTTATATACTAAATCGTAATAACGTATAACGTTACATACTATTACGTACTATCGTATAACGTTATATACTATTACGTAATGAGGTATAACGTTATATACTAATACGTAATAACGTATAACGTTATATACTATTACGTACTATCGTATAACGTTATACATTATTACGTAATAACGTATAACGTTATATACTATTACGTACTAACGTGTAACGTTATATACTATTACGTACTAACGTGTCACGTCATATACTAATACGTAATAACGTATAACGTTATATACTATTACGTACTATCGTATAACGTTATATACTATTACTTAATAACGTATAACGTTATATGGTATTATGTAATAACGTATAACGTTATATACTATTACGTACTAACGTGTAACGTTATATACTAATACGTAATAACGTATAACGTTATATACTAATACGTAATAACGTATAACGTTATATACTAATACGTAATAACGTATAACGTTATATACTATTACGTAATAACGTGTAACGTTATATACTAATACGTAATAACGTATAACGTTATATACTAATACGTAATAACGTATAACGTTATATAGTATTACGTACTAACGTATAACGTTATATACTATTACGTAATGACGTATAACGTCATATACTATTACGTACTAACGTATAACGTTATATACTATTACGTGCTAACGTATAACGTTATATACTATTACGTATTAACGTGTAACGTTATATACTAATACGTAATAACGTATAACGTTATATACTATTACGTACTAACGTATAACGTTATATACTATTACGTACTAACGTGCAACGTTATATACTAATACGTAATAACGTATAACGTTATATACTATTACGTGCTAACGTATAACGTTATATACTAATACGTACTAACGTGTAACGTTATATACTAATACGTACTAACGTGTCACGTTATACACTAATACGTAATAACGTATAACGTTATATACTAATACATACTAAAGTGTAACGTTATATACTAATACGTAATAACGTATAACGTTATATAGTATTACGTACTAACGTATAACGTTATATACTATTACGTAATGACGTATAACGTCATATACTATTACGTACTAACGTATAACGTTATATACTATTACGTGCTAACGTATAACGTTATATACTATTACGTACTAACGTGTAACGTTATATACTAATACGTAATAACGTATAACGTTATATACTATTACGTACTAACGTATAACGTTATATACTATTACGTACTAACGTGCAACGTTATATACTAATACGTAATAACGTATAACGTTATATACTATTACGTGCTAACGTATAACGTTATATACTAATACGTACTAACGTGTAACGTTATATACTAATACGTACTAACGTGTCACGTTATATACTAATACGTAATAACGTATAACGTTATATAGTATTACGTACTAACGTATAACGTTATATACTATTACGTAATGACGTATAACGTCATGTACTATTACGTACTAACGTATAACGTTATATACTATTACGTGCTAACATATAACGTCATATACTATTACGTACTAACGTGTAACGTTATATACTATTACGTACTAACGTATAACGTTATATACTATTACGTACTAATGTATAACGTTATATACTATTACGTAATGACGTATAACGTTATATACTATTACGTACTAACGTATAGCCTTATATACTATTACGTACTAACGTATAACGTTATATACTATTACGTACTAACGTGTAACGTTATATACTATTACATACTAACGTGTCACGTTATATACTAAATCGTAATAACGTATAACGTTACATACTATTACGTACTATCGTATAACGTTATATACTATTACGTAATGAGGTATAACGTTATATACTAATACGTAATAACGTATAACGTTATATACTATTACGTACTATCGTATAACGTTATACATTATTACGTACTAACGTATAACGTTATATACTATTACGTACTAACGTGTAACGTTATATACTATTACATACTAACGTGTCACGTTATATACTAAATCGTAATAACGTATAACGTTACATACTATTACGTACTATCGTATAACGTTATATACTATTACGTAATGAGGTATAACGTTATATACTAATACGTAATAACGTATAACGTTATATACTATTACGTACTATCGTATAACGTTATACATTATTACGTACTAACGTATAACGTTATATACTATTACGTACTAACGTGTAACGTTATATACTAATACGTAATAACGTATAACGTTATATACTAATACGTAATAACGTATAACGTTATATACTAATACATACTAAAGTGTAACGTTATATACTAATACGTAATAACGTATAACGTTATATAGTATTACGTACTAACGTATAACGTTATATACTATTACGTAATGACGTATAACGTTATATACTAATACGTAATAACGTATAACGTTATATACTATTACGTACTATCGTATAACGTTATACATTATTACGTACTAACGTATAACGTTATATACTATTACGTACTAACGTGTAACGTTATATACTATTACGTACTAACGTGTCACGTCATATACTAATACGTAATAACGTATAACGTTATATACTATTACGTACTATCGTATAACGTTATATACTATTACTTAATAACGTATAACGTTATATGGTATTATGTAATAACGTATAACGTTATATACTATTACGCACTAACGTGTAACGTTATATACTAATACGTAATAACGTATAACGTTATATACTAATACGTAATAACGTATAACGTTATATACTAATACGTAATAACGTATAACGTTATATACTATTACGTAAAAACGTATAACGTTATATACTATTACGTACTAACGTATAACGTTATATACTATTACGTACTGACGTGCAACGTTATATACTAATACGTAATAACGTATAACGTTATATACTATTACGTGCTAACGTATAACGTTATATACTAATACGTACTAACGTGTAACGTTATATACTAATACGTACTAACGTGTCACGTTATATACTAATACGTAATAACGTATAACGTTATATAGTATTACGTACTAACGTATAACGTTATATACTATTACGTAATGACGTATAACGTCATGTACTATTACGTACTAACGTATAACGTTATATACTATTACGTAATGAGGTATAACGTTATATACTAATACGTAATAACGTATAACGTTATATACTATTACGTACTATCGTATAACGTTATACATTATTACGTACTAACGTATAACGTTATATACTATTACGTACTAACGTGTAACGTTATATACTATTACATACTAACGTGTCACGTCATATACTAATACGTAATAACATATAACGTTATATACTATTACGTACTATCGTATAACGTTATATACTATTACTTAGTAACGTATAACGTTATATGGTATTATGTAATAACGTATAACGTTATATACTATTACGTACTAACGTGTAACGTTATATACTAATACGTAATAACGTATAACGTTATATACTAATACGTAATAACGTATAACGTTATATACTAATACGTAATAACGTATAACGTTATATACTATTACGTAATAACGTGTAACGTTATATACTAATACGTAATAACGTATAAAGTTATATACTATTACGTACTATCGTATAACGTTAGATACTATTACGTACTAACGTATAACGTTATATACTATTACGTAATAACGTGTAACGTTATATACTAATACGTAATAACGTATAACGTTATATACCATTCCGTACTAACGTATAACGTTATATACTAATACATACTAAAGTGTAACGTTATATACTAATTCGTAATAACGTATAACGTTATATAGTATTACGTACTAACCTATAACGTTATATACTATTACGTAATGACGTATAACGTCATATACTATTACGTACTAACGTATAACGTTATATACTATTACGTGCTAACGTATAACGTTATATACTATTACGTACTAACGTGTAACGTTATATACTAATACGTAATAACGTATAACGTTATATACTATTACGTACTAACGTATAACGTTATATACTATTACGTACTAACGTGTAACGTTATATACTAATACGTACTAACTTGTAACGTTATATACTAATACGTAATAACGTATAACGTTATATACTATTACGTAATAACGTGTAAGGTTATATACTAATACGTAATATCGTATAACGTTATATACCATTCCGTACTAACGTATAACGTTATATACTAATACATACTAAAGTGTAACGTTATATACTAATACGTAAAAACGTATAACGTTATATAGTATTACGTACTAACGTATAACGTTATATACTATTACGTAATGACGTATAACGTCATATACTATTACGTACTAACGTATAACGTTATATACTAATACGTAATAACGTATAACGTTATATACTAATACGTAATAACGTATAACGTTATATACTATTACGTACTATCGTATAACGTTATACATTATTACGTACTAACGTATAACGTTATATACTATTACGTACTAACGTATAACGTTATATACTAATACGTACTAACGTGTAACGTTATATACTAATACGTACTAACGTGTCACGTTATATACTAATACGTAATAACGTGTCACGTTATATACTAATACGTAATAACGTATAACGTTATATAGTATTACGTACTAACGTATAACGTTATATACTATTACGTAATGACGTATAACGTCATGTACTATTACGTACTAACGTATAACGTTATATACTATTACGTAATGAGGTATAACGTTATATACTAATACGTAATAACGTATAACGTTATATACTATTACGTACTATCGTATAACGTTATACATTATTACGTACTAACGTATAACGTTATATACTATTACGTACTAACGTGTAACGTTATATACTATTACATACTAACGTGTCACGTCATATACTAATACGTAATAACATATAACGTTATATACTATTACGTACTATCGTATAACGTTATATACTATTACTTAGTAACGTATAACGTTATATGGTATTATGTAATAACGTATAACGTTATATACTATTACGTACTAACGTGTAACGTTATATACTAATACGTAATAACGTATAACGTTATATACTAATACGTAATAACGTATAACGTTATATACTAATACGTAATAACGTATAACGTTATATACTATTACGTAATAACGTGTAACGTTATATACTAATACGCAATAACGTATAAAGTTATATACTATTACGTACTATCGTATAACGTTAGATACTATTACGTACTAACGTATAACGTTATATACTATTACGTAATAACGTGTAACGTTATATACTAATACGTAATAACGTATAACGTTATATACCATTCCGTACTAACGTATAACGTTATATACTAATACATACTAAAGTGTAACGTTATATACTAATACGTAATAACGTATAACGTTATATAGTATTACGTACTAACCTATAACGTTATATACTATTACGTAATGACGTATAACGTCATATACTATTACGTACTAACGTATAACGTTATATACTATTACGTGCTAACGTATAACGTTATATACTATTACGTACTAACGTGTAACGTTATATACTAATACGTAATAACGTATAACGTTATATACTATTACGTACTAACGTATAACGTTATATACTATTACGTACTAACGTGCAACGTTATATACTAATACGTAATAACGTATAACGTTATATACTATTACGTGCTAACGTATAACGTTATATACTAATACGTACTAACGTGTAACGTTATATACTAATACGTACTAACTTGTAACGTTATATACTAATACGTAATAACGTATAACGTTATATACTATTACGTAATAACGTGTAAGGTTATATACTAATACGTAATATCGTATAACGTTATATACCATTCCGTACTAACGTATAACGTTATATACTAATACATACTAAAGTGTAACGTTATATACTAATACGTAAAAACGTATAACGTTATATAGTATTACGTACTAACGTATAACGTTATATACTATTACGTAATGACGTATAACGTCATATACTATTACGTACTAACGTATAACGTTATATACTAATACGTAATAACGTATAACGTTATATACTAATACATACTAAAGTGTAACGTTATATACTAATACGTAATAACGTATAACGTTATATAGTATTACGTACTAACGTATAACGTTATATACTATTACGTACTAACGTATAACGTTATATACTAATACGTACTAACGTGTAACGTTATATACTAATACGTACTAACGTGTCACGTTATATACTAATACGTAATAACGTATAACGTTATATAGTATTACGTACTAACGTATAACGTTATATACTATTACGTACTAACGTATAACGTCATGTACTATTACGTACTAACGTATAACGTTATATACTATTACGTGCTAACGTATAACGTTATATACTATTACGTACTAACGTGTAACGTTATATACTAATACGTAATAACGTATAACGTTATATACTATTACGTGCTAACGTATAACGTTATATACTAATACGTCCTAACGTGTAACGTTATATACTAATACGTACTAACTTGTAACGTTATATACTATTACGTAATAACGTATAACGTTATATACTATTACGTACTAACGTATAACGTTATATACTATTACGTACTAACGTATAACGTTATATACTATTACGTAATGACGTATAACGTCATATACTATTACGTACTAACGTGTAACGTTATATACTATCACGTAATGAGGTATAACGTTATATACTAATACGTAATAACGTATAACGTTATATACTATTACGTGCTAACGTATAACGTTAGATACTATTACGTACTAACTTATAACGTTATATACTATTACGTAATAACGTGTAACGTTATATACTAATACGTAATAACGTATAACGTTATATACCATTACGTACTAACGTATAACGTTATATACTATTACGTAATGACGTATAACGTCATGTACTATTACGTACTAACGTATAACGTTATATACTATTATGTGCTAACGTATAACGTTATATACTATTACGTACTAACGTGTAACGTTATATACTATTAAGTACTAACGTGTAACGTTATATACTATTACGTACTAACGTGTCACGTCATATACTAATACGTAATAACGTATAACGTTATACACTATTACGTACTATCGTATAACGTTATATACTATTACTTAATAACGTATAACGTTATATGGTATTACGTACTAACGTGTAACGTTATATACTAATACGTAATAACATATAACGTTATATACTATTACGTAATAACGTATGACGTTATATAATATTACTTAATAACGTATAACGTTATATGGTATTACGTAATAACGTATAACGTTATATACTATTACGTACTAACGTATAAAGTTATATAATATTACGTACTAACGTGTAACGTTATATACTAATACGTAATAACGTATAACGTTATATACTATTACGTACTATCGTATAACGTTATATACTATTACGTACTAACGTATAACGTTATATACTATTACGTACCTACGTATAACGTTATATGCTAATACGTAATAACGTGTAACGTTATATATTAATACGTAATAACGTATAACATTATATACTATTACGTACTAACGTGTCACGTTATATACTAATACGTAATAACATATAACGTTATATACTATTACGTACTAACGTATGACGTTATATAATATTACTTAATAACGTATAACGTTATATGGTATTACGTAATAACGTATAACGTTATATACTATTACGTACTAACGCGTAACGTTATATACTAATACGTAATAACGTATAACGTTATATACTAATACGTAATAACGTATAACGTTATATACTAATACGTAATAACGTATAACGTTATATACTATTACGTAATAACGTGTAACGTTATATACTAATACGTAATTACGTATAACGTTATATACTATTACGTACTAACGTATAACGTTATATACTACTACGTACTAACGTGTAACGTTATATACTAATACGTAATAACGTATAACGTTATATACTATTAAGCACTAACGTATAACGTTATATACTATTACGTACTAACGTGCAACGTTATATACTAATACGTAATAACGTATAATGTTATATACTATTACGTACTAACGTATAACGTTATATACTACTACGTACTAACGTGTAACGTTATATACTAATACGTAATAACGTATAACGTTATATACTATTAAGTACTAACGTATAACATTATATACTATTACGTACTAACGTGCAACGTTATATACTAATACGTACTAACGTGTCACGTTATATACTAATACGTAATAACGTATAACGTTATATACTATTACGTACTAACGTGTAACGTTATATACTAATACGTACTCACGTATAACGTTATATACTATTACGTACTAACGTGAAACGTTATATACTATTACATACTAACGTGTCACGTTATATACTATCACGTAATGAGGTATAACGTTATATACTAATACGTACTCACGTATAACGTTATATACTTATACGTACTAACGTGAAACGTTATATACTATTACATACTAACGTGTCACGTTATATACTATCACGTAATGAGGTATAACGTTATATACTAATACGTAATAACGTATAACGTTATATACTATTACGTACTACCGTATAACGTTATATACTATTACGTACTAACGTGCAACGTTATATACTAATACGTACTAACGTGCAACGTTATATACTAATACGTAATAACGTATAACGTTATATACTATTACGTGCTAACGTATAACGTTATATACTAATACGTACTAACGTGTAACGTTATATACTAATACGTACTAACGTGTCACGTTATATACTAATACGTAATAACGTATAACGTTATATACTATTACGTACTAACGTGTAACGTTATATACTAATACGTACTCACGTATAACGTTATATACTATTACGTACTAACGTGAAACGTTATATACTAATACGTAATAGTATATAACGTTATATACTATTACGTACTATCGTATAACGTTATATACTATCACGTAATGAGGTATAACGTTATATACTAATACGTAATAACGTATAACGTTATATACTATTACGTACTATCGTATAACGTTAGATACTATTACGTACTAACGTATAACGTTATATACTATTACGTAATAACGTGTAACGTTATATACTAATACGTAATAACGTATAACGTTATATACCAATCCGTACTAACGTATAACGTTATATACTAATACATACTAAAGTGTAACGTTATATACTAATACGTAATAACGTATAACGTTATATAGTATTACGTACTAACGTATAACGTTACATACTATTACGTAATGACGTATAACGTCATGTACTATTACGTACTAACGTATAACGTTATATACTATTACGTGCTAACGTATATAGTTATATACTATTACGTACTAACGTGTAACGTTATATACTAATACGTAATAACGTATAACGTTATATACTAATACGTAATAACGTATAACGTTATATACTATTACGTAATAACGTGTAACGTTATATACTAATACGTAATAACGTATAACGTTATATACCATTACGTACTAACGTATAACGTTATATACTAATACATACTAAAGTGTAACGTTATATACTAATACGTAATAACGTATAACGTTATATAGTATTACGTACTAACGTATAACGTTATATACTATTACGTAATGACGTATAACGTCATATACTATTACGTACTAACGTATATCGTTATATACTAATACGTAATAACGTGCAACGTTATATACTATTACGTGCTAACGTATAACGTTATATACTAATACGTAATAACGTATAACGTTATATACTAATACGTAATAACGTATAACGTTATATACTATTACGTACTAACGTATAACGTTATATCCTATTACGTACTAACTTGCAACGTTATATACTATTACGTAATAACGTATAACGTTATATACTATTACGTACTAACGTATAACGTTATATACTATTACGTAATGACGTATAACGTTATATACTATTACGTACTAACGTATAACGTTATATACTATTACGTACTATCGTATAACGTTATACATTATTACGTACTAACGTATAACGTTATATACTATTACGTGCTAACGTATAACGTTATATACTATTACGTACTAACGTGTAACGTTATATACTATTACGTACTAACGTATAACGTTATATACTATTACGTACTATCGTATAACGTTATACATTATTACGTACTAACGTATAACGTTATATACTATTACGTGCTAACGTATAACGTTATATACTATTACGTACTAACGTGTAACGTTATATACTATTACGTACTAACGTGTCACGTCATATACTAATACGTAATAACGTATAACGTTATATAGTATTACATACTAACGTATAACGTTATATACTATTACGTAATGACGTATAACGTCATGTACTATTACGTACTAACGTATAACGTTATATACTATCACGTGCTAACGTATAACGTTATATACAATTACGTACTAACGTATAACGTTATATACTATTCCGTACTAACGTGTCACGTTATATACTAATACGTAATAACGTATAACGTTATATAGTATTACGTACTAACGTATAACGTTATATACTATTACGTAATGACGTATAACGTCATATACTATTACGTACTAACATATAACGTTATATACCATTACGTGCTAACGTATAACGTTATATACTATTACGTACTAACGTGTAACGTTATATACTATTACGTACTAACGTATAACGTTATATACTATTACGTACCTACGTATAACGTTATATGTTATTACGTACTATCGTATAACGTTATATACTATTACCTACTAACGTATAACGTTATATACTATTACGTACTAACGTATAACGTTATATCCTATTACGTACTAACTTGCAACGTTATATACTATTACGTAATAACGTATAACGTTATATACTATTACGTACTAACGTATAACGTTATATACTATTACGTAATGACGTATAACGTTATATACTATTACGTACTAACGTATAACGTTATATACTATTACGTACTAACGTGTAACGTTATATACTAATACGTACTAACGTGTCACGTTATATACTAATACGTAATAACGTATAACGTTATATAGTATTACGTACTAACGTATAACGTTATATACTATTACGTAATGACGTATAACGTCATGTACTATTACGTACTAACGTATAACGTTATATACTATCACGTGCTAACGTATAACGTTATATACTATTACGTACCTACGTATAACGTTATATGTTATTACGTACTATCGTATAACGTTATATACTATTACCTACTAACGTATAACGTTATATACTATTACGTACTAACGTATAACGTTATATCCTATTACGTACTAACTTGCAACGTTATATACTATTACGTAATAACGTATAACGTTATATACTAATACGTAATAACGTATAACGTTATATAGTATTACGTACTAACGTATAACGTTATATACTATTACGTACTAACGTATAACGTTATATACTAATACGTACTAACGTGTAACGTTATATACTAATACGTACTAACGTGTCACGTTATATACTAATACGTAATAACGTATAACGTTATATAGTATTACGTACTAACGTATAACGTTATATACTATTACGTACTAACGTATAACGTCATGTACTATTACGTACTAACGTATAACGTTATATACTATTACGTGCTAACGTATAACGTTATATACTATTACGTACTAACGTGTAACGTTATATACTAATACGTAATAACGTATAACGTTATATACTATTACGTGCTAACGTATAACGTTATATACTAATACGTACTAACGTGTAACGTTATATACTAATACGTACTAACTTGTAACGTTATATACTATTACGTAATAACGTATAACGTTATATACTATTACGTACTAACGTATAACGTTATATACTATTACGTACTAACGTATAACGTTATATACTATTACGTAATGACGTATAACGTCATATACTATTACGTACTAACGTGTAACGTTATATACTATCACGTAATGAGGTATAACGTTATATACTAATACGTAATAACGTATAACGTTATATACTATTACGTGCTAACGTATAACGTTAGATACTATTACGTACTAACTTATAACGTTATATACTATTACGTAATAACGTGTAACGTTATATACTAATACGTAATAACGTATAACGTTATATACCATTACGTACTAACGTATAACGTTATATACTATTACGTAATGACGTATAACGTCATGTACTATTACGTACTAACGTATAACGTTATATACTATTATGTGCTAACGTATAACGTTATATACTATTACGTACTAACGTGTAACGTTATATACTATTAAGTACTAACGTGTAACGTTATATACTATTACGTACTAACGTGTCACGTCATATACTAATACGTAATAACGTATAACGTTATACACTATTACGTACTATCGTATAACGTTATATACTATTACTTAATAACGTATAACGTTATATGGTATTACGTACTAACGTGTAACGTTATATACTAATACGTAATAACATATAACGTTATATACTATTACGTAATAACGTATGACGTTATATAATATTACTTAATAACGTATAACGTTATATGGTATTACGTAATAACGTATAACGTTATATACTATTACGTACTAACGTATAAAGTTATATAATATTACGTACTAACGTGTAACGTTATATACTAATACGTAATAACGTATAACGTTATATACTATTACGTACTATCGTATAACGTTATATACTATTACGTACTAACGTATAACGTTATATACTATTACGTACCTACGTATAACGTTATATGCTAATACGTAATAACGTGTAACGTTATATATTAATACGTAATAACGTATAACATTATATACTATTACGTACTAACGTGTCACGTTATATACTAATACGTAATAACATATAACGTTATATACTATTACGTACTAACGTATGACGTTATATAATATTACTTAATAACGTATAACGTTATATGGTATTACGTAATAACGTATAACGTTATATACTATTACGTACTAACGCGTAACGTTATATACTAATACGTAATAACGTATAACGTTATATACTAATACGTAATAACGTATAACGTTATATACTAATACGTAATAACGTATAACGTTATATACTATTACGTAATAACGTGTAACGTTATATACTAATACGTAATTACGTATAACGTTATATACTATTACGTACTAACGTATAACGTTATATACTACTACGTACTAACGTGTAACGTTATATACTAATACGTAATAACGTATAACGTTATATACTATTAAGTACTAACGTATAACGTTATATACTATTACGTACTAACGTGCAACGTTATATACTAATACGTAATAACGTATAATGTTATATACTATTACGTACTAACGTATAACGTTATATACTACTACGTACTAACGTGTAACGTTATATACTAATACGTAATAACGTATAACGTTATATACTATTAAGTACTAACGTATAACATTATATACTATTACGTACTAACGTGCAACGTTATATACTAATACGTACTAACGTGTCACGTTATATACTAATACGTAATAACGTATAACGTTATATACTATTACGTACTAACGTGTAACGTTATATACTAATACGTACTCACGTATAACGTTATATACTATTACGTACTAACGTGAAACGTTATATACTATTACATACTAACGTGTCACGTTATATACTATCACGTAATGAGGTATAACGTTATATACTAATACGTACTCACGTATAACGTTATATACTTATACGTACTAACGTGAAACGTTATATACTATTACATACTAACGTGTCACGTTATATACTATCACGTAATGAGGTATAACGTTATATACTAATACGTAATAACGTATAACGTTATATACTATTACGTACTACCGTATAACGTTATATACTATTACGTACTAACGTGCAACGTTATATACTAATACGTACTAACGTGCAACGTTATATACTAATACGTAATAACGTATAACGTTATATACTATTACGTGCTAACGTATAACGTTATATACTAATACGTACTAACGTGTAACGTTATATACTAATACGTACTAACGTGTCACGTTATATACTAATACGTAATAACGTATAACGTTATATACTATTACGTACTAACGTGTAACGTTATATACTAATACGTACTCACGTATAACGTTATATACTATTACGTACTAACGTGAAACGTTATATACTAATACGTAATAGTATATAACGTTATATACTATTACGTACTATCGTATAACGTTATATACTATCACGTAATGAGGTATAACGTTATATACTAATACGTAATAACGTATAACGTTATATACTATTACGTACTATCGTATAACGTTAGATACTATTACGTACTAACGTATAACGTTATATACTATTACGTAATAACGTGTAACGTTATATACTAATACGTAATAACGTATAACGTTATATACCAATCCGTACTAACGTATAACGTTATATACTAATACATACTAAAGTGTAACGTTATATACTAATACGTAATAACGTATAACGTTATATAGTATTACGTACTAACGTATAACGTTACATACTATTACGTAATGACGTATAACGTCATGTACTATTACGTACTAACGTATAACGTTATATACTATTACGTGCTAACGTATATAGTTATATACTATTACGTACTAACGTGTAACGTTATATACTAATACGTAATAACGTATAACGTTATATACTAATACGTAATAACGTATAACGTTATATACTATTACGTAATAACGTGTAACGTTATATACTAATACGTAATAACGTATAACGTTATATACCATTACGTACTAACGTATAACGTTATATACTAATACATACTAAAGTGTAACGTTATATACTAATACGTAATAACGTATAACGTTATATAGTATTACGTACTAACGTATAACGTTATATACTATTACGTAATGACGTATAACGTCATATACTATTACGTACTAACGTATATCGTTATATACTAATACGTAATAACGTGCAACGTTATATACTATTACGTGCTAACGTATAACGTTATATACTAATACGTAATAACGTATAACGTTATATACTAATACGTAATAACGTATAACGTTATATACTATTACGTACTAACGTATAACGTTATATCCTATTACGTACTAACTTGCAACGTTATATACTATTACGTAATAACGTATAACGTTATATACTATTACGTACTAACGTATAACGTTATATACTATTACGTAATGACGTATAACGTTATATACTATTACGTACTAACGTATAACGTTATATACTATTACGTACTATCGTATAACGTTATACATTATTACGTACTAACGTATAACGTTATATACTATTACGTACTAACGTATAACGTTATATACTATTACGTACTAACGTGTAACGTTATATACTATTACGTACTAACGTATAACGTTATATACTATTACGTACTATCATATAACGTTATACGTTATTACGTACTAACGTATAACGTTATATACTATTACGTGCTAACGTATAACGTTATATACTATTACGTACTAACGTGTAACGTTATATACTATTACGTACTAACGTGTCACGTCATATACTAATACGTAATAACGTATAACGTTATATAGTATTACATACTAACGTATAACGTTATATACTATTACGTAATGACGTATAACGTCATGTACTATTACGTACTAACGTATAACGTTATATACTATCACGTGCTAACGTATAACGTTATATACAATTACGTACTAACGTATAACGTTATATACTATTCCGTACTAACGTGTCACGTTATATACTAATACGTAATAACGTATAACGTTATATAGTATTACGTACTAACGTATAACGTTATATACTATTACGTAATGACGTATAACGTCATATACTATTACGTACTAACATATAACGTTATATACCATTACGTGCTAACGTATAACGTTATATACTATTACGTACTAACGTGTAACGTTATATACTATTACGTACTAACGTATAACGTTATATACTATTACGTACCTACGTATAACGTTATATGTTATTACGTACTATCGTATAACGTTATATACTATTACCTACTAACGTATAACGTTATATACTATTACGTACTAACGTATAACGTTATATCCTATTACGTACTAACTTGCAACGTTATATACTATTACGTAATAACGTATAACGTTATATACTATTACGTACTAACGTATAACGTTATATACTATTACGTAATGACGTATAACGTTATATACTATTACGTACTAACGTATAACGTTATATACTATTACGTACTAACGTGTAACGTTATATACTAATACGTACTAACGTGTCACGTTATATACTAATACGTAATAACGTATAACGTTATATAGTATTACGTACTAACGTATAACGTTATATACTATTACGTAATGACGTATAACGTCATGTACTATTACGTACTAACGTATAACGTTATATACTATCACGTGCTAACGTATAACGTTATATACAATTACGTACTAACGTGTAACGTTATATACTATTACGTACTAACGTATAACGTTATATACTATTACGTACTAACGTATAACGTTATATCCTATTACGTACTAACTTGCAACGTTATATACTATTACGTAATAACGTATAACGTTATATACTATTACGTACTAACGTATAACGTTATATACTATTACGTAATGACGTATAACGTTATATACTATTACGTACTAACGTATAACGTTATATACTATTACGTACTATCGTATAACGTTATACATTATTACGTACTAACTTGTAACGTTATATACTATTACGTAATAACGTATAACGTTATATACTATTACGTTTTAACGTATAACGGTATATACTATTACGTAATGACGTATAACGTTATATACTATTACGTACTAACGTATAGCCTTATATACTATTACGTACTAACGTATAACGTTATATACTATTACGTACTAACGTGTAACGTTATATACTATTACATACTAACGTGTCACGTTATATACTATTACGTGCTAACGTATAACGTTATATACTATTACGTACTAACGTGTAACGTTATATACTATTACGTACTAACGTGTCACGTCATATACTAATACGTAATAACGTATAACGTTATATAGTATTACATACTAACGTATAACGTTATATACTATTACGTAATGACGTATAACGTCATGTACTATTACGTACTAACGTATAACGTTATATACTATTACGTACTATCGTATAACGTTATACATTATTACGTACTAACGTATAACGTTATATACTATTACGTGCTAACGTATAACGTTATATACTATTACGTACTAACGTGTAACGTTATATACTATTACGTACTAACGTGTCACGTCATATACTAATACGTAATAACGTATAACGTTATATAGTATTACATACTAACGTATAACGTTATATACTATTACGTAATGACGTATAACGTCATGTACTATTACGTACTAACGTATAACGTTATATACTATCACGTGCTAACGTATAACGTTATATACAATTACGTACTAACGTATAACGTTATATACTATTCCGTACTAACGTGTCACGTTATATACTAATACGTAATAACGTATAACGTTATATAGTATTACGTACTAACGTATAACGTTATATACTATTACGTAATGACGTATAACGTCATATACTATTACGTACTAACGTATAACGTTATATACTATTACGTGCTAACGTATAACGTTATATACTATTACGTACTAACGTGTAACGTTATATACTATTACGTACTAACGTATAACGTTATATACTATTACGTACCTACGTATAACGTTATATGTTATTACGTACTATCGTATAACGTTATATACTATTACGTACTAACGTATAACGTTATATACTATTACGTACTAACGTATAACGTTATATCCTATTACGTACTAACTTGCAACGTTATATACTATTACGTAATAACGTATAACGTTATATACTATTACGTACTAACGTATAACGTTATATACTATTACGTAATGACGTATAACGTTATATACTATTACGTACTAACGTATAACGTTATATACTATTACGTACTAACGTGTAACGTTATATACTAATACGTACTAACGTGTCACGTTATATACTAATACGTAATAACGTATAACGTTATATAGTATTACGTACTAACGTATAACGTTATATACTATTACGTAATGACGTATAACGTCATGTACTATTACGTACTAACGTATAACGTTATATACTATCACGTGCTAACGTATAACGTTATATACAATTACGTACTAACGTGTAACGTTATATACTATTACGTACTAACGTATAACGTTATATACTATTACGTACCTACGTATAACGTTATATGTTATTACGTACTATCGTATAACGTTATATACTATTACGTACTAACGTATAACGTTATATACTATTACGTACTAACGTATAACGTTATATCCTATTACGTACTAACTTGCAACGTTATATACTATTACGTAATAACGTATAACGTTATATACTATTACGTACTAACGTATAACGTTATATACTATTACGTAATGACGTATAACGTTATATACTATTACGTACTAACGTATAACGTTATATACTATTACGTACTATCGTATAACGTTATACATTATTACGTACTAACGTATAACGTTATATACTATTACGTGCTAACGTATAAGGTTATATACTATTACGTACTAACGTGTAACGTTATATACTATTACGTACTAACGTGTCACGTCATATACTAATACGTAATAACGTATAACGTTATATACTATTACGTACCTACGTATAACGTTATATGTTATTACGTACTATCGTATAACGTTATATACTATTACGTACTAACGTATAACGTTATATACTATTACGTACTAACGTATAACGTTATATCCTATTACGTACTAACTTGCAACGTTATATACTATTACGTAATAACGTATAACGTTATATACTATTACGTACTAACGTATAACGTTATATACTATTACGTAATGACGTATAACGTTATATACTAATACGTACTAACGTATAACGTTATATACTATTACGTACTAACGTGTAACGTTATATACTAATACGTACTAACGTGTCACGTTATATACTAATACGTAATAACGTATAACGTTATATAGTATTACGTACTAACGTATAACGTTATATACTATTACGTAATGACGTATAACGTCATGTACTATTACGTACTAACGTATAACGTTATATACTATCACGTGCTAACGTATAACGTTATATACAATTACGTACTAACGTGTAACGTTATATACTATTACGTACTAACGTATAACGTTATATACTATTACGTACCTACGTATAACGTTATATGTTATTACGTACTATCGTATAACGTTATATACTATTACGTACTAACGTATAACGTTATATACTATTACGTACTAACGTATAACGTTATATCCTATTACGTACTAACTTGCAACGTTATATACTATTACGTAATAACGTATAACGTTATATACTATTACGTACTAACGTATAACGTTATATACTATTACGTAATGACGTATAACGTTATATACTATTACGTACTAACGTATAACGTTATATACTATTACGTACTATCGTATAACGTTATACATTATTACGTACTAACGTATAACGTTATATACTATTACGTGCTAACGTATAAGGTTATATACTATTACGTACTAACTTGTAACGTTATATACTATTACGTAATAACGTATAACGTTATATACTATTACGTTTTAACGTATAACGTTATATACTATTACGTAATGACGTATAACGTTATATACTATTACGTACTAACGTATAGCCTTATATACTATTACGTACTAACGTATAACGTTATATACTATTACGTACTAACGTGTAACGTTATATACTATTACATACTAACGTGTCACGTTATATACTATTACGTGCTAACGTATAACGTTATATACTATTACGTACTAACGTGTAACGTTATATACTATTACGTACTAACGTGTCACGTCATATACTAATACGTAATAACGTATAACGTTATATAGTATTACATACTAACGTATAACGTTATATACTATTACGTAATGACGTATAACGTCATGTACTATTACGTACTAACGTATAACGTTATATACTATTACGTACTATCGTATAACGTTATACATTATTACGTACTAACGTATAACGTTATATACTATTACGTGCTAACGTATAACGTTATATACTATTACGTACTAACGTGTAACGTTATATACTATTACGTACTAACGTGTCACGTCATATACTAATACGTAATAACGTATAACGTTATATAGTATTACATACTAACGTATAACGTTATATACTATTACGTAATGACGTATAACGTCATGTACTATTACGTACTAACGTATAACGTTATATACTATCACGTGCTAACGTATAACGTTATATACAATTACGTACTAACGTATAACGTTATATACTATTCCGTACTAACGTGTCACGTTATATACTAATACGTAATAACGTATAACGTTATATAGTATTACGTACTAACGTATAACGTTATATACTATTACGTAATGACGTATAACGTCATATACTATTACGTACTAACGTATAACGTTATATACTATTACGTGCTAACGTATAACGTTATATACTATTACGTACTAACGTGTAACGTTATATACTATTACGTACTAACGTATAACGTTATATACTATTACGTACCTACGTATAACGTTATATGTTATTACGTACTATCGTATAACGTTATATACTATTACGTACTAACGTATAACGTTATATACTATTACGTACTAACGTATAACGTTATATCCTATTACGTACTAACTTGCAACGTTATATACTATTACGTAATAACGTATAACGTTATATACTAATACGTAATAACGTATAACGTTATATACTATTACGTAATAACGTGTAACGTTATATACTAATACGTAATAACGTATAACGTTATATAGTATTACGTACTAACGTATAACGTTATATACTATTACGTACTATCGTATAACGTTATACATTATTACGTACTAACGTATAACGTTATATACTATTACGTGCTAACGTATAAGGTTATATACTATTACGTACTAACGTGTAACGTTATATACTATTACGTACTAACGTGTCACGTCATATACTAATACGTAATAACGTATAACGTTATATACTATTACGTACCTACGTATAACGTTATATGTTATTACGTACTATCGTATAACGTTATATACTATTACGTACTAACGTATAACGTTATATACTATTACGTACTAACGTATAACGTTATATCCTATTACGTACTAACTTGCAACGTTATATACTATTACGTAATAACGTATAACGTTATATACTATTACGTACTAACGTATAACGTTATATACTATTACGTAATGACGTATAACGTTATATACTATTACGTACTAACGTATAACGTTATATACTATTACGTACTAACGTGTAACGTTATATACTAATACGTACTAACGTGTCACGTTATATACTAATACGTAATAACGTATAACGTTATATAGTATTACGTACTAACGTATAACGTTATATACTATTACGTAATGACGTATAACGTCATGTACTATTACGTACTAACGTATAACGTTATATACTATCACGTGCTAACGTATAACGTTATATACAATTACGTACTAACGTGTAACGTTATATACTATTACGTACTAACGTATAACGTTATATACTATTACGTACCTACGTATAACGTTATATGTTATTACGTACTATCGTATAACGTTATATACTATTACGTACTAACGTATAACGTTATATACTATTACGTACTAACGTATAACGTTATATCCTATTACGTACTAACTTGCAACGTTATATACTATTACGTAATAACGTATAACGTTATATACTATTACGTACTAACGTATAACGTTATATACTATTACGTAATGACGTATAACGTTATATACTATTACGTACTAACGTATAACGTTATATACTATTACGTACTATCGTATAACGTTATACATTATTACGTACTAACGTATAACGTTATATACTATTACGTGCTAACGTATAAGGTTATATACTATTACGTACTAACGTGTAACGTTATATACTATTACGTACTAACGTGTCACGTCATATACTAATACGTAATAACGTATAACGTTATATACTATTACGTACTATCGTATAACGTTATATACTATTACTTAATAACGTGTAACGTTATATACTAATACGTAATTACGTATAACGTTATATACTATTACGTACTAACGTATAACATAATATACTATTACGTACTAACGTATAACGTTATATACTATTACGTACTAACTTGTAACGTTATATACTATTACGTAATAACGTATAACGTTATATACTATTACGTTTTAACGTATAACGTTATATACTATTACGTAATGACGTATAACGTTATATACTATTACGTACTAACGTATAGCCTTATATACTATTACGTACTAACGTATAACGTTATATACTATTACGTACTAACGTGTAACGTTATATACTATTACATACTAACGTGTCACGTTATATACTATTACGTGCTAACGTATAACGTTATATACTATTACGTACTAACGTGTAACGTTATATACTATTACGTACTAACGTGTAACGTTATATACTATTACATACTAACGTGTCACGTTATATACTATTACGTGCTAACGTATAACGTTATATACTATTACGTACTAACGTGTAACGTTATATACTATTACGTACTAACGTGTCACGTCATATACTAATACGTAATAACGTATAACGTTATATAGTATTACATACTAACGTATAACGTTATATACTATTACGTAATGACGTATAACGTCATGTACTATTACGTACTAACGTATAACGTTATATACTATTACGTACTATCGTATAACGTTATACATTATTACGTACTAACGTATAACGTTATATACTATTACGTGCTAACGTATAACGTTATATACTATTACGTTTTAACGTATAACGTTATATACTATTACGTAATGACGTATAACGTTATATACTATTACGTACTAACGTATAGCCTTATATACTATTACGTACTAACGTATAACGTTATATACTATTACGTAATAACGTATAACGTTATATAGTATTACGTACTAACGTATAACGTTATATACTATTACGTAATGACGTATAACGTTATATACTATTACGTACTAACGTATAGCCTTATATACTATTACGTACTAACGTATAACGTTATATACTATTACGTACTATCGTATAACGTTATACATTATTACGTACTAACGTATAACGTTATATACTATTACGTGCTAACGTATAAGGTTATATACTATTACGTACTAACGTGTAACGTTATATACTATTACGTACTAACGTGTCACGTCATATACTAATACGTAATAACGTATAACGTTATATACTATTACGTACTATCGTATAACGTTATATACTATTACTTAATAACGTGTAACGTTATATACTAATACGTAATTACGTATAACGTTATATACTATTACGTACTAACGTATAACATAATATACTATTACGTACTAACGTATAACGTTATATACTATTACGTACTAACTTGTAACGTTATATACTATTACGTAATAACGTATAACGTTATATACTATTACGTTTTAACGTATAACGTTATATACTATTACGTAATGACGTATAACGTTATATACTATTACGTACTAACGTATAGCCTTATATACTATTACGTACTAACGTATAACGTTATATACTATTACGTACTAACGTGTAACGTTATATACTATTACATACTAACGTGTCACGTTATATACTATTACGTGCTAACGTATAACGTTATATACTATTACGTACTAACGTGTAACGTTATATACTATTACGTACTAACGTGTCACGTCATATACTAATACGTAATAACGTATAACGTTATATAGTATTACATACTAACGTATAACGTTATATACTATTACGTAATGACGTATAACGTCATGTACTATTACGTACTAACGTATAACGTTATATACTATTACGTACTATCGTATAACGTTATACATTATTACGTACTAACGTATAACGTTATATACTATTACGTGCTAACGTATAACGTTATATACTATTACGTACTAACGTGTAACGTTATATACTATTACGTACTAACGTATAACGTTATATACTATTACGTACCTACGTATAACGTTATATGTTATTACGTACTATCGTATAACGTTATATACTATTACGTACTAACGTATAACGTTATATACTATTACGTACTAACGTATAACGTTATATCCTATTACGTACTAACTTGCAACGTTATATACTATTACGTAATAACGTATAACGTTATATACTAATACGTAATAACGTATAACGTTATATACTATTACGTAATAACGTGTAACGTTATATACTAATACGTAATAACGTATAACGTTATATAGTATTACGTACTAACGTATAACGTTATATACTATTACGTAATGACGTATAACGTCATATACTATTACGTACTAACGTATAACGTTATATACTATTACGTGCTAACGTATAACGTTATATACTATTACGTACTAACGTGTAACGTTATATACTAATACGTAATAACGTATAACGTTATATACTATTACGTACTAACGTATAACGTTATATACTATTACGTACTGACGTGCAACGTTATATACTAATACGTAATAACGTATAACGTTATATACTATTCCGTGCTAACGTATAACGTTATATACTAATACGTACTAACGTGTAACGTTATATACTAATACGTACTAACGTGTCACGTTATATACTAATACGTAATAACGTATAACGTTATATAGTATTACGTACTAACGTATAACGTTATATACTATTACGTAATGACGTATAACGTCATGTACTATTACGTAATAACGTATAACGTTATATACTATTACGTACTATCGTATAACGTTATACATTATTACGTACTAACGTATAACGTTATATACTATTACGTACTAACGTGTAACGTTATATACTATTACTTAGTAACGTATAACGTTATATGGTATTATGTAATAACGTATAACGTTATATACTATTACGTACTAACGTGTAACGTTATATACTATTACTTAGTAACGTATAACGTTATATGGTATTATGTAATAACGTATAACGTTATATACTATTACGTACTAACGTGTAACGTTATACATTATTACGTACTAACGTATAACGTTATATACTATTACGTACTAACGTGTAACGTTATATACTATTACATACTAACGTGTCACGTCATATACTAATACGTAATAACATATAACGTTATATACTATTACGTACTAACGTATAACGTTATATACTATTACGTAATGAGGTATAACGTTATATACTAATACGTAATAACGTATAACGTTATATACTATTACGTACTATCGTATAACGTTATACATTATTACGTACTAACGTATAACGTTATATACTATTACGTACTAACGTGTAACGTTATATACTATTACATACTAACGTGTCACGTCATATACTAATACGTAATAACATATAACGTTATATACTATTACGTACTATCGTATAACGTTATATACTATTACTTAGTAACGTATAACGTTATATGGTATTATGTAATAACGTATAACGTTATATACTATTACGTACTAACGTGTAACGTTATATACTAATACGTAATAACGTATAACGTTATATACTAATACGTAATAACGTATAACGTTATATACTAATACGTAATAACGTATAACGTTATATACTATTACGTAATAACGTGTAACGTTATATACTAATACGTAATAACGTATAACGTTATATACTATTACGTACTATCGTATAACGTTAGATACTATTACGTACTAACGTATAACGTTATATACTATTACGTAATAACGTGTAACGTTATATACTAATACGTAATAACGTATAACGTTATATACCATTCCGTACTAACGTATAACGTTATATACTAATACATACTAAAGTGTAACGTTATATACTAATACGTAATAACGTATAACGTTATATAGTATTACGTACTAACCTATAACGTTATATACTATTACGTAATGACGTATAACGTCATATACTATTACGTACTAACGTATAACGTTATATACTATTACGTGCTAACGTATAACGTTATATACTATTACGTACTAACGTGTAACGTTATATACTAATACGTAATAACGTATAACGTTATATACTATTACGTACTAACGTATAACGTTATATACTATTACGTACTAACGTGCAACGTTATATACTAATACGTAATAACGTATAACGTTATATACTATTACGTGCTAACGTATAACGTTATATACTAATACGTACTAACGTGTAACGTTATATACTAATACGTACTAACTTGTAACGTTATATACTAATACGTAATAACGTATAACGTTATATACTATTACGTACTATCGTATAACGTTATATACTAATATGTAATAACGTATAACGTTATATACTAATACGTAATAACGTATAACGTTATATACTAATACGTAATAACGTGTAACGTTATATACTATTACGTAATAACGTGTAAGGTTATATACTAATACGTAATAACGTATAACGTTATATACTATTACGTACTATCGTATAACGTTAGATACTATTACGTACTAACGTATAACGTTATATACTATTACGTAATAACGTGTAACGTTATATACTAATACGTAATATCGTATAACGTTATATACCATTCCGTACTAACGTATAACGTTATATACTAATACATACTAAAGTGTAACGTTATATACTAATACGTAAAAACGTATAACGTTATATAGTATTACGTACTAACGTATAACGTTATATACTATTACGTAATGACGTATAACGTCATATACTATTACGTACTAACGTATAACGTTATATACTAATACGTAATAACGTATAACGTTATATACTAATACATACTAAAGTGTAACGTTATATACTAATACGTAATAACGTATAACGTTATATAGTATTACGTACTAACGTATAACGTTATATACTATTACGTACTAACGTATAACGTTATATACTAATACGTACTAACGTATAACGTTATATACTAATACGTACTAACGTGTCACGTTATATACTAATACGTAATAACGTATAACGTTATATAGTATTACGTACTAACGTATAACGTTATATACTATTACGTACTAACGTATAACGTCATGTACTATTACGTACTAACGTATAACGTTATATACTATTACGTGCTAACGTATAACGTTATATACTATTACGTACTAACGTGTAACGTTATATACTAATACGTAATAACGTATAACGTTATATACTATTACGTGCTAACGTATAACGTTATATACTAATACGTACTAACGTGTAACGTTATATACTAATACGTACTAACTTGTAACGTTATATACTATTACGTAATAACGTATAACGTTATATACTATTACGTACTAACGTATAACGTTATATACTATTACGTACTAACGTATAACGTTATATACTATTACGTAATGACGTATAACGTCATATACTATTACGTACTAACGTGTAACGTTATATACTATCACGTAATGAGGTATAACGTTATATACTAATACGTAATAACGTATAACGTTATATACTATTACGTGCTAACGTATAACGTTAGATACTATTACGTACTAACTTATAACGTTATATACTATTACGTAATAACGTGTAACGTTATATACTAATACGTAATAACGTATAACGTTATATACCATTACGTACTAACGTATAACGTTATATACTATTACGTAATGACGTATAACGTCATGTACTATTACGTACTAACGTATAACGTTATATACTATTATGTGCTAACGTATAACGTTATATACTATTACGTACTAACGTGTAACGTTATATACTATTAAGTACTAACGTGTAACGTTATATACTATTACGTACTAACGTGTCACGTCATATACTAATACGTAATAACGTATAACGTTATACACTATTACGTACTATCGTATAACGTTATATACTATTACTTAATAACGTATAACGTTATATGGTATTACGTACTAACGTGTAACGTTATATACTAATACGTAATAACGTATAACGTTATATACTAATACGTAATAACGTATAACGTTATATACTATTACGTAATAACGTGTAACGTTATATACTAATACGTAATAACGTATAACGTTATATACCATTACGTACTAACGTATAACGTTATATACTAATACATACTAAAGTGTAACGTTATATACTAATACGTAATAACGTATAACGTTATATAGTATTACGTACTAACGTATAACGTTATATACTATTACGTAATGACGTATAACGTCATATACTATTACGTACTAATGTATATCGTTATATACTAATACGTAATAACGTGCAACGTTATATACTATTACGTGCTAACGTATAACGTTATATACTAATACGTACTAACGTGTAACGTTATATACTAATACGTACTAACGTGTCACGTTATATACTAATACGTAATAACGTATAACGTTATATACTATTACGTACTAACGTGTAACGTTATATACTAATACGTACTCACGTATAACGTTATATACTATTACGTACTAACGTGCAACGTTATATACTATTACGTACTAACGTGTAACGTTATATACTATTACATACTAACGTGTCACGTTATATACTAATACGTAATAACGTATAAAGTTATATACTATTACGTACTATCGTATAACGTTATATACTATCACGTAATGAGGTATAACGTTATATACTAATACGTAATAACGTATAACGTTATATACTATTACGTACTATCGTATAACGTTATATACTATTACGTACTAACGTCTAACGTTATATACTATTACGTACTAACGTATAACGTTATATGCTAATACGTAATAACGTGTAACGTTATATATTAATACGTAATAACGTATAACGTTATATACTATTACGTACTAACGTATAAAGTTATATAATATTACGTACTAACGTGTAACGTTATATACTAATACGTAATAACGTATAACGTTATATACTATTACGTACTATCGTATAACGTTATATACTATTACGTACTAACGTATAACGTTATATACTATTACGTACCTACGTATAACGTTATATGCTAATACGTAATAACGTGTAACGTTATATATTAATACGTAATAACGTATAACATTATATACTATTACGTACTAACGTGTCACGTTATATACTAATACGTAATAACGTATAACGTTATATACTATTACGTAATAACGTGTAACGTTATATACTAATACGTAATAACGTATAACGTTATATACCATTACGTACTAACGTATAACGTTATATACTAATACATACTAAAGTGTAACGTTATATACTAATACGTAATAACGTATAACGTTATATAGTATTACGTACTAACGTATAACGTTATATACTATTACGTAATGACGTATAACGTCATATACTATTACGTACTAACGTATAACGTTATATACTAATACGTAATAACGTGCAACGTTATATACTATTACGTGCTAACGTATAACGTTATATACTAATACGTACTAACGTGTAACGTTATATACTAATACGTACTAACGTGTCACGTTATATACTAATACGTAATAACGTATAACGTTATATACTATTACGTACTAACGTGTAACGTTATATACTAATACGTACTCACGTATAACGTTATATACTATTACGTACTAACGTGCAACGTTATATACTATTACGTACTAACGTGTAACGTTATATACTATTACATACTAACGTGTCACGTTATATACTAATACGTAATAACGTATAAAGTTATATACTATTACGTACTATCGTATAACGTTATATACTATCACGTAATGAGGTATAACGTTATATACTAATACGTAATAACGTATAACGTTATATACTATTACGTACTATCGTATAACGTTATATACTATTACGTACTAACGTCTAACGTTATATACTATTACGTACTAACGTATAACGTTATATGCTAATACGTAATAACGTGTAACGTTATATATTAATACGTAATAACGTATAACGTTATATACTATTACGTACTAACGTATAAAGTTATATAATATTACGTACTAACGTGTAACGTTATATACTAATACGTAATAACGTATAACGTTATATACTATTACGTACTATCGTATAACGTTATATACTATTACGTACTAACGTATAACGTTATATACTATTACGTACCTACGTATAACGTTATATGCTAATACGTAATAACGTGTAACGTTATATATTAATACGTAATAACGTATAACATTATATACTATTACGTACTAACGTGTCACGTTATATACTAATACGTAATAACATATAACGTTATATACTATTACGTACTAACGTATGACGTTATATAATATTACTTAATAACGTATAACGTTATATGGTATTACGTAATAACGTATAACGTTATATACTATTACGTACTAACGCGTAACGTTATATACTAATACGTAATAACGTATAACGTTATATACTAATACGTAATAACGTATAACGTTATATACTAATACGTAATAACGTATAACGTTATATACTATTACGTAATAACGTGTAACGTTATATACTAATACGTAATTACGTATAACGTTATATACTATTACGTACTAACGTATAACGTTATATACTACTACGTACTAACGTGTAACGTTATATACTAATACGTAATAACGTATAACGTTATATACTATTAAGTACTAACGTATAACGTTATATACTATTACGTACTAACGTGCAACGTTATATACTAATACGTAATAACGTATAATGTTATATACTATTACGTACTAACGTATAACGTTATATACTACTACGTACTAACGTGTAACGTTATATACTAATACGTAATAACGTATAACGTTATATACTATTAAGTACTAACGTATAACGTTATATACTATTACGTACTAACGTGCAACGTTATATACTAATACGTACTAACGTGTCACGTTATATACTAATACGTAATAACGTATAACGTTATATACTATTACGTACTAACGTGTAACGTTATATACTAATACGTACTCACGTATAACGTTATATACTATTACGTACTAACGTGAAACGTTATATACTATTACATACTAACGTGTCACGTTATATACTATCACGTAATGAGGTATAACGTTATATACTAATACGTACTCACGTATAACGTTATATACTATTACGTACTAACGTGAAACGTTATATACTATTACATACTAACGTGTCACGTTATATACTATCACGTAATGAGGTATAACGTTATATACTAATACGTAATAACGTATAACGTTATATACTATTACGTACTACCGTATAACGTTATATACTATTACGTACTAACGTGCAACGTTATATACTAATACGTACTAACGTGCAACGTTATATACTAATACGTAATAACGTATAACGTTATATACTATTACGTGCTAACGTATAACGTTATATACTAATACGTACTAACGTGTAACGTTATATACTAATACGTACTAACGTGTCACGTTATATACTAATACGTAATAACGTATAACGTTATATACTATTACGTACTAACGTGTAACGTTATATACTAATACGTACTCACGTATAACGTTATATACTATTACGTACTAACGTGAAACGTTATATACTAATACGTAATAACATATAACGTTATATACTATTACGTACTATCGTATAACGTTATATACTATCACGTAATGAGGTATAACGTTATATACTAATACGTAATAACGTATAACGTTATATACTATTACGTGCTAACGTATAACGTTATATACTAATACGTACTAACGTGTAACGTTATATACTAATACGTACTAACTTGTAACGTTATATACTATTACGTAATAACGTATAACGTTATATACTATTACGTACTAACGTATAACGTTATATACTATTACGTACTAACGTATAACGTTATATACTATTACGTAATGACGTATAACGTCATATACTATTACGTACTAACGTGTAACGTTATATACTATCACGTAATGAGGTATAACGTTATATACTAATACGTAATAACGTATAACGTTATATACTATTACGTGCTAACGTATAACGTTAGATACTATTACGTACTAACTTATAACGTTATATACTATTACGTAATAACGTGTAACGTTATATACTAATACGTAATAACGTATAACGTTATATACCATTACGTACTAACGTATAACGTTATATACTATTACGTAATGACGTATAACGTCATGTACTATTACGTACTAACGTATAACGTTATATACTATTATGTGCTAACGTATAACGTTATATACTATTACGTACTAACGTGTAACGTTATATACTATTAAGTACTAACGTGTAACGTTATATACTATTACGTACTAACGTGTCACGTCATATACTAATACGTAATAACGTATAACGTTATACACTATTACGTACTATCGTATAACGTTATATACTATTACTTAATAACGTATAACGTTATATGGTATTACGTACTAACGTGTAACGTTATATACTAATACGTAATAACGTATAACGTTATATACTAATACGTAATAACGTATAACGTTATATACTATTACGTAATAACGTGTAACGTTATATACTAATACGTAATAACGTATAACGTTATATACCATTACGTACTAACGTATAACGTTATATACTAATACATACTAAAGTGTAACGTTATATACTAATACGTAATAACGTATAACGTTATATAGTATTACGTACTAACGTATAACGTTATATACTATTACGTAATGACGTATAACGTCATATACTATTACGTACTAATGTATATCGTTATATACTAATACGTAATAACGTGCAACGTTATATACTATTACGTGCTAACGTATAACGTTATATACTAATACGTACTAACGTGTAACGTTATATACTAATACGTACTAACGTGTCACGTTATATACTAATACGTAATAACGTATAACGTTATATACTATTACGTACTAACGTGTAACGTTATATACTAATACGTAATAACGTATAACGTTATATACCATTACGTACTAACGTATAAC
Organism: Bombus pascuorum; assembly: GCF_905332965.1. NCBI lineage: Eukaryota > Metazoa > Arthropoda > Insecta > Hymenoptera > Apidae > Bombus > Bombus pascuorum. The sequence continues at coordinate 15,614,374 of NC_083489.1, read as the reverse complement.
GTTATATACTAATACATACTAAAGTGTAACGTTATATACTAATACGTAATAACGTATAACGTTATATAGTATTACGTACTAACGTATAACGTTATATACTATTACGTAATGACGTATAACGTCATATACTATTACGTACTAATGTATATCGTTATATACTAATACGTAATAACGTGCAACGTTATATACTATTACGTGCTAACGTATAACGTTATATACTAATACGTACTAACGTGTAACGTTATATACTAATACGTACTAACGTGTCACGTTATATACTAATACGTAATAACGTATAACGTTATATACTATTACGTACTAACGTGTAACGTTATATACTAATACGTACTCACGTATAACGTTATATACTATTACGTACTAACGTGCAACGTTATATACTATTACGTACTAACGTGTAACGTTATATACTATTACATACTAACGTGTCACGTTATATACTAATACGTAATAACGTATAAAGTTATATACTATTACGTACTATCGTATAACGTTATATACTATCACGTAATGAGGTATAACGTTATATACTAATACGTAATAACGTATAACGTTATATACTATTACGTACTATCGTATAACGTTATATACTATTACGTACTAACGTCTAACGTTATATACTATTACGTACTAACGTATAACGTTATATGCTAATACGTAATAACGTGTAACGTTATATATTAATACGTAATAACGTATAACGTTATATACTATTACGTACTAACGTATAAAGTTATATAATATTACGTACTAACGTGTAACGTTATATACTAATACGTAATAACGTATAACGTTATATACTATTACGTACTATCGTATAACGTTATATACTATTACGTACTAACGTATAACGTTATATACTATTACGTACCTACGTATAACGTTATATGCTAATACGTAATAACGTGTAACGTTATATATTAATACGTAATAACGTATAACATTATATACTATTACGTACTAACGTGTCACGTTATATACTAATACGTAATAACATATAACGTTATATACTATTACGTACTAACGTATGACGTTATATAATATTACTTAATAACGTATAACGTTATATGGTATTACGTAATAACGTATAACGTTATATACTATTACGTACTAACGCGTAACGTTATATACTAATACGTAATAACGTATAACGTTATATACTAATACGTAATAACGTATAACGTTATATACTAATACGTAATAACGTATAACGTTATATACTATTACGTAATAACGTGTAACGTTATATACTAATACGTAATTACGTATAACGTTATATACTATTACGTACTAACGTATAACGTTATATACTACTACGTACTAACGTGTAACGTTATATACTAATACGTAATAACGTATAACGTTATATACTATTAAGTACTAACGTATAACGTTATATACTATTACGTACTAACGTGCAACGTTATATACTAATACGTAATAACGTATAATGTTATATACTATTACGTACTAACGTATAACGTTATATACTACTACGTACTAACGTGTAACGTTATATACTAATACGTAATAACGTATAACGTTATATACTATTACGTAATAACGTGTAACGTTATATACTAATACGTACTAACGTGCAACGTTATATACTAATACGTACTAACGTGTCACGTTATATACTAATACGTAATAACGTATAACGTTATATACTATTACGTACTAACGTGTAACGTTATATACTAATACGTACTCACGTATAACGTTATATACTATTACGTACTAACGTGAAACGTTATATACTATTACATACTAACGTGTCACGTTATATACTATCACGTAATGAGGTATAACGTTATATACTAATACGTACTCACGTATAACGTTATATACTATTACGTACTAACGTGAAACGTTATATACTATTACATACTAACGTGTCACGTTATATACTATCACGTAATGAGGTATAACGTTATATACTAATACGTAATAACGTATAACGTTATATACTATTACGTACTACCGTATAACGTTATATACTATTACGTACTAACGTGCAACGTTATATACTAATACGTACTAACGTGCAACGTTATATACTAATACGTAATAACGTATAACGTTATATACTATTACGTGCTAACGTATAACGTTATATACTAATACGTACTAACGTGTAACGTTATATACTAATACGTACTAACGTGTCACGTTATATACTAATACGTAATAACGTATAACGTTATATACTATTACGTACTAACGTGTAACGTTATATACTAATACGTACTCACGTATAACGTTATATACTATTACGTACTAACGTGAAACGTTATATACTAATACGTAATAGTATATAACGTTATATACTATTACGTACTATCGTATAACGTTATATACTATCACGTAATGAGGTATAACGTTATATACTAATACGTAATAACGTATAACGTTATATACTATTACGTGCTAACGTATAACGTTATATACTAATACGTACTAACGTGTAACGTTATATACTAATACGTACTAACTTGTAACGTTATATACTATTACGTAATAACGTATAACGTTATATACTATTACGTACTAACGTATAACGTTATATACTATTACGTACTAACGTATAACGTTATATACTATTACGTAATGACGTATAACGTCATATACTATTACGTACTAACGTGTAACGTTATATACTATCACGTAATGAGGTATAACGTTATATACTAATACGTAATAACGTATAACGTTATATACTATTACGTGCTAACGTATAACGTTAGATACTATTACGTACTAACTTATAACGTTATATACTATTACGTAATAACGTGTAACGTTATATACTAATACGTAATAACGTATAACGTTATATACCATTACGTACTAACGTATAACGTTATATACTATTACGTAATGACGTATAACGTCATGTACTATTACGTACTAACGTATAACGTTATATACTATTATGTGCTAACGTATAACGTTATATACTATTACGTACTAACGTGTAACGTTATATACTATTAAGTACTAACGTGTAACGTTATATACTATTACGTACTAACGTGTCACGTCATATACTAATACGTAATAACGTATAACGTTATACACTATTACGTACTATCGTATAACGTTATATACTATTACTTAATAACGTATAACGTTATATGGTATTACGTACTAACGTGTAACGTTATATACTAATACGTAATAACGTATAACGTTATATACTAATACGTAATAACGTATAACGTTATATACTATTACGTAATAACGTGTAACGTTATATACTAATACGTAATAACGTATAACGTTATATACCATTACGTACTAACGTATAACGTTATATACTAATACATACTAAAGTGTAACGTTATATACTAATACGTAATAACGTATAACGTTATATAGTATTACGTACTAACGTATAACGTTATATACTATTACGTAATGACGTATAACGTCATATACTATTACGTACTAATGTATATCGTTATATACTAATACGTAATAACGTGCAACGTTATATACTATTACGTGCCTACGTATAACGTTATATACTAATACGTACTAACGTGTAACGTTATATACTAATACGTACTAACGTGTCACGTTATATACTAATACGTAATAACGTATAACGTTATATACTATTACGTACTAACGTGTAACGTTATATACTAATACGTACTCACGTATAACGTTATATACTATTACGTACTAACGTGCAACGTTATATACTATTACGTACTAACGTGTAACGTTATATACTATTACATACTAACGTGTCACGTTATATACTAATACGTAATAACGTATAAAGTTATATACTATTACGTACTATCGTATAACGTTATATACTATCACGTAATGAGGTATAACGTTATATACTAATACGTAATAACGTATAACGTTATATACTATTACGTACTATCGTATAACGTTATATACTATTACGTACTAACGTCTAACGTTATATACTATTACGTACTAACGTATAACGTTATATGCTAATACGTAATAACGTGTAACGTTATATATTAATACGTAATAACGTATAACGTTATATACTATTACGTACTAACGTATAAAGTTATATAATATTACGTACTAACGTGTAACGTTATATACTAATACGTAATAACGTATAACGTTATATACTATTACGTACTATCGTATAACGTTATATACTATTACGTACTAACGTATAACGTTATATACTATTACGTACCTACGTATAACGTTATATGCTAATACGTAATAACGTGTAACGTTATATATTAATACGTAATAACGTATAACATTATATACTATTACGTACTAACGTGTCACGTTATATACTAATACGTAATAACATATAACGTTATATACTATTACGTACTAACGTATGACGTTATATAATATTACTTAATAACGTATAACGTTATATGGTATTACGTAATAACGTATAACGTTATATACTATTACGTACTAACGCGTAACGTTATATACTAATACGTAATAACGTATAACGTTATATACTAATACGTAATAACGTATAACGTTATATACTAATACGTAATAACGTATAACGTTATATACTATTACGTAATAACGTGTAACGTTATATACTAATACGTAATTACGTATAACGTTATATACTATTACGTACTAACGTATAACGTTATATACTACTACGTACTAACGTGTAACGTTATATACTAATACGTAATAACGTATAACGTTATATACTATTAAGTACTAACGTATAACGTTATATACTATTACGTACTAACGTGCAACGTTATATACTAATACGTAATAACGTATAATGTTATATACTATTACGTACTAACGTATAACGTTATATACTACTACGTACTAACGTGTGACGTTATATACTAATACGTAATAACGTATAACGTTATATACTATTAAGTACTAACGTATAACGTTATATACTATTACGTACTAACGTGCAACGTTATATACTAATACGTACTAACGTGTCACGTTATATACTAATACGTAATAACGTATAACGTTATATACTATTACGTACTAACGTGTAACGTTATATACTAATACGTACTCACGTATAACGTTATATACTATTACGTACTAACGTGAAACGTTATATACTATTACATACTAACGTGTCACGTTATATACTATCACGTAATGAGGTATAACGTTATATACTAATACGTACTCACGTATAACGTTATATACTATTACGTACTAACGTGAAACGTTATATACTATTACATACTAACGTGTCACGTTATATACTATCACGTAATGAGGTATAACGTTATATACTAATACGTAATAACGTATAACGTTATATACTATTACGTACTACCGTATAACGTTATATACTATTACGTACTAACGTGCAACGTTATATACTAATACGTACTAACGTGCAACGTTATATACTAATACGTAATAACGTATAACGTTATATACTATTACGTGCTAACGTATAACGTTATATACTAATACGTACTAACGTGTAACGTTATATACTAATACGTACTAACGTGTCACGTTATATACTAATACGTAATAACGTATAACGTTATATACTATTACGTACTAACGTGTAACGTTATATACTAATACGTACTCACGTATAACGTTATATACTATTACGTACTAACGTGAAACGTTATATACTAATACGTAATAACATATAACGTTATATACTATTACGTACTATCGTATAACGTTATATACTATCACGTAATGAGGTATAACGTTATATACTAATACGTAATAACGTATAACGTTATATACTATTACGTGCTAACGTATAACGTTATATACTAATACGTACTAACGTGTAACGTTATATACTAATACGTACTAACTTGTAACGTTATATACTATTACGTAATAACGTATAACGTTATATACTATTACGTACTAACGTATAACGTTATATACTATTACGTACTAACGTATAACGTTATATACTATTACGTAATGACGTATAACGTCATATACTATTACGTACTAACGTGTAACGTTATATACTATCACGTAATGAGGTATAACGTTATATACTAATACGTAATAACGTATAACGTTATATACTATTACGTGCTAACGTATAACGTTAGATACTATTACGTACTAACTTATAACGTTATATACTATTACGTAATAACGTGTAACGTTATATACTAATACGTAATAACGTATAACGTTATATACCATTACGTACTAACGTATAACGTTATATACTATTACGTAATGACGTATAACGTCATGTACTATTACGTACTAACGTATAACGTTATATACTATTATGTGCTAACGTATAACGTTATATACTATTACGTACTAACGTGTAACGTTATATACTATTAAGTACTAACGTGTAACGTTATATACTATTACGTACTAACGTGTCACGTCATATACTAATACGTAATAACGTATAACGTTATACACTTTTACGTACTATCGTATAACGTTATATACTATTACTTAATAACGTATAACGTTATATGGTATTACGTACTAACGTGTAACGTTATATACTAATACGTAATAACGTATAACGTTATATACTAATACGTAATAACGTATAACGTTATATACTATTACGTAATAACGTGTAACGTTATATACTAATACGTAATAACGTATAACGTTATATACCATTACGTACTAACGTATAACGTTATATACTAATACGTACTAAAGTGTAACGTTATATACTAATACGTAATAACGTATAACGTTATATAGTATTACGTACTAACGTATAACGTTATATACTATTACGTAATGACGTATAACGTCATATACTATTACGTACTAATGTATATCGTTATATACTAATACGTAATAACGTGCAACGTTATATACTATTACGTGCTAACGTATAACGTTATATACTAATACGTACTAACGTGTAACGTTATATACTAATACGTACTAACGTGTCACGTTATATACTAATACGTAATAACGTATAACGTTATATACTATTACGTACTAACGTGTAACGTTATATACTAATACGTACTCACGTATAACGTTATATACTATTACGTACTAACGTGCAACGTTATATACTATTACGTACTAACGTGTAACGTTATATACTATTACATACTAACGTGTCACGTTATATACTAATACGTAATAACGTATAAAGTTATATACTATTACGTACTATCGTATAACGTTATATACTATCACGTAATGAGGTATAACGTTATATACTAATACGTAATAACGTATAACGTTATATACTATTACGTACTATCGTATAACGTTATATACTATTACGTACTAACGTCTAACGTTATATACTATTACGTACTAACGTATAACGTTATATGCTAATACGTAATAACGTGTAACGTTATATATTAATACGTAATAACGTATAACGTTATATACTATTACGTACTAACGTATAAAGTTATATAATATTACGTACTAACGTGTAACGTTATATACTAATACGTAATAACGTATAACGTTATATACTATTACGTACTATCGTATAACGTTATATACTATTACGTACTAACGTATAACGTTATATACTATTACGTACCTACGTATAACGTTATATGCTAATACGTAATAACGTGTAACGTTATATATTAATACGTAATAACGTATAACATTATATACTATTACGTACTAACGTGTCACGTTATATACTAATACGTAATAACATATAACGTTATATACTATTACGTACTAACGTATGACGTTATATAATATTACTTAATAACGTATAACGTTATATGGTATTACGTAATAACGTATAACGTTATATACTATTACGTACTAACGCGTAACGTTATATACTAATACGTAATAACGTATAACGTTATATACTAATACGTAATAACGTATAACGTTATATACTAATACGTAATAACGTATAACGTTATATACTATTACGTAATAACGTGTAACGTTATATACTAATACGTAATTACGTATAACGTTATATACTATTACGTACTAACGTATAACGTTATATACTACTACGTACTAACGTGTAACGTTATATACTAATACGTAATAACGTATAACGTTATATACTATTAAGTACTAACGTATAACGTTATATACTATTACGTACTAACGTGCAACGTTATATACTAATACGTAATAACGTATAATGTTATATACTATTACGTACTAACGTATAACGTTATATACTACTACGTACTAACGTGTAACGTTATATACTAATACGTAATAACGTATAACGTTATATACTATTAAGTACTAACGTATAACGTTATATACTATTACGTACTAACGTGCAACGTTATATACTAATACGTACTAACGTGTCACGTTATATACTAATACGTAATAACGTATAACGTTATATACTATTACGTACTAACGTGTAACGTTATATACTAATACGTACTCACGTATAACGTTATATACTATTACGTACTAACGTGAAACGTTATATACCTTCACGTAATGAGGTATAACGTTATATACTAATACGTACTCACGTATAACGTTATATACTATTACGTACTAACGTGAAACGTTATATACTATTACATACTAACGTGTCACGTTATATACTATCACGTAATGAGGTATAACGTTATATACTAATACGTAATAACGTATAACGTTATATACTATTACGTACTACCGTATAACGTTATATACTATTACGTACTAACGTGCAACGTTATATACTAATACGTACTAACGTGCAACGTTATATACTAATACGTAATAACGTATAACGTTATATACTATTACGTGCTAACGTATAACGTTATATACTAATACGTACTAACGTGTAACGTTATATACTAATACGTACTAACGTGTCACGTTATATACTAATACGTAATAACGTATAACGTTATATACTATTACGTACTAACGTGTAACGTTATATACTAATACGTACTCACGTATAACGTTATATACTATTACGTACTAACGTGAAACGTTATATACTAATACGTAATAACATATAACGTTATATACTATTACGTACTATCGTATAACGTTATATACTATCACGTAATGAGGTATAACGTTATATACTAATACGTACTAACTTGTAACGTTATATACTATTACGTAATAACGTATAACGTTATATACTATTACGTACTAACGTATAACGTTATATACTATTACGTACTAACGTATAACGTTATATACTATTACGTAATGACGTATAACGTCATATACTATTACGTACTAACGTGTAACGTTATATACTATCACGTAATGAGGTATAACGTTATATACTAATACGTAATAACGTATAACGTTATATACTATTACGTGCTAACGTATAACGTTAGATACTATTACGTACTAACTTATAACGTTATATACTATTACGTAATAACGTGTAACGTTATATACTAATACGTAATAACGTATAACGTTATATACCATTACGTACTAACGTATAACGTTATATACTATTACGTAATGACGTATAACGTCATGTACTATTACGTACTAACGTATAACGTTATATACTATTATGTGCTAACGTATAACGTTATATACTATTACGTACTAACGTGTAACGTTATATACTATTAAGTACTAACGTGTAACGTTATATACTATTACGTACTAACGTGTCACGTCATATACTAATACGTAATAACGTATAACGTTATACACTATTACGTACTATCGTATAACGTTATATACTATTACTTAATAACGTATAACGTTATATGGTATTACGTACTAACGTGTAACGTTATATACTAATACGTAATAACGTATAACGTTATATACTAATACGTAATAACGTATAACGTTATATACTATTACGTAATAACGTGTAACGTTATATACTAATACGTAATAACGTATAACGTTATATACCATTACGTACTAACGTATAACGTTATATACTAATACATACTAAAGTGTAACGTTATATACTAATACGTAATAACGTATAACGTTATATAGTATTACGTACTAACGTATAACGTTATATACTATTACGTAATGACGTATAACGTCATATACTATTACGTACTAATGTATATCGTTATATACTAATACGTAATAACGTGCAACGTTATATACTATTACGTGCTAACGTATAACGTTATATACTAATACGTACTAACGTGTAACGTTATATACTAATACGTACTAACGTGTCACGTTATATACTAATACGTAATAACGTATAACGTTATATACTATTACGTACTAACGTGTAACGTTATATACTAATACGTACTCACGTATAACGTTATATACTATTACGTACTAACGTGCAACGTTATATACTATTACGTACTAACGTGTAACGTTATATACTATTACATACTAACGTGTCACGTTATATACTAATACGTAATAACGTATAAAGTTATATACTATTACGTACTATCGTATAACGTTATATACTATCACGTAATGAGGTATAACGTTATATACTAATACGTAATAACGTATAACGTTATATACTATTACGTACTATCGTATAACGTTATATACTATTACGTACTAACGTCTAACGTTATATACTATTACGTACTAACGTATAACGTTATATGCTAATACGTAATAACGTGTAACGTTATATATTAATACGTAATAACGTATAACGTTATATACTATTACGTACTAACGTATAAAGTTATTTAATATTACGTACTAACGTGTAACGTTATATACTAATACGTAATAACGTATAACGTTATATACTATTACGTACTATCGTATAACGTTATATACTATTACGTACTAACGTATAACGTTATATACTATTACGTACCTACGTATAACGTTATATGCTAATACGTAATAACGTGTAACGTTATATATTAATACGTAATAACGTATAACATTATATACTATTACGTACTAACGTGTCACGTTATATACTAATACGTAATAACATATAACGTTATATACTATTACGTACTAACGTATGACGTTATATAATATTACTTAATAACGTATAACGTTATATGGTATTACGTAATAACGTATAACGTTATATACTATTACGTACTAACGCGTAACGTTATATACTAATACGTAATAACGTATAACGTTATATACTAATACGTAATAACGTATAACGTTATATACTAATACGTAATAACGTATAACGTTATATACTATTACGTAATAACGTGTAACGTTATATACTAATACGTAATTACGTATAACGTTATATACTATTACGTACTAACGTATAACGTTATATACTACTACGTACTAACGTGTAACGTTATATACTAATACGTAATAACGTATAACGTTATATACTATTAAGTACTAACGTATAACGTTATATACTATTACGTACTAACGTGCAACGTTATATACTAATACGTAATAACGTATAATGTTATATACTATTACGTACTAACGTATAACGTTATATACTACTACGTACTAACGTGTAACGTTATATACTAATACGTAATAACGTATAACGTTATATACTATTAAGTACTAACGTATAACGTTATATACTATTACGTACTAACGTGCAACGTTATATACTAATACGTACTAACGTGTCACGTTATATACTAATACGTAATAACGTATAACGTTATATACTATTACGTACTAACGTGTAACGTTATATACTAATACGTACTCACGTATAACGTTATATACTATTACGTACTAACGTGAAACGTTATATACTATTACATACTAACGTGTCACGTTATATACTATCACGTAATGAGGTATAACGTTATATACTAATACGTACTCACGTATAACGTTATATACTATTACGTACTAACGTGAAACGTTATATACTATTACATACTAACGTGTCACGTTATATACTATCACGTAATGAGGTATAACGTTATATACTAATACGTAATAACGTATAACGTTATATACTATTACGTACTACCGTATAACGTTATATACTATTACGTACTAACGTGCAACGTTATATACTAATACGTACTAACGTGCAACGTTATATACTAATACGTAATAACGTATAACGTTATATACTATTACGTGCTAACGTATAACGTTATATACTAATACGTACTAACGTGTAACGTTATATACTAATACGTACTAACGTGTCACGTTATATACTAATACGTAATAACGTATAACGTTATATACTATTACGTACTAACGTGTAACGTTATATACTAATACGTACTCACGTATAACGTTATATACTATTACGTACTAACGTGAAACGTTATATACTAATACGTAATAACATATAACGTTATATACTATTACGTACTGTCGTATAACGTTATATACTATCACGTAATGAGGTATAACGTTATATACTAATACGTAATAACGTATAACGTTATATACTATTACGTACTATCGTATAACGTTAGATAATATTACGTACTAACGTATAACGTTATATACTATTACGTAATAACGTGTAACGTTATATACTAATACGTAATAACGTATAACGTTATATACCAATGCGTACTAACGTATAACGTTATATACTAATACATACTAAAGTGTAACGTTATATACTAATACGTAATAACGTATAACGTTATATAGTATTACGTACAAACGTATAACGTTATATACTATTACGTAATGACGTATAACGTCATGTACTATTACGTACTAACGTATAACGTTATATACTATTACGTGCTAACGTATATAGTTATATACTATTACGTACTAACGTGTAACGTTATATACTAATACGTAATAACGTATAACGTTATATACTAATACGTAATAACGTATAACGTTATATACTATTACGTAATAACGTGTAACGTTATATACTAATACGTAATAACGTATAACGTTATATACCATTACGTACTAACGTATAACGTTATATACTAATACATACTAAAGTGTAACGTTATATACTAATACGTAATAACGTATAACGTTATATAGTATTACGTACTAACGTATAACGTTATATACTATTACGTAATGACGTATAACGTCATATACTATTACGTACTAACGTATATCGTTATATACTAATACGTAATAACGTGCAACGTTATATACTATTACGTGCTAACGTATAACGTTATATACTAATACGTAATAACGTATAACGTTATATACTAATACGTAATAACGTATAACGTTATATACTATTACGTACTAACGTATAACGTTATATCCTATTACGTACTAACTTGCAACGTTATATACTATTACGTAATAACGTATAACGTTATATACTATTACGTACTAACGTATAACGTTATATACTATTACGTAATGACGTATAACGTTATATACTATTACGTACTAACGTATAACGTTATATACTATTACGTACTATCGTATAACGTTATACATTATTACGTACTAACGTATAACGTTATATGTTATTACGTACTATCGTATAACGTTATATACTATTACGTACTAACGTATAACGTTATATACTATTACGTACTAACGTATAACGTTATATCCTATTACGTACTAACTTGCAACGTTATATACTATTACGTAATAACTTATAACGTTATATACTATTACGTACTAACGTATAACGTTATATACTATTACGTAATGACGTATAACGTTATATACTATTACGTACTAACGTATAACGTTATATACTATTACGTACTATCGTATAACGTTATACGTTAGCACGTACTAACGTATAACGTTATATACTATTACGTGCTAACGTATAACGTTATATACTATTACGTACTAACGTGTAACGTTATATACTATTACGTACTAACGTATAACGTTATATACTATTACGTACTATCGTATAACGTTATACATTATTACGTACTAACGTATAACGTTATATACTATTACGTGCTAACGTATAACGTTATATACTATTACGTACTAACGTGTAACGTTATATACTATTACGTACTAACGTGTCACGTCATATACTAATACGTAATAACGTATAACGTTATATAGTATTACATACTAACGTATAACGTTATATACTATTACGTAATGACGTATAACGTCATGTACTATTACGTACTAACGTATAACGTTATATACTATCACGTGCTAACGTATAACGTTATATACAATTACGTACTAACGTATAACGTTATATACTATTCCGTACTAACGTGTCACGTTATATACTAATACGTAATAACGTATAACGTTATATAGTATTACGTACTAACGTATAACGTTATATACTATTACGTAATGACGTATAACGTCATATACTATTACGTACTAACGTATAACGTTATATACTATTACGTGCTAACGTATAACGTTATATACTATTACGTACTAACGTGTAACGTTATATACTATTACGTACTAACGTATAACGTTATATACTATTACGTACCTACGTATAACGTTATATGTTATTACGTACTATCGTATAACGTTATATACTATTACGTACTAACGTATAACGTTATATACTATTACGTACTAACGTATAACGTTATATCCTATTACGTACTAACTTGCAACGTTATATACTATTACGTAATAACGTATAACGTTATATACTATTACGTACTAACGTATAACGTTATATACTATTACGTAATGACGTATAACGTTATATACTATTACGTACTAACGTATAACGTTATATACTATTACGTACTAACGTGTAACGTTATATACTAATACGTACTAACGTGTCACGTTATATACTAATACGTAATAACGTATAACGTTATATAGTATTACGTACTAACGTATAACGTTATATACTATTACGTAATGACGTATAACGTCATGTACTATTACGTACTAACGTATAACGTTATATACTATCACGTGCTAACGTATAACGTTATATACAATTACGTACTAACGTGTAACGTTATATACTATTACGTACTAAAGTATAACGTTATATACTATTACGTACCTACGTATAACGTTATATGTTATTACGTACTATCGTATAACGTTATATACTATTACGTACTAACGTATAACGTTATATACTATTACGTACTAACGTATAACGTTATATCCTATTACGTACTAACTTGCAACGTTATATACTATTACGTAATAACGTATAACGTTATATACTATTACGTACTAACGTATAACGTTATATACTATTACGTAATGACGTATGACGTTATATACTATTACGTACTAACGTATAACGTTATATACTATTACGTACTATCGTATAACGTTATACATTATTACGTACTAACGTATAACGTTATATACTATTACGTGCTAACGTATAAGGTTATATACTATTACGTACTAACGTGTAACGTTATATACTATTACGTACTAACGTGTCACGTCATATACTAATACGTAATAACGTATAACGTTATATACTCTTAAGAATTATCGTATAACGTTATATTCTATTACTTAATAACGTGTAACCTTATATACTAATACGTAATTACGTATAACGTTATATACTATTACGTACTAACGTATAACGTAATATACTATTACGTACTAACGTATAACGTTATATACTTCTACGTACTAACTTGTAACGTTATATACTATTACGTAATAACGTATAACGTTATATACTATTACGTTTTAACGTATAACGTTATATACTATTACGTAATGACGTATAACGTTATATACTATTACGTACTAACGTATAGCCTTATATACTATTACGTACTAACGTATAACGTTATATACTATTACGTACTAACGTGTAACGTTATATACTATTACATACTAACGTGTCACGTTATATACTATTACGTGCTAACGTATAACGTAATATACTATTACGTACTAACGTATAACGTTATATACTTTTACGTACTAACTTGTAACGTTATATACTATTACGTAATAACGTATAACGTTATATACTATTACGTTTTAACGTATAACGTTATATACTATTACGTAATGACGTATAACGTTATATACTATTACGTACTAACGTATAGCCTTATATACTATTACGTACTAACGTATAACGTTATATACTATTACGTACTAACGTGTAACGTTATATACTA
Source organism: Bombus pascuorum (assembly GCF_905332965.1). NCBI lineage: Eukaryota > Metazoa > Arthropoda > Insecta > Hymenoptera > Apidae > Bombus > Bombus pascuorum. Next base: position 15,598,433 of record NC_083489.1, on the reverse strand, counting down.
TTACATACTAACGTGTCACGTTATATACTATTACGTGCTAACGTATAACGTTATATACTATTACGTACTAACGTGTCACGTCATATACTAATACGTAATAACGTATAACGTTATATAGTATTACATACTAACGTATAACGTTATATACTATTACGTAATGACGTATAACGTCATGTACTATTACGTACTAACGTATAACGTTATATACTATTACGTACTATCGTATAACGTTATACATTATTACGTACTAACGTATAACGTTATATACTATTACGTGCTAACGTATAACGTTATATACTATTACGTACTAACGTGTAACGTTATATACTATTACGTACTAACGTGTCACGTCATATACTAATACGTAATAACGTATAACGTTATATAGTATTACATACTAACGTATAACGTTATATACTATTACGTAATGACGTATAACGTCATGTACTATTACGTACTAACGTATAACGTTATATACTATCACGTGCTAACGTATAACGTTATATACAATTACGTACTAACGTATAACGTTATATACTATTCCGTACTAACGTGTCACGTTATATACTAATACGTAATAACGTATAACGTTATATAGTATTACGTACTAACGTATAACGTTATATACTATTACGTAATGACGTATAACGTCATGTACTATTACGTACTAACGTATAACGTTATATACTATTATGTGCTAACGTATAACGTTATATACTATTACGTACTAACGTGTAACGTTATATACTATTAAGTACTAACGTGTAACGTTATATACTATTACGTACTAACGTGTCACGTCATATACTAATACGTAATAACGTATAACGTTATACACTATTACGTACTATCGTATAACGTTATATACTATTACTTAATAACGTATAACGTTATATGGTATTACGTACTAACGTGTAACGTTATATACTAATAGGTAATAACGTATAACGTTATATACTAATACGTAATAACGTATAACGTTATATACTATTACGTAATAACGTGTAACGTTATATACTAATACGTAATAACGTATAACGTTATATACCATTACGTACTAACGTATAACGTTATATACTAATACATACTAAAGTGTAACGTTATATACTAATACGTAATAACGTATAACGTTATATAGTATTACGTACTAACGTATAACGTTATATACTATTACGTAATGACGTATAACGGCATATACTATTACGTACTAATGTATATCGTTATATACTAATACGTAATAACGTGCAACGTTATATACTATTACGTGCTAACGTATAACGTTATATACTAATACGTACTAACGTGTAACGTTATATACTAATACGTACTAACGTGTCACGTTATATACTAATACGTAATAACGTATAACGTTATATACTATTACGTACTAACGTGTAACGTTATATAATAATACGTACTCACGTATAACGTTATATACTATTACGTACTAACGTGCAACGTTATATACTATTACGTACTAACGTGTAACGTTATATACTATTACATACTAACGTGTCACGTTATATACTAATACGTAATAACGTATAAAGTTATATACTATTACGTACTATCGTATAACGTTATATACTATCACGTAATGAGGTATAACGTTATATACTAATACGTAATAACGTATAACGTTATATACTATTACGTACTATCGTATAACGTTATATACTATTACGTACTAACGTCTAACGTTATATACTATTACGTACTAACGTATAACGTTATATGCTAATACGTAATAACGTGTAACGTTATATATTAATACGTAATAACGTATAACGTTATATACTATTACGTACTAACGTATAAAGTTATATAATATTACGTACTAACGTGTAACGTTATATACTAATACGTAATAACGTATAACGTTATATACTATTACGTACTATCGTATAACGTTATATACTATTACGTACTAACGTATAACGTTATATACTATTACGTACCTACGTATAACGTTATATGCTAATACGTAATAACGTGTAACGTTATATATTAATACGTAATAACGTATAACATTATATACTATTACGTACTAACGTGTCACGTTATATACTAATACGTAATAACATATAACGTTATATACTATTACGTACTAACGTATGACGTTATATAATATTACTTAATAACGTATAACGTTATATGGTATTACGTAATAACGTATAACGTTATATACTAGTACGTACTAACGCGTAACGTTATATACTAATACGTAATAACGTATAATGTTATATACTAATACGTAATAACGTATAACGTTATATACTAATACGTAATAACGTATAACGTTATATACTATTACGTAATAACGTGTAACGTTATATACTAATACGTAATTACGTATAACGTTATATACTATTACGTACTAACGTATAACGTTATATACTACTACGTACTAACGTGTAACGTTATATACTAATACGTAATAACGTATAACGTTATATACTATTAAGTACTAACGTATAACGTTATATACTATTACGTACTAACGTGCAACGTTATATACTAATACGTAATAACGTATAATGTTATATACTATTACGTACTAACGTATAACGTTATATACTACTACGTACTAACGTGTAACGTTATATACTAATACGTAATAACGTATAACGTTATATACTATTAAGTACTAACGTATAACGTTATATACTATTACGTACTAACGTGCAACGTTATATACTAATACGTACTAACGTGTCACGTTATATACTAATACGTAATAACGTATAACGTTATATACTATTACGTACTAACGTGTAACGTTATATACTAATACGTACTCACGTATAACGTTATATACTATTACGTACTAACGTGAAACGTTATATACTATTACATACTAACGTGTCACGATATATACTATCACGTAATGAGGTATAACGTTATATACTAATACGTACTCACGTATAACGTTATATACTATTACGTACTAACGTGAAACGTTATATACTATTACATACTAACGTGTCACGTTATATACTATCACGTAATGAGGTATAACGTTATATACTAATACGTAATAACGTATAACGTTATATACTATTACGTACTACCGTATAACGTTATATACTATTACGTACTAACGTGCAACGTTATATACTAATACGTACTAACGTGCAACGTTATATACTAATACGTAATAACGTATAACGTTATATACTATTACGTGCTAACGTATAACGTTATATACTAATACGTACTAACGTGTAACGTTATATACTAATACGTACTAACGTGTCACGTTATATACTAATACGTAATAACGTATAACGTTATATACTATTACGTACTAACGTGTAACGTTATATACTAATACGTACTCACGTATAACGTTATATACTATTACGTACTAACGTGAAACGTTATATACTAATACGTAATAACATATAACGTTATATACTATTACGTACTATCGTATAACGTTATATACTATCACGTAATGAGGTATAACGTTATATACTAATACGTAATAACGTATAACGTTATATACTATTACGTACTATCGTATAACGTTAGATAATATTACGTACTAACGTATAACGTTATATACTATTACGTAATAACGTGTAACGTTATATACTAATACGTAATAACGTATAACGTTATATACCAATGCGTACTAACGTATAACGTTATATACTAATACATACTAAAGTGTAACGTTATATACTAATACGTAATAACGTATAACGTTATATAGTATTACGTACAAACGTATAACGTTATATACTATTACGTAATGACGTATAACGTCATGTACTATTACGTACTAACGTATAACGTTATATACTATTACGTGCTAACGTATATAGTTATATACTATTACGTACTAACGTGTAACGTTATATACTAATACGTAATAACGTATAACGTTATATACTAATACGTAATAACGTATAACGTTATATACTATTACGTAATAACGTGTAACGTTATATACTAATACGTAATAACGTATAACGTTATATACCATTACGTACTAACGTATAACGTTATATACTAATACATACTAAAGTGTAACGTTATATACTAATACGTAATAACGTATAACGTTATATAGTATTACGTACTAACGTATAACGTTATATACTATTACGTAATGACGTATAACGTCATATACTATTACGTACTAACGTATATCGTTATATACTAATACGTAATAACGTGCAACGTTATATACTATTACGTGCTAACGTATAACGTTATATACTAATACGTAATAACGTATAACGTTATATACTAATACGTAATAACGTATAACGTTATATACTATTACGTACTAACGTATAACGTTATATCCTATTACGTACTAACTTGCAACGTTATATACTATTACGTAATAACGTATAACGTTATATACTATTACGTACTAACGTATAACGTTATATACTATTACGTAATGACGTATAACGTTATATACTATTACGTACTAACGTATAACGTTATATACTATTACGTACTATCGTATAACGTTATACATTATTACGTACTAACGTATAACGTTATATGTTATTACGTACTATCGTATAACGTTATATACTATTACGTACTAACGTATAACGTTATATACTATTACGTACTAACGTATAACGTTATATCCTATTACGTACTAACTTGCAACGTTATATACTATTACGTAATAACTTATAACGTTATATACTATTACGTACTAACGTATAACGTTATATACTATTACGTAATGACGTATAACGTTATATACTATTACGTACTAACGTATAACGTTATATACTATTACGTACTATCGTATAACGTTATACATTATTACGTACTAACGTATAACGTTATATACTATTACGTGCTAACGTATAACGTTATATACTATTACGTACTAACGTGTAACGTTATATACTATTACGTACTAACGTATAACGTTATATACTATTACGTACTATCGTATAACGTTATACATTATTACGTACTAACGTATAACGTTATATACTATTACGTGCTAACGTATAACGTTATATACTATTACGTACTAACGTGTAACGTTATATACTATTACGTACTAACGTGTCACGTCATATACTAATACGTAATAACGTATAACGTTATATAGTATTACATACTAACGTATAACGTTATATACTATTACGTAATGACGTATAACGTCATGTACTATTACGTACTAACGTATAACGTTATATACTATCACGTGCTAACGTATAACGTTATATACAATTACGTACTAACGTATAACGTTATATACTATTCCGTACTAACGTGTCACGTTATATACTAATACGTAATAACGTATAACGTTATATAGTATTACGTACTAACGTATAACGTTATATACTATTACGTAATGACGTATAACGTCATATACTATTACGTACTAACGTATAACGTTATATACTATTACGTGCTAACGTATAACGTTATATACTATTACGTACTAACGTGTAACGTTATATACTATTACGTACTAACGTATAACGTTATATACTATTACGTACCTACGTATAACGTTATATGTTATTACGTACTATCGTATAACGTTATATACTATTACGTACTAACGTATAACGTTATATACTATTACGTACTAACGTATAACGTTATATCCTATTACGTACTAACTTGCAACGTTATATACTATTACGTAATAACGTATAACGTTATATACTATTACGTACTAACGTATAACGTTATATACTATTACGTAATGACGTATAACGTTATATACTATTACGTACTAACGTATAACGTTATATACTATTACGTACTAACGTGTAACGTTATATACTAATACGTACTAACGTGTCACGTTATATACTAATACGTAATAACGTATAACGTTATATAGTATTACGTACTAACGTATAACGTTATATACTATTACGTAATGACGTATAACGTCATGTACTATTACGTACTAACGTATAACGTTATATACTATCACGTGCTAACGTATAACGTTATATACAATTACGTACTAACGTGTAACGTTATATACTATTACGTACTAAAGTATAACGTTATATACTATTACGTACCTACGTATAACGTTATATGTTATTACGTACTATCGTATAACGTTATATACTATTACGTACTAACGTATAACGTTATATACTATTACGTACTAACGTGTCACGTCATATACTAATACGTAATAACGTATAACGTTATATAGTATTACATACTAACGTATAACGTTATATACTATTACGTAATGACGTATAACGTCATGTACTATTACGTACTAACGTATAACGTTATATACTATCACGTGCTAACGTATAACGTTATATACAATTACGTACTAACGTATAACGTTATATACTATTCCGTACTAACGTGTCACGTTATATACTAATACGTAATAACGTATAACGTTATATAGTATTACGTACTAACGTATAACGTTATATACTATTACGTAATGACGTATAACGTCATATACTATTACGTACTAACGTATAACGTTATATACTATTACGTGCTAACGTATAACGTTATATACTATTACGTACTAACGTGTAACGTTATATACTATTACGTACTAACGTATAACGTTATATACTATTACGTACCTACGTATAACGTTATATGTTATTACGTACTATCGTATAACGTTATATACTATTACGTACTAACGTATAACGTTATATACTATTACGTACTAACGTATAACGTTATATCCTATTACGTACTAACTTGCAACGTTATATACTATTACGTAATAACGTATAACGTTATATACTATTACGTACTAACGTATAACGTTATATACTATTACGTAATGACGTATAACGTTATATACTATTACGTACTAACGTATAACGTTATATACTATTACGTACTAACGTGTAACGTTATATACTAATACGTACTAACGTGTCACGTTATATACTAATACGTAATAACGTATAACGTTATATAGTATTACGTACTAACGTATAACGTTATATACTATTACGTAATGACGTATAACGTCATGTACTATTACGTACTAACGTATAACGTTATATACTATCACGTGCTAACGTATAACGTTATATACAATTACATACTAACGTGTAACGTTATATACTATTACGTACTAAAGTATAACGTTATATACTATTACGTACCTACGTATAACGTTATATGTTATTACGTACTATCGTATAACGTTATATACTATTACGTACTAACGTATAACGTTATATACTATTACGTACTAACGTATAACGTTATATCCTATTACGTACTAACTTGCAACGTTATATACTATTACGTAATAACGTATAACGTTATATACTATTACGTACTAACGTATAACGTTATATACTATTACGTAATGACGTATGACGTTATATACTATTACGTACTAACGTATAACGTTATATACTATTACGTACTATCGTATAACGTTATACATTATTACGTACTAACGTATAACGTTATATACTATTACGTGCTAACGTATAAGGTTATATACTATTACGTACTAACGTGTAACGTTATATACTATTACGTACTAACGTGTCACGTCATATACTAATACGTAATAACGTATAACGTTATATACTATTACGTACTATCGTATAACGTTATATACTATTACTTAATAACGTGTAACGTTATATACTAATACGTAATTACGTATAACGTTATATACTATTACGTACTAACGTATAACGTAATATACTATTACGTACTAACGTATAACGTTATATACTTCTACGTACTAACTTGTAACGTTATATACTATTACGTAATAACGTATAACGTTATATACTATTACGTTTTAACGTATAACGTTATATACTATTACGTAATGACGTATAACGTTATATACTATTACGTACTAACGTATAGCCTTATATACTATTACGTACTAACGTATAACGTTATATACTATTACGTACTAACGTGTAACGTTATATACTATTACATACTAACGTGTCACGTTATATACTATTACGTGCTAACGTATAACGTAATATACTATTACGTACTAACGTATAACGTTATATACTTTTACGTACTAACTTGTAACGTTATATACTATTACGTAATAACGTATAACGTTATATACTATTACGTTTTAACGTATAACGTTATATACTATTACGTAATGACGTATAACGTTATATACTATTACGTACTAACGTATAGCCTTATATACTATTACGTACTAACGTATAACGTTATATACTATTACGTACTAACGTGTAACGTTATATACTATTACATACTAACGTGTCACGTTATATACTATTACGTGCTAACGTATAACGTTATATACTATTACGTACTAACGTGTCACGTCATATACTAATACGTAATAACGTATAACGTTATATAGTATTACATACTAACGTATAACGTTATATACTATTACGTAATGACGTATAACGTCATGTACTATTACGTACTAACGTATAACGTTATATACTATTACGTACTATCGTATAACGTTATACATTATTACGTACTAACGTATAACGTTATATACTATTACGTGCTAACGTATAACGTTATATACTATTACGTACTAACGTGTAACGTTATATACTATTACGTACTAACGTGTCACGTCATATACTAATACGTAATAACGTATAACGTTATATAGTATTACATACTAACGTATAACGTTATATACTATTACGTAATGACGTATAACGTCATGTACTATTACGTACTAACGTATAACGTTATATACTATCACGTGCTAACGTATAACGTTATATACAATTACGTACTAACGTATAACGTTATATACTATTCCGTACTAACGTGTCACGTTATATACTAATACGTAATAACGTATAACGTTATATAGTATTACGTACTAACGTATAACGTTATATACTATTACGTAATGACGTATAACGTCATATACTATTACGTACTAACGTATAACGTTATATACTATTACGTGCTAACGTATAACGTTATATACTATTACGTACTAACGTGTAACGTTATATACTATTACGTACTAACGTATAACGTTATATACTATTACGTACCTACGTATAACGTTATATGTTATTACGTACTATCGTATAACGTTATATACTATTACGTACTAACGTATAACGTTATATACTATTACGTACTAACGTATAACGTTATATCCTATTACGTACTAACTTGCAACGTTATATACTATTACGTAATAACGTATAACGTTATATACTATTACGTACTAACGTATAACGTTATATACTATTACGTAATGACGTATAACGTTATATACTATTACGTACTAACGTATAACGTTATATACTATTACGTACTATCGTATAACGTTATACATTATTACGTACTAACGTATAACGTTATATACTATTACGTGCTAACGTATAAGGTTATATACTATTACGTACTAACGTGTAACGTTATATACTATTACGTACTAACGTGTCACGTCATATACTAATACGTAATAACGTATAACGTTATATACTATTACGTACCTACGTATAACGTTATATGTTATTACGTACTATCGTATAACGTTATATACTATTACGTACTAACGTATAACGTTATATACTATTACGTACTAACGTATAACGTTATATCCTATTACGTACTAACTTGCAACGTTATATACTATTACGTAATAACGTATAACGTTATATACTATTACGTACTAACGTATAACGTTATATACTATTACGTAATGACGTATAACGTTATATACTATTACGTACTAACGTATAACGTTATATACTATTACGTACTAACGTGTAACGTTATATACTAATACGTACTAACGTGTCACGTTATATACTAATACGTAATAACGTATAACGTTATATAGTATTACGTACTTACGTATAACGTTATATACTATTACGTAATGACGTATAACGTCATGTACTATTACGTACTAACGTATAACGTTATATACTATCACGTGCTAACGTATAACGTTATATACAATTACGTACTAACGTGTAACGTTATATACTATTACGTACTAACGTATAACGTTATATACTATTACGTACTAACGTATAACGTAATATACTATTACGTACTAACGTGTAACGTTATATACTAATACGTACTAACGTGTCACGTTATATACTAATACGTAATAACGTATAACGTTATATAGTATTACGTACTAACATGTAACGTTATATACTATTACGTACTAACGTGTCACGTCATATACTAATACGTAATAACGTATAACGTTATATACTATTACGTACTATCGTATAACGTTATATACTATTACTTAATAACGTGTAACGTTATATACTAATACGTAATTACGTATAACGTTATATACTATTACGTACTAACGTATAACGTAATATACTATTACGTACTAACGTATAACGTTATATACTATTACGTACTAACTTGTAACGTTATATACTATTACGTAATAACGTATAACGTTATATACTATTACGTTTTAACGTATAACGTTATATACTATTACGTAATGACGTATAACGTTATATACTATTACGTACTAACGTATAGCCTTATATACTATTACGTACTAACGTATAACGTTATATACTATTACGTACTAACGTGTAACGTTATATACTATTACATACTAACGTGTCACGTTATATACTATTACGTACTAACGTATAACGTTATATCCTATTACGTACTAACTTGCAACGTTATATACTATTACGTAATGACGTATAACGTCATGTACTATTACGTACTAACGTATAACGTTATATACTATTACGTACTAACGTGTAACGTTATATACTAATACGTACTAACGTGTCACGTTATATACTAATACGTAATAACGTATAACGTTATATAGTATTACGTACTAACGTATAACGTTATATACTATTACGTAATGACGTATAACGTCATGTACTATTACGTACTAACGTATAACGTTATATACTATCACGTGCTAACGTATAACGTTATATACAATTACGTACTAACGTGTAACGTTATATACTATTACGTACTAACGTATAACGTTATATACTATTACGTACCTACGTATAACGTTATATGTTATTACGTACTATCGTATAACGTTATATACTATTACGTACTAACGTATAACGTTATATACTATTACGTACTAACGTATAACGTTATATCCTATTACGTACTAACTTGCAACGTTATATACTATTACGTAATAACGTATAACGTTATATACTATTACGTACTAACGTATAACGTTATATACTATTACGTAATGACGTATAACGTTATATACTATTACGTACTAACGTATAACGTTATATACTATTACGTACTATCGTATAACGTTATACATTATTACGTACTAACGTATAACGTTATATACTATTACGTGCTAACGTATAAGGTTATATACTATTACGTACTAACGTGTAACGTTATATACTATTACGTACTAACGTGTCACGTCATATACTAATACGTAATAACGTATAACGTTATATACTATTACGTACTATCGTATAACGTTATATACTATTACTTAATAACGTGTAACGTTATATACTAATACGTAATTACGTATAACGTTATATACTATTACGTACTAACGTATAACGTAATATACTATTACGTACTAACGTATAACGTTATATACTATTACGTACTAACGTATAACGTTATATACTATTACGTACTAACTTGTAACGTTATATACTATTACGTAATAACGTATAACGTTATATACTATTACGTTTTAACGTATAACGTTATATACTATTACGTAATGACGTATAACGTTATATACTATTACGTACTAACGTATAGCCTTATATACTATTACGTACTAACGTATAACGTTATATACTATTACGTACTAACGTGTAACGTTATATACTATTACATACTAACGTGTCACGTTATATACTAATACGTAATAACGTATAACGTTATATACTATTACGTACTATCGTATAACGTTATATACTATCACGTAATGAGGTCTAACGTTATATACTAATACGTAATAACGTATAACGTTATATACTATTACGTACTATCGTATAACGTTAGATACTATTACGTACTAACGTATAACGTTATATACTATTACGTACTAACGTGCAACGTTATATACTATTACGTGCTAACGTATAACGTTATATACTATTACGTACTAACGTGTCACGTTATATACTAATACGTAATAACATATAACGTTATATACTTTTACGTACTATCGTATAACGTTATATACTATCACGTAATGAGGTATAACGTTATATACTAATACGTAATAACGTATAACGTTATATACTATTACGTACTATCGTATAACGTTAGATACTATTACGTACTAACGTATAACGTTATATACTATTACGTAATAACGTGTAACGTTATATACTAATACGTAATAACGTATAACGTTATATACCATTCCGTACTAACGTATAACGTTATATACTAATACATACTAAAGTGTAACGTTATATACTAATACGTAATAACGTATAACGTTATATAGTATTACGTACTAACGTATAACGTTATATACTATTACGTAATGACGTATAACGTCATGTACTATTACGTACTAACGTATAACGTTATATACTATTACGTGCTAACGTATAACGTTATATACTATTACGTACTAACGTGTAACGTTATATACTAATACGTAATAACGTATAACGTTATATACTAATACGTAATAACGTATAACGTTATATACTATTACGTAATAACGTGTAACGTTATATACTAATACGTAATAACGTATAACGTTATATACCATTACGTACTAACGTATAACGTTATATACTAATACATACTAAAGTGTAACGTTATATACTAATACGTAATAACGTATAACGTTATATAGTATTACGTACTAACGTATAACGTTATATACTATTACGTAATGACGTATAACGTCATATACTATTACGTACTAATGTATATCGTTATATACTAATACGTAATAACGTGCAACGTTATATACTATTACGTGCTAACGTATAACGTTATATACTAATACGTACTAACGTGTAAAGTTATATACTAATACGTACTAACGTGTCACGTTATATACTAATACGTAATAACGTATAACGTTATATACTATTACGTACTAACGTGTAACGTTATATACTAATACGTACTCACGTATAACGTTATATACTATTACGTACTAACGTGCAACGTTATATACTATTACGTACTAACGTGTAACGTTATATACTATTACATACTAACGTGTCACGTTATATACTAATACGTAATAACGTATAAAGTTATATACTATTACGTACTATCGTATAACGTTATATACTATCACGTAATGAGGTATAACGTTATATACTAATACGTAATAACGTATAACGTTATATACTATTACGTACTATCGTATAACGTTATATACTATTACGTACTAACGTCTAACGTTATATACTATTACGTACTAACGTATAACGTTATATGCTAATACGTAATAACGTGTAACGTTATATATTAATACGTAATAACGTATAACGTTATATACTATTACGTACTAACGTATAACGTTATATACTATTACGTACTAACGTGTAACGTTATATACTAATACGTAATAACGTATAACGTTATATACTATTACGTACTATCGTATAACGTTATATACTATTACGTACTAACGTATAACGTTATATACTATTACGTACCTACGTATAACGTTATATGCTAATACGTAATAACGTGTAACGTTATATATTAATACGTAATAACGTATAACATTATATACTATTACGTACTAACGTGTCACGTTATATACTAATACGTAATAACATATAACGTTATATACTATTACGTACTAACGTATAACGTTATATAATATTACTTAATAACGTATAACGTTATATGGTATTACGTAATAACGTATAACGTTATATACTATTACGTACTAACGCGTAACGTTATATACTAATACGTAATAACGTATAACGTTATATACTAATACGTAATAACGTATAACGTTATATACTAATACGTAATAACGTATAACGTTATATACTATTACGTAATAACGTGTAACGTTATATACTAATACGTAATTACGTATAACGTTATATACTATTACGTACTAACGTATAACGTTATATACTACTACGTACTAACGTGTAACGTTATATACTAATACGTAATAACGTATAACGTTATATACTATTAAGTACTAACGTATAACGTTATATACTATTACGTACTAACGTGCAACGTTATATACTAATACGTAATAACGTATAACGTTATATACTATTACGTACTAACGTATAACGTTATATACTACTACGTACTAACGTGTAACGTTATATACTAATACGTAATAACGTATAACGTTATATACTATTAAGTACTAACGTATAACGTTATATACTATTAAGTACTAACGTATAACGTTATATACTATTACGTACTAACGTGCAACGTTATATACTAATACGTACTAACGTGTCACGTTATATACTAATACGTAATAACGTATAACGTTATATACTATTACGTACTAACGTGTAACGTTATATACTAATACGTACTCACGTATAACGTTATATACTATTACGTACTAACGTGAAACGTTATATACTATTACATACTAACGTGTCACGTTATATACTATCACGTAATGAGGTATAACGTTATATACTAATACGTACTCACGTATAACGTTATATACTATTACGTACTAACGTGAAACGTTATATACTATTACATACTAACGTGTCACGTTATATACTATCACGTAATGAGGTATAACGTTATATACTAATACGTAATAACGTATAACGTTATATACTATTACGTACTACCGTATAACGTTATATACTATTACGTACTAACGTATAACGTTATATACTATTACGTACTAATGTATAACGTTATATGCTAATACGTAATAACGTGTAACGTTATATATTAATACGTAATAACGTATAACGTTATATACTATTACGTACTAACGTATAACGTTATATACTATTACGTACTAACGTATAACGTTATATACTATTACGTACTAACGTGTAACGTTATATACTAATACGTAATAACGTATAACGTTATATACTATTACGTACTAACGTATAACGTTATATACTATTACGTACTAACGTGCAACGTTATATACTAATACGTAATAACGTATAACGTTATATACTATTACGTGCTAACGTATAACGTTATATACTAATACGTACTAACGTGTAACGTTATATACTAATACGTACTAACGTGTCACGTTATATACTAATACGTAATAACGTATAACGTTATATACTATTACGTACTAACGTGTAACGTTATATACTAATACGTACTCACGTATAACGTTATATACTATTACGTACTAACGTGAAACGTTATATACTAATACGTAATAACATATAACGTTATATACTATTACGTACTATCGTATAACGTTATATACTATCACGTAATGAGGTATAACGTTATATACTAATACGTAATAACGTATAACGTTATATACTATTACGTACTATCGTATAACATTAGATACTATTACGTACTAACGTATAACGTTATATACTATTACGTAATAACGTGTAACGTTATATACTAATACGTAATAACGTATAACGTTATATACCAATCCGTACTAACGTATAACGTTATATACTAATACATACTAAAGTGTAACGTTATATACTAATACGTAATAACGTATAACGTTATATAGTATTACGTACTAACGTATAACGTTATATACTATTACGTAATGACGTATAACGTCATGTACTATTACGTACTAACGTATAACGTTATATACTATTACGTGCTAACGTATAACGTTATATACTATTACGTACTAACGTGTAACGTTATATACTAATACGTAATAACGTATAACGTTATATACTAATACGTAATAACGTATAACGTTATATACTATTACGTAATAACGTGTAACGTTATATACTAATACGTAATAACGTATAACGTTATATACCATTACGTACTAACGTATAACGTTATATACTAATACATACTAAAGTGTAACGTTATATACTAATACGTAATAACGTATAACGTTATATAGTATTACGTACTAACGTATAACGTTATATACTATTACGTAATGACGTATAACGTCATATACTATTACGTACTAACGTATATCGTTATATACTAATACGTAATAACGTGCAACGTTATATACTATTACGTGCTAACGTATAACGTAATATACTAATACGTACTAACGTGTAACGTTATATACTAATACGTACTAACGTGTAACGTTATATACTAATACGTACTCACGTATAACGTTATATACTATTACGTACTAACGTGTAACGTTATATACTAATACGTACTCACGTATAACGTTATATACTATTACGTACTAACGTGCAACGTTATATACTATTACGTTCTAACGTGTAACGTTATATACTATTACATACTAACGTGTCACGTTATATACTAATACGTAATAACGTATAAAGTTATATACTATTACGTACAATCGTATAACGTTATATACTATCACGTAATGAGGTATAACGTTATATACTAATACGTAATAACGTATAACGTTATATACTATTACGTACTATCGTATAACGTTATATACTATTACGTACTAACGTCTAACGTTATATACTATTACGTACTAACGTATAACGTTATATGCTAATACGTAATAACGTGTAACGTTATATATTAATACGTAATAACGTATAACGTTATATACTATTACGTACTAACGTATAACGTTATATACTATTACGTACTAACGTGTAACGTTATATACTAATACGTAATAACGTATAACGTTATATACTATTACGTACTATCGTATAACGTTATATAATATTACTTAATAACGTATAACGTTATATGGTATTACGTAATAACGTATAACGTTATATACTATTACGTACTAACGCGTAACGTTATATACTAATACGTAATAACGTATAACGTTATATACTAATACGTAATAACGTATAACGTTATATACTAATACGTAATAACGTATAACGTTATATACTATTACGTAATAACGTGTAACGTTATATACTAATACGTAATTACGTATAACGTTATATACTATTACGTACTAACGTATAACGTTATATACTACTACGTACTAACGTGTAACGTTATATACTAATACGTAATAACGTATAACGTTATATACTATTAAGTACTAACGTATAACGTTATATACTATTACGTACTAACGTGCAACGTTATATACTAATACGTAATAACGTATAACGTTATATACTATTACGTACTAACGTATAACGTTATATACTACTACGTACTAACGTGTAACGTTATATACTATCACGTAATGAGGTATAACGTTATATACTAATACGTAATAACGTATAACGTTATATACTATTACGTACTACCGTATAACGTTATATACTATTACGTACTAACGTATAACGTTATATACTATTACGTACTAATGTATAACGTTATATGCTAATACGTAATAACGTGTAACGTTATATATTAATACGTAATAACGTATAACGTTATATACTATTACGTACTAACGTATAACGTTATATACTATTACCTACTAACGTATAACGTTATATCCTATTACGTACTAACGTGTAACGTTATATACTATTACGTACTAACGTGTCACGTCATATACTAATAAGTAATAACGTATAACGTTATATACTATTACGTACTATCGTATAACGTTATATACTATTACGTAATGAGGTATAACGTTATATACTAATACGTAATAACGTGTAACGTTATATACTAATACGTAATAACGTATAACGTTATATACCATTCCGTACTAACGTATAACGTTATATACTAATACATACTAAAGTGTAACGTTATATACTAATACGTAATAACGTATAACGTTATATAGTATTACGTAATGACGTATAACGTTATATACTATTACGTACTAACGTATAGCCTTATATACTATTACGTAATGACGTATAACGTCATATACTATTACGTACTAACGTATAACGTTATATACTATTACGTAATAACGTGTAACGTTATATACTAATACGTAATAACGTGTAACGTTATATACTAATACGTAATAACGTATAACGTTATATACCATTACGTACTAACGTATAACGTTATATACTAATACATACTAAAGTGTAACGTTATATACTAATACGTAATAACGTATAACGTTATATAGTATTACGTACTAACGTATAACGTTATATACTATTACGTAATGACGTATAACGTCATATACTATTACGTACTAACGTATAACGTTATATGCTAATACGTAATAACGTGCAACGTTATATACTATTACGTGCTAACGTATAACGTTATATACTAATACGTACTAACGTGTAACGTTATATACTAATACGTACTAACGTGTCACGTTATATACTAATACGTAATAACGTATAACGTTATATACTATTACGTACTAACGTGTAACGTTATATACTAATACGTACTCACGTATAACGTTATATACTATTACGTACTAACGTGCAACGTTATATACTATTACGTACTAACGTGTAACGTTATATACTATTACATACTAACGTGTCACGTTATATACTAATACGTAATAACGTATAAAGTTATATACTATTACGTACTATCGTATAACGTTATATACTATCACGTAATGAGGTATAACGTTATATACTAATACGTAATAACGTATAACGTTATATAGTATTACGTACTAACGTATAACGTTATATACTATTACGTAATGACGTATAACGTCATATACTATTACGTACTAACGTATAACGTTATATACTAATACGTAATAACGTGCAACGTAATATACTATTACGTGCTAACGTATAACGTTATATACTAATACGTACTAACGTGTAACGTTATATACTAATGCGTACTAACGTGTCACGTTATATACTAATACGTAATAACGTATAACGTTATATACTATTACGTACTAACGTGTAACGTTATATACTAATACGTAATAACGTATAACGTTATATACTATCACGTACTATCGTATAACGTTATATACTATTACGTACTAACGTATAACGTTATATAATATTACGTACTAACGTATAACGTTATATGCTAATACGTAATAACGTGTAACGTTATATATTAATACGTAATAACGTGTAACGTTATATATTAATCCGTAATAACGTATAACGTTATATACTATTACGTACTAACGTGTAACGTTATATACTAATACGTAATAACGTATAACGTTATATACTATTACGTACTATCGTATAACGTTATATACTATTACGTACTAACGTGTCACGTTATATACTAATACGTAATAACATATAACGTTATATACTATTACGTTCTCACGTATAACGTTATATACTATTACTTAATAACGTATAACGTTATATGGTATTACGTACTAACGTATAACGTTATATCCTATTACGTACTAACTTGCAACGTTATATACTATTACGTAATAACGTATAACGTTATATACTATTACGTACTAACGTATAACGTTATATACTATTACGTAATGACGTATAACGTTATATACTATTACGTACTAACGTATAGCCTTATATACTATTACGTACTAACGTATAACGTTATATACTATTACGTACTAACGTGTAACGTTATATACTATTACATACTAACGTGTCACGTTATATACTAAATCGTAATAACGTATAACGTTACATACTATTACGTACTATCGTATAACGTTATATACTATTACGTAATGAGGTATAACGTTATATACTAATACGTAATAACGTATAACGTTATATACTATTACGTACTATCGTATAACGTTATACATTATTACGTACTAACGTATAACGTTATATACTATTACGTACTAACGTGTAACGTTATATACTATTACGTACTAACGTGTCACGTCATATACTAATACGTAATAACGTATAACGTTATATTCTATTACGTACTATCGTATAACGTTATATACTATTACTTAATAACGTATAACGTTATATGGTATTATGTAATAACGTATAACGTTATATACTATTACGTACTAACGTGTAACGTTATATACTAATACGTACTAACGTATAACGTTATATACTAATACGTAATAACGTGCAACGTAATATACTATTACGTGCTAACGTATAACGTTATATACTAATACGTACTAACGTGTAACGTTATATACTAATACGTACTAACGTGTCACGTTATATACTAATACGTAATAACGTATAACGTTATATACTATTACGTACTAACGTGTAACGTTATATACTAATACGTAATAACGTATAACGTTATATACTATTACGTACTATCGTATAACGTTATATACTATTACGTACTAACGTATAACGTTATATAATATTACGTACTAACGTATAACGTTATATGCTAATACGTAATAACGTGTAACGTTATATATTAATACGTAATAACGTGTAACGTTATATATTAATCCGTAATAACGTATAACGTTATATACTATTACGTACTAACGTGTAACGTTATATACTAATACGTAATAACGTATAACGTTATATACTATTACGTACTATCGTATAACGTTATATACTATTACGTACTAACGTGTCACGTTATATACTAATACGTAATAACATATAACGTTATATACTATTACGTACTAACGTGTCACGTCATATACTAATAAGTAATAACGTATAACGTTATATACTATTACCTACTAACGTATAACGTTATATCCTATTACGTACTAACGTGTAACGTTATATACTATTACGTACTAACGTGTCACGTCATATACTAATAAGTAATAACGTATAACGTTATATACTATTACGTACTATCGTATAACGTTATATACTATTACGTAATGAGGTATAACGTTATATACTAATACGTAATAACGTGTAACGTTATATACTAATACGTAATAACGTATAACGTTATATACCATTCCGTACTAACGTATAACGTTATATACTAATACATACTAAAGTGTAACGTTATATACTAATACGTAATAACGTATAACGTTATATAGTATTACGTAATGACGTATAACGTTATATACTATTACGTACTAACGTATAGCCTTATATACTATTACGTAATGACGTATAACGTCATATACTACTACGTACTAACGTATAACGTTATATACTATTACGTAATAACGTGTAACGTTATATACTAATACGTAATAACGTGTAACGTTATATACTAATACGTAATAACGTATAACGTTATATACCATTACGTACTAACGTATAACGTTATATACTAATACATACTAAAGTGTAACGTTATATACTAATACGTAATAACGTATAACGTTATATAGTATTACGTACTAACGTATAACGTTATATACTATTACGTAATGACGTATAACGTCATATACTATTACGTACTAACGTATAACGTTATATACTAATACGTAATAACGTGCAACGTTATATACTATTACGTGCTAACGTATAACGTTATATACTAATACGTACTAACGTGTAACGTTATATACTAATACGTACTAACGTGTCACGTTATATACTAATACGTAATAACGTATAACGTTATATACTATTACGTACTAACGTGTAACGTTATATACTAATACGTACTCACGTATAACGTTATATACTATTACGTACTAACGTGCAACGTTATATACTATTACGTACTAACGTGTAACGTTATATACTATTACATACTAACGTGTCACGTTATATACTAATACGTAATAACGTATAAAGTTATATACTATTACGTACTATCGTATAACGTTATATACTATCACGTAATGAGGTATAACGTTATATACTAATACGTAATAACGTATAACGTTATATAGTATTACGTACTAACGTATAACGTTATATACTATTACGTAATGACGTATAACGTCATATACTATTACGTACTAACGTATAACGTTATATACTAATACGTAATAACGTGCAACGTAATATACTATTACGTGCTAACGTATAACGTTATATACTAATACGTACTAACGTGTAACGTTATATACTAATACGTACTAACGTGTCACGTTATATACTAATACGTAATAACGTATAACGTTATATACTATTACGTACTAACGTGTAACGTTATATACTAATACGTAATAACGTATAACGTTATATACTATCACGTACTATCGTATAACGTTATATACTATTACGTACTAACGTATAACGTTATATAATATTACGTACTAACGTATAACGTTATATGCTAATACGTAATAACGTGTAACGTTATATATTAATACGTAATAACGTGTAACGTTATATATTAATACGTAATAACGTATAACGTTATATACTATTACGTACTATCGTATAACGTTATATACTATTACGTACTAACGTGTCACGTTATATACTAATACGTAATAACATATAACGTTATATACTATTACGTTCTCACGTATAACGTTATATACTATTACTTAATAACGTATAACGTTATATGGTATTACGTACTAACGTATAACGTTATATCCTATTACGTACTAACTTGCAACGTTATATACTATTACGTAATAACGTATAACGTTATATACTATTACGTACTAACGTATAACGTTATATACTATTACGTAATGACGTATAACGTTATATACTATTACGTACTAACGTATAGCCTTATATACTATTACGTACTAACGTATAACGTTATATACTATTACGTACTAACGTGTAACGTTATATACTATTACATACTAACGTGTCACGTTATATACTAAATCGTAATAACGTATAACGTTACATACTATTACGTACTATCGTATAACGTTATATACTATTACGTAATGAGGTATAACGTTATATACTAATACGTAATAACGTATAACGTTATATACTATTACGTACTATCGTATAACGTTATACATTATTACGTACTAACGTATAACGTTATATACTATTACGTACTAACGTGTAACGTTATATACTATTACGTACTAACGTGTCACGTCATATACTAATACGTAATAACGTATAACGTTATATTCTATTACGTACTATCGTATAACGTTATATACTATTACTTAATAACGTATAACGTTATATGGTATTATGTAATAACGTATAACGTTATATACTATTACGTACTAACGTGTAACGTTATATACTAATACGTACTAACGTATAACGTTATATACTAATACGTAATAACGTGCAACGTAATATACTATTACGTGCTAACGTATAACGTTATATACTAATACGTACTAACGTGTAACGTTATATACTAATACGTACTAACGTGTCACGTTATATACTAATACGTAATAACGTATAACGTTATATACTATTACGTACTAACGTGTAACGTTATATACTAATACGTAATAACGTATAACGTTATATACTATTACGTACTATCGTATAACGTTATATACTATTACGTACTAACGTATAACGTTATATAATATTACGTACTAACGTATAACGTTATATGCTAATACGTAATAACGTGTAACGTTATATATTAATACGTAATAACGTGTAACGTTATATATTAATCCGTAATAACGTATAACGTTATATACTATTACGTACTAACGTGTAACGTTATATACTAATACGTAATAACGTATAACGTTATATACTATTACGTACTATCGTATAACGTTATATACTATTACGTACTAACGTGTCACGTTATATACTAATACGTAATAACATATAACGTTATATACTATTACGTACTAACGTGTCACGTCATATACTAATAAGTAATAACGTATAACGTTATATACTATTACCTACTAACGTATAACGTTATATCCTATTACGTACTAACGTGTAACGTTATATACTATTACGTACTAACGTGTCACGTCATATACTAATAAGTAATAACGTATAACGTTATATACTATTACGTACTATCGTATAACGTTATATACTATTACGTAATGAGGTATAACGTTATATACTAATACGTAATAACGTGTAACGTTATATACTAATACGTAATAACGTATAACGTTATATACCATTCCGTACTAACGTATAACGTTATATACTAATACATACTAAAGTGTAACGTTATATACTAATACGTAATAACGTATAACGTTATATAGTATTACGTAATGACGTATAACGTTATATACTATTACGTACTAACGTATAGCCTTATATACTATTACGTAATGACGTATAACGTCATATACTATTACGTACTAACGTATAACGTTATATACTATTACGTAATAACGTGTAACGTTATATACTAATACGTAATAACGTGTAACGTTATATACTAATACGTAATAACGTATAACGTTATATACCATTACGTACTAACGTATAACGTTATATACTAATACATACTAAAGTGTAACGTTATATACTAATACGTAATAACGTATAACGTTATATAGTATTACGTACTAACGTATAACGTTATATACTATTACGTAATGACGTATAACGTCATATACTATTACGTACTAACGTATAACGTTATATACTAATACGTAATAACGTGCAACGTTATATACTATTACGTGCTAACGTATAACGTTATATACTAATACGTACTAACGTGTAACGTTATATACTAATACGTACTAACGTGTCACGTTATATACTAATACGTAATAACGTATAACGTTATATACTATTACGTACTAACGTGTAA
The DNA here is from genome assembly GCF_905332965.1 of Bombus pascuorum. Taxonomy (NCBI): domain Eukaryota; kingdom Metazoa; phylum Arthropoda; class Insecta; order Hymenoptera; family Apidae; genus Bombus; species Bombus pascuorum. Next base: position 15,573,845 of record NC_083489.1, on the reverse strand, counting down.
CGTTATATACTAATACGTACTCACGTATAACGTTATATACTATTACGTACTAACGTGCAACGTTATATACTATTACGTACTAACGTGTAACGTTATATACTATTACATACTAACGTGTCACGTTATATACTAATACGTAATAACGTATAAAGTTATATACTATTACGTACTATCGTATAACGTTATATACTATCACGTAATGAGGTATAACGTTATATACTAATACGTAATAACGTATAACGTTATATAGTATTACGTACTAACGTATAACGTTATATACTATTACGTAATGACGTATAACGTCATATACTATTACGTACTAACGTATAACGTTATATACTAATACGTAATAACGTGCAACGTAATATACTATTACGTGCTAACGTATAACGTTATATACTAATACGTACTAACGTGTAACGTTATATACTAATACGTACTAACGTGTCACGTTATATACTAATACGTAATAACGTATAACGTTATATACTATTACGTACTAACGTGTAACGTTATATACTAATACGTAATAACGTATAACGTTATATACTATCACGTACTATCGTATAACGTTATATACTATTACGTACTAACGTATAACGTTATATAATATTACGTACTAACGTATAACGTTATATGCTAATACGTAATAACGTGTAACGTTATATATTAATACGTAATAACGTGTAACGTTATATATTAATACGTAATAACGTATAACGTTATATACTATTACGTACTATCGTATAACGTTATATACTATTACGTACTAACGTGTCACGTTATATACTAATACGTAATAACATATAACGTTATATACTATTACGTTCTCACGTATAACGTTATATACTATTACTTAATAACGTATAACGTTATATGGTATTACGTACTAACGTATAACGTTATATCCTATTACGTACTAACTTGCAACGTTATATACTATTACGTAATAACGTATAACGTTATATACTATTACGTACTAACGTATAACGTTATATACTATTACGTAATGACGTATAACGTTATATACTATTACGTACTAACGTATAGCCTTATATACTATTACGTACTAACGTATAACGTTATATACTATTACGTACTAACGTGTAACGTTATATACTATTACATACTAACGTGTCACGTTATATACTAAATCGTAATAACGTATAACGTTACATACTATTACGTACTATCGTATAACGTTATATACTATTACGTAATGAGGTATAACGTTATATACTAATACGTAATAACGTATAACGTTATATACTATTACGTACTATCGTATAACGTTATACATTATTACGTACTAACGTATAACGTTATATACTATTACGTACTAACGTGTAACGTTATATACTATTACGTACTAACGTGTCACGTCATATACTAATACGTAATAACGTATAACGTTATATTCTATTACGTACTATCGTATAACGTTATATACTATTACTTAATAACGTATAACGTTATATGGTATTATGTAATAACGTATAACGTTATATACTATTACGTACTAACGTGTAACGTTATATACTAATACGTACTAACGTATAACGTTATATACTAATACGTAATAACGTGCAACGTAATATACTATTACGTGCTAACGTATAACGTTATATACTAATACGTACTAACGTGTAACGTTATATACTAATACGTACTAACGTGTCACGTTATATACTAATACGTAATAACGTATAACGTTATATACTATTACGTACTAACGTGTAACGTTATATACTAATACGTAATAACGTATAACGTTATATACTATTACGTACTATCGTATAACGTTATATACTATTACGTACTAACGTATAACGTTATATAATATTACGTACTAACGTATAACGTTATATGCTAATACGTAATAACGTGTAACGTTATATATTAATACGTAATAACGTGTAACGTTATATATTAATCCGTAATAACGTATAACGTTATATACTATTACGTACTAACGTGTAACGTTATATACTAATACGTAATAACGTATAACGTTATATACTATTACGTACTATCGTATAACGTTATATACTATTACGTACTAACGTGTCACGTTATATACTAATACGTAATAACATATAACGTTATATACTATTACGTTCTCACGTATAACGTTATATACTATTACTTAATAACGTATAACGTTAAATGGTATTACGTACTAACGTATAACGTTATATCCTATTACGTACTAACTTGCAACGTTATATACTATTACGTAATAACGTATAACGTTATATACTATTACGTACTAACGTATAACGTTATATACTATTACGTAATGACGTATAACGTTATATACTATTACGTACTAACGTATAGCCTTATATACTATTACGTACTAACGTATAACGTTATATACTATTACGTACTAACGTGTAACGTTATATACTATTACATACTAACGTGTCACGTTATATACTAAATCGTAATAACGTATAACGTTACATACTATTACGTACTATCGTATAACGTTATATACTATTACGTAATGAGGTATAACGTTATATACTAATACGTAATAACGTATAACGTTATATACTATTACGTACTATCGTATAACGTTATACATTATTACGTACTAACGTATAACGTTATATACTATTACGTACTAACGTGTAACGTTATATACTATTACGTACTAACGTGTCACGTTATATACTAATACGTAATAACGTATAACGTTATATTCTATTACGTACTATCGTATAACGTTATATACTATTACTTAATAACGTATAACGTTATATGGTATTATGTAATAACGTATAACGTTATATACTATTACGTACTAACGTGTAACGTTATATACTAATACGTAATAACGTATAACGTTATATACTAATACGTAATAACGTATAACGTTATATACTAATACGTAATAACGTATAACGTTATATACTATTACGTAATAACGTGTAACGTTATATACTAATACGTAATTACGTATAACGTTATATACTATTACGTACTAACGTATAACGTTATATACTATTACGTACTAACGTGTAACGTTATATACTAATACGTAATAACGTATAACGTTATATACTAATACGTAATAACGTATAACGTTATATACTATTACGTACTAACGTATAACGTTATATACTATTACGTACTAACGTAGAACGTTATATACTATTACGTACTAACGTATAACGTTATATACTATTACGTAATAACGTGTAACGTTATATACTAATACGTAATAACGTATAACGTTATATACTATTACGTACTATCGTATAACGTTATATACTATCACGTAATGAGGTATAACGTTATATACTATTACGTACTAACGTGTAACGTTATATACTAATACGTAATAACGTATAACGTTATATACTATTACGTACTAACGTATAACGTTATATACTATTACGTACTAACGTGCAACGTTATATACTAATACGTAATACCGTATAACGTTATATACTATTACGTGCTAACGTATAACGTTATATACTAATACGTACTAACGTGTAACGTTATATACTAATACGTACTAACGTGTCACGTTATATACTAATACGTAATAACGTATAACGTTATATACTATTACGTACTAACGTGTAACGTTATATACTATTACGTACTAACGTATAACGTTATATACTAATACGTAATAACGTGCAACGTTATATACTAATACGTAATAACGTATAACGTTATATACTATTACGTACTATCGTATAACGTTATATACTATTACGTAATGAGGTATAACGTTATATACTAATACGTAATAACGTATAACGTTATATGTTATTACATACTATCGTATAACGTTATATACTATTACGTACTAACGTATAACGTTATATACTATTACGTACTAACGTATAACGTTATATACTGTTACGTACTAACGTATAACGTTATATACTATTACTTAATAACGTATAACGTTATATACTATTACGTACTAACGTATAACGTTATATACTATTACGTAATGACGTATAACGTTATATACTATTACGTAGTATCGTATAACGTTATATACTATTACGTACTAACGTATAACGTTATATACTATTACGTACTAACGTATAACGTTATATACTAATACGTAATAACGTATAACGTTATATACTATTACGTACTAACGTGTAACGTTATATACTAATACGTACTAACGTGTCACGTTATATACTAATACGTAATAACGTATAACGTTATATACTATTACGTACTAACGTGTAACGTTATATACTATTACGTACTAACGTATAACGTTATATACTAATACGTAATAACGTGCAACGTTATATACTAATACGTAATAACGTATAACGTTATATACTATTACGTACTATCGTATAACGTTATATACTATTACGTAATGAGGTATAACGTTATATACTAATACGTAATAACGTATAACGTTATATGTTATTACATACTATCGTATAACGTTATACATTATTACGTACTAACGTATAACGTTATATACTATTACGTACTAACGTGTAACGTTATATACTATTGCGTACTAACGTATAACGTTATATACTATTACTTAATAACGTATAACGTTATATACTATTACGTACTAACGTATAACGTTATATACTATTACGTAATGACGTATAACGTTATATACTATTACGTACTATCGTATAACGTTATATACTATTACGTACTAACGTATAACGTTATATACTATTACGTACTAACGTATAACGTTATATACTAATACGTAATAACGTGCAACGTTATATACTAATACGTAATAACGTATAACGTTATATACTATTACGTACTATCGTATAACGTTATATACTATTACGTAATGAGGTATAACGTTATATATTAACACGTAATAACGTATAACGTTATATGTTATTACATACTATCGTATAACGTTATATACTATTACGTACTAACGTATAACGTTATATACTATTACGTAGTATCGTTTAACGTTATATACTATTACGTACTAACGTATAACGTTATATACTATTACGTACTAACGTATAACGTTATATACTAATACGTAATAACGTATAACGTTATATACTATTACGTACTAACGTGTAACGTTATATACTAATACGTACTAACGTGTCACGTTATATACTAATACGTAATAACGTATAACGTTATATACTATTACGTACTAACGTGTAACGTTATATACTATTACGTACTAACGTGTAACGTTATATACTATTACATACTAACGTGTCACGTTATATACTAAATCGTAATAACGTATAACGTTACATACTATTACGTACTATCGTATAACGTTATATACTATTACGTAATGAGGTATAACGTTATATACTAATACGTAATAACGTATAACGTTATATACTATTACGTACTATCGTATAACGTTATACATTATTACGTACTAACGTATAACGTTATATACTATTACGTACTAACGTGTAACGTTATATACTATTACGTACTAACGTGTCACGTCATATACTAATACGTAATAACGTATAACGTTATATTCTATTACGTACTATCGTATAACGTTATATACTATTACTTAATAACGTATAACGTTATATGGTATTATGTAATAACGTATAACGTTATATACTATTACGTACTAACGTGTAACGTTATATACTAATACGTACTAACGTATAACGTTATATACTAATACGTAATAACGTGCAACGTAATATACTATTACGTGCTAACGTATAACGTTATATACTAATACGTACTAACGTGTAACGTTATATACTAATACGTACTAACGTGTCACGTTATATACTAATACGTAATAACGTATAACGTTATATACTATTACGTACTAACGTGTAACGTTATATACTAATACGTAATAACGTATAACGTTATATACTATTACGTACTATCGTATAACGTTATATACTATTACGTACTAACGTATAACGTTATATAATATTACGTACTAACGTATAACGTTATATGCTAATACGTAATAACGTGTAACGTTATATATTAATACGTAATAACGTGTAACGTTATATATTAATCCGTAATAACGTATAACGTTATATACTATTACGTACTAACGTGTAACGTTATATACTAATACGTAATAACGTATAACGTTATATACTATTACGTACTATCGTATAACGTTATATACTATTACGTACTAACGTGTCACGTTATATACTAATACGTAATAACATATAACGTTATATACTATTACGTTCTCACGTATAACGTTATATACTATTACTTAATAACGTATAACGTTAAATGGTATTACGTACTAACGTATAACGTTATATCCTATTACGTACTAACTTGCAACGTTATATACTATTACGTAATAACGTATAACGTTATATACTATTACGTACTAACGTATAACGTTATATACTATTACGTAATGACGTATAACGTTATATACTATTACGTACTAACGTATAGCCTCATATACTATTACGTACTAACGTATAACGTTATATACTATTACGTACTAACGTGTAACGTTATATACTATTACATACTAACGTGTCACGTTATATACTAAATCGTAATAACGTATAACGTTACATACTATTACGTACTATCGTATAACGTTATATACTATTACGTAATGAGGTATAACGTTATATACTAATACGTAATAACGTATAACGTTATATACTATTACGTACTATCGTATAACGTTATACATTATTACGTACTAACGTATAACGTTATATACTATTACGTACTAACGTGTAACGTTATATACTATTACGTACTAACGTGTCACGTTATATACTAATACGTAATAACGTATAACGTTATATTCTATTACGTACTATCGTATAACGTTATATACTATTACTTAATAACGTATAACGTTATATGGTATTATGTAATAACGTATAACGTTATATACTATTACGTACTAACGTGTAACGTTATATACTAATACGTAATAACGTATAACGTTATATACTAATACGTAATAACGTATAACGTTATATACTAATACGTAATAACGTATAACGTTATATACTATTACGTAATAACGTGTAACGTTATATACTAATACGTAATTACGTATAACGTTATATACTATTACGTACTAACGTATAACGTTATATACTATTACGTACTAACGTGTAACGTTATATACTAATACGTAATAACGTATAACGTTATATACTAATACGTAATAACGTATAACGTTATATACTATTACGTACTAACGTATAACGTTATATACTATTACGTACTAACGTAGAACGTTATATACTATTACGTACTAACGTATAACGTTATATACTATTACGTACTAACTTGTAACGTTATATACTATTACTTAATAACGAGTAACGTTATATACTATTACGTACTAACGTATAACGTTATATACTATTACGTACTAACGTGTAACGTTATATACTATTACGTACTAACGTGCAACGTTATATACTAATACGTAATACCGTATAACGTTATATACTATTACGTGCTAACGTATAACGTTATATACTATTACGTACTATCGTATAACGTTATATACTATCACGTAATGAGGTATAACGTTATATACTAATACGTAATAACGTATAACGTTATATACTATTACGTACTATCGTATAACGTTAGATACTATTACGTACTAACGTATAACGTTATATACTATTACGTAATAACGTGTAACGTTATATACTAATACGTAATAACGTATAACGTTATATACTATTACGTACTATCGTATAACGTTATATACTATCACGTAATGAGGTATAACGTTATATACTATTACGTACTAACGTGTAACGTTATATACTAATACGTAATAACGTATAACGTTATATACTATTACGTACTAACGTATAACGTTATATACTATTACGTACTAACGTGCAACGTTATATACTAATACGTAATACCGTATAACGTTATATACTATTACGTGCTAACGTATAACGTTATATACTAATACGTACTAACGTGTAACGTTATATACTAATACGTACTAACGTGTCACGTTATATACTAATACGTAATAACGTATAACGTTATATACTATTACGTACTAACGTGTAACGTTATATACTATTACGTACTAACGTATAACGTTATATACTAATACGTAATAACGTGCAACGTTATATACTAATACGTAATAACGTATAACGTTATATACTATTACGTACTATCGTATAACGTTATATACTATTACGTAATGAGGTATAACGTTATATACTAATACGTAATAACGTATAACGTTATATGTTATTACATACTATCGTATAACGTTATATACTATTACGTACTAACGTATAACGTTATATACTATTACGTACTAACGTATAACGTTATATACTGTTACGTACTAACGTATAACGTTATATACTATTACTTAATAACGTATAACGTTATATACTATTACGTACTAACGTATAACGTTATATACTATTACGTAATGACGTATAACGTTATATACTATTACGTAGTATCGTATAACGTTATATACTATTACGTACTAACGTATAACGTTATATACTATTACGTACTAACGTATAACGTTATATACTAATACGTAATAACGTATAACGTTATATACTATTACGTACTAACGTGTAACGTTATATACTAATACGTACTAACGTGTCACGTTATATACTAATACGTAATAACGTATAACGTTATATACTATTACGTACTAACGTGTAACGTTATATACTATTACGTACTAACGTATAACGTTATATACTAATACGTAATAACGTGCAACGTTATATACTAATACGTAATAACGTATAACGTTATATACTATTACGTACTATCGTATAACGTTATATACTATTACGTAATGAGGTATAACGTTATATACTAATGCGTAATAACGTATAACGTTATATGTTATTACATACTATCGTATAACGTTATATACTATTACGTACTAACGTATAACGTTATATACTATTACGTACTAACGTATAACGTTATATACTATTACGTACTAACGTATAACGTTATATACTATTACTTAATAACGTATAACGTTATATACTATTACGTACTAACGTATAACGTTATATACTATTACGTAATGACGTATAACGTTATATACTATTACGTAGTATCGTATAACGTTATATACTATTACGTACTAACGTATAACGTTATATACTATTACGTACTAACGTATAACGTTATATACTAATACGTAATAACGTGCAACGTTATATACTAATACGTAATAACGTATAACGTTATATACTATTACGTACTATCGTATAACGTTATATACTATTACGTAATGAGGTATAACGTTATATATTAACACGTAATAACGTATAACGTTATATGTTATTACATACTATCGTATAACGTTATATACTATTACGTACTAATGTATAACGTTATATACTATTACGTACTAACGTATAACGTTATATACTATTACGTACTAACGTATAACGTTATATACTATTACTTAATAACGTATAACGTTATATACTATTACGTACTAACGTATAACGTTATATACTATTACGTAATGACGTATAACGTTATATACTATTACGTACTAGCGTATAACGTTATATACTATTACGTACTAACGTATAACGTTATATACTATTACGTACTAACGTATAACGTTATATCCTATTACGTACTAACTTGCAACGTTATATACTATTACGTAATAACGTATAACGTTATATACTATTACGTACTAACGTATAACGTTATATACTAATACGTAATGAGGTATAACGTTATTTACTAATACGTTATAACGTATAACGTTATATACTATTACGTACTATCGTATAACGTTATACATTATTACGTACTAACGTATAACGTTATATACTATTACGTACTAACGTGTAACGTTATATACTATTACGTACTAACGTGTCACGTCATATACTAATAAGTAATAACGTATAACGTTATATACTATTACGTACTATCGTATAACGTTATATACTATTACGTAATGAGGTATAACGTTATATACTAATACGTAATAACGTATAACGTTATATACTATTACTTAATAACGTATAACGTTATATACTATTACGTACTAACGTATAACGTTATATACTATTACGTAATGACGTATAACGTTATATACTATTACGTACTATCGTATAACGTTATATACTATTACGTACTAACGTATAACGTTATATACTATTAGGTACTAACGTATAACGTTATATCCTATTACGTACTAACTTGCAACGTTATATACTATTACGTAATAACGTATAACGTTATATACTATTACGTACTAACGTAGAACGTTATATACTATTACGTACTAACGTATAACGTTATATACTATTACGTACTAACTTGTAACGTTATATACTATTACGTACTATCGTATAACGTTATATACTATCACGTAATGAGGTATAACGTTATATAATATTACGTACTAACGTATAGCCTTATATACTATTACGTAATGACGTATAACGTCATATACTATTACGTACTAACGTATAACGTTATATACTATTACGCACTAACGTATAACGTTATATACTATTACGTACTAACGTGTAACGTTATATACTATTACATACTAACGTGTCACGTTATATACTAATACGTAATAACGTATAACGTTATATACTATTACGTACTATCGTATAACGTTATATACTATCACGTAATGAGGTATAACGTTATATACTAATACGTAATAACGTATAACGTTATATACTATTACGTACTATCGTATAACGTTATATACTATTACTTAATAACGTATAGCCTTATATACTATTACGCACTAACGTATAACGTTATATACTATTACGTACTAACGTGTAACGTTATATACTATTACATACTAACGTGTCACGTTATATACTAATACGTAATAACGTATAACGTTATATACTATTACGTACTATCGTATAACGTTATATACTAATACGTACTAACGTGTAACGTTATATACTAATACGTACTAACGTGTCACGTTATATACTAATACGTAATAACGTATAACGTTATATACTATTACGTACTAACGTGTAACGTTATATACTATTACGTACTAACGTATAACGTTATATACTAATACGTAATAACGTGCAACGTTATATACTAATACGTAATAACGTATAACGTTATATACTATTACGTACTATCGTATAACGTTACATACTATTACGTAATGAGGTATAACGTTATATACTAATACGTAATAACGTATAACGTAATATGTTATTACATACTATCGTATAACGTTATATACTATTACGTACTAACGTATAACGTTATATACTATTACGTACTAACGTATAACGTTATATACTATTACGTACTAACGTATAACGTTATATACTATTACTTAATAACGTATAACGTTATATACTATTACGTACTAACGTATAACGTTATATACTATTACGTAATGACGTATAACGTTATATACTATTACGTAATAACGTGTAACGTTATATACTAATACGTAATTACGTATAACGTTATATACTATTACGTACTAACGTATAACGTTATATACTATTACGTACTATCGTATAACGTTATATACTATCACGTAATGAGGTATAACGTTATATACTAATACGTAATAACGTATAACGTTATATACTATTACGTACTATCGTATAACGTTAGATACTATTACGTACTAACGTATAACGTTATATACTATTACGTAATAACGTGTAACGTTATATACTAATACGTAATAACGTATAACGTTATATACTATTACGTACTATCGTATAACGTTATATACTATCACGTAATGAGGTATAACGTTATATGCTATTACGTACTAACGTGTAACGTTATATACTAATACGTAATAACGTATAACGTTATATACTATTACGTACTAACGTATAACGTTATATACTATTACGTACTAACGTGCAACGTTATATACTAATACGTAATACCGTATAACGTTATATACTATTACGTACTAACGTATAACGTTATATACTATTACGCACTAACGTATAACGTTATATACTATTACGTACTAACGTGTAACGTTATATACTATTACATACTAACGTGTCACGTTATATACTAATACGTAATAACGTATAACGTTATATACTATTACGTACTATCGTATAACGTTATATACTATCACGTAATGAGGTATAACGTTATATACTAATACGTAATAACGTATAACGTTATATACTATTACGTACTATCGTATAACGTTAGATACTATTACGTACTAACGTATAACGTTATATACTATTATGTAATGAGGTATAACGTTATATACTAATACGTAATAACGTGTAACGTTATATACTAATACGTAATAACGTATACCGTTATATACCATTCCGTACTAACGTATAACGTTATATACTAATACATACTAAAGTGTAACGTTATATACTAATACGTAATAACGTATAACGTTATATAGTATTACGTAATGACGTATAACGTTATATACTATTACGTACTAACGTATACCCTTATATACTATTACGTAATGACGTATAACGTCATATACTATTACGTACTAACGTATAACGTTATATACTATTACGCACTAACGTATAACGTTATATACTATTACGTACTAACGTGTAACGTTATATACTATTACATACTAACGTGTCACGTTATATACTAATACGTAATAACGTATAACGTTATATACTATTACGTACTAACGTGTAACGTTATATACTATTACGTACTAACGTATAACGTTATATACTAATACGTAATAACGTGCAACGTTATATACTAATACGTAATAACGTATAACGTTATATACTATTACGTACTATCGTATAACGTTACATACTATTACGTAATGAGGTATAACGTTATATACTAATACGTAATAACGTATAACGTTATATGTTATTACATACTATCGTATAACGTTATATACTATTACGTACTAACGTATAACGTTATATACTATTACGTACTAACGTATAACGTTATATACTATTACGTACTAACGTATAACGTTATATACTATTACTTAATAACGTATAACGTTATATACTATTACGTACTAACGTATAACGTTATATACTATTACGTAATGACGTATAACGTTATATACTATTACGTACTATCGTATAACGTTATATACTATTACGTACTAACGTATAACGTTATATACTATTACGTACTAACGTATAACGTTATATACTAATACGTAATAACGTGCAACGTTATATACTAATACGTAATAACGTATAACGTTATATACTATTACGTACTATCGTATAACGTTATATACTATTACGTAATGAGGTATAACGTTATATACTAATACGTAATAACGTATAACGTTATATGTTATTACATACTATCGTATAACGTTATATACTATTACGTACTAACGTATAACGTTATATACTATTACGTACTAACGTATAACGTTATATACTATTACGTACTAACGTATAACGTTATATACTATTACTTAATAACGTATAACGTTATATACTATTACGTACTAACGTATAACGTTATATACTATTACGTAATGACGTATAACGTTATATACTATTACGTACTAGCGTATAACGTTATATACTATTACGTACTAACGTATAACGTTATATACTATTACGTACTAACGTATAACGTTATATCCTATTACGTACTAACTTGCAACGTTATATACTATTACGTAATAACGTATAACGTTATATACTATTACGTACTAACGTATAACGTTATATACTATTACGTACTATCGTATAACGTTATACATTATTACGTACTAACGTATAACGTTATATACTATTACGTACTAACGTGTAACGTTATATACTATTAGGTACTAACGTATAACGTTATATCCTATTACGTACTAACTTGCAACGTTATATACTATTACGTAATAACGTATAACGTTATATACTATTACGTACTAACGTAGAACGTTATATACTATTACGTACTAACGTATAACGTTATATACTATTACGTACTATCGTATAACGTTATATACTATTACGTACTAACGTGTAACGTTATATACTAATACGTAATAACGTATAACGTTATATACTAATACGTAATAACGTATAACGTTATATAATATTACGTAATAACGTGTAACGTTATATACTAATACGTAATAACGTATAACGTTATATACCATTACGTACTAACGTATAACGTTATATACTAATACATACTAAAGTGTAACGTTATATACTAATACGTAATAACGTATAACGTTATATAGTATTACGTACTAACGTATAACGTTATATACTATTACGTAATGACGTATAACGTCATATACTATTACGTACTAACGTATAACGTTATATACTAATACGTAATAACGTGCAACGTAATATACTATTACGTGCTAACGTATAACGTTATATACTAATACGTACTAACGTGTAACGTTATATACTAATACGTACTAACGTGTCACGTTATATACTAATACGTAATAACGTATAACGTTATATACTATTACGTACTAACGTGTAACGTTATATACTAATACGTAATAACGTATAACGTTATATACTATTACGTGCTATCGTATAACGTTATATACTATTACGTACTAACGTATAACGTTATATACTATTACGTACTAACGTATAACGTTATATGCTAATACGTAATAACGTGTAACGTTATATATTAATACGTAATAACGTGTAACGTTATATATTAATCCGTAATAACGTATAACGTTATATACTATTACGTACTAACGTGTAACGTTATATACTAATACGTAATAACGTATAACGTTATATGTTATTACATACTATCGTATAACGTTATATACTATTACGTACTAACGTATAACGTTATATACTATTACGTACTAACGTATAACGTTATATACTATTACGTACTAACGTATAACGTTATATACTATTACTTAATAACGTATAACGTTATATACTATTACGTACTATCGTATAACGTTATATACTATTACGTAATAACGTGTAACGTTATATACTAATACGTAATAACGTGTAACGTTATATACTAATACGTAATAACGTATAACGTTATATACCATTACGTACTAACGTATAACGTTATATACTAATACATACTAAAGTGTAACGTTATATACTAATACGTAATAACGTATAACGTTATATAGTATTACGTACTAACGTATAACGTTATATACTATTACGTAATGACGTATAACGTCATATACTATTACGTACTAACGTATAACGTTATATACTAATACGTAATAACGTGCAACGTTATATACTATTACGTGCTAACGTATAACGTTATATACTAATACGTACTAACGTGTAACGTTATATACTAATACGTACTAACGTGTCACGTTATATACTAATACGTAATAACGTATAACGTTATATACTATTACGTACTAACGTGTAACGTTATATACTAATACGTACTCACGTATAACGTTATATACTATTACGTACTAACGTGCAACGTTATATACTATTACGTACTAACGTGTAACGTTATATACTATTACATACTAACGTGTCACGTTATATACTAATACGTAATAACGTATAAAGTTATATACTATTACGTACTATCGTATAACGTTATATACTATCACGTAATGAGGTATAACGTTATATACTAATACGTAATAACGTATAACGTTATATACTATTACGTACTATCGTATAACGTTATATACTATTACGTACTAACGTGTAACGTTATATACTAATACGTAATAACGTATAACGTTATATACTAATACGTAATAACGTATAACGTTATATAATATTACGTAATAACGTGTAACGTTATATACTAATACGTAATAACGTATAACGTTATATACCATTACGTACTAACGTATAACGTTATATACTAATACATACTAAAGTGTAACGTTATATACTAGTACGTAATAACGTATAACGTTATATAGTATTACGTACTAACGTATAACGTTATATACTATTACGTAATGACGTATAACGTCATATACTATTACGTACTAACGTATAACGTTATATACTAATACGTAATAACGTGCAACGTAATGTACTATTACGTGCTAACGTATAACGTTATATACTAATACGTACTAACGTGTAACGTTATATACTAATACGTACTAACGTGTCACGTTATATACTATTACGTAATGAGGTATAACGTTATATACTAATACGTAATAACGTATAACGTTATATACTATTACGTACTATCGTATAACGTTATACATTATTACGTACTAACGTATAACGTTATATACTATTACGTACTAACGTGTAACGTTATATACTATTACGTACTAACGTGTCACGTCATATACTAATACGTAATAACGTATAACGTTATATACTATTACGTACTATCGTATAACGTTATATACTATTACTTAATAACGTATAACGTTATATGGTATTATGTAATAACGTATAACGTTATATACTATTACGTACTAACGTGTAACGTTATATACTAATACGTAATAACGTATAACGTTATATACTAATACGTAATAACGTATAACGTTATATACTAATACGTAATAACGTATAACGTTATATACTATTACGTAATAACGTGTAACGTTATATACTAATACGTAATTACGTATAACGTTATATACTATTACGTACTAACGTATAACGTTATATACTATTACGTACTAACGTGTAACGTTATATACTAATACGTAATAACGTATAACGTTATATACTAATACGTAATAACGTATAACGTTATATACTATTACGTACTAACGTATAACGTTATATACTATTACGTAGTAACGTAGAACGTTATATACTATTACGTACTAACGTATAACGTTATATACTATTACGTACTAACTTGTAACGTTATATACTATTACTTAATAACGAGTAACGTTATATACTATTACGTACTAACGTATAACGTTATATACTATTACGTAATGACGTATAACGTTATATAATATTACGTACTAACGTATAGCCTTATATACTATTACGCACTAACGTATAACGTTATATACTATTACGTACTAACGTGTAACGTTATATACTATTACATACTAACGTGTCACGTTATATACTAATACGTAATAACGTATAACGTTATATACTATTACGTACTATCGTATAACGTTATATACTATCACGTAATGAGGTATAACGTTATATACTAATACGTAATAACGTATAACGTTATATACTATTACGTACTATCGTATAACGTTAGATACTATTACGTACTAACGTATAACGTTATATACTATTACGTAATAACGTGTAACGTTATATACTAATACGTAATAACGTATAACGTTATATACTATTACGTACTATCGTATAACGTTATATACTATCACGTAATGAGGTATAACGTTATATACTATTACGTACTAACGTGTAACGTTATATACTAATACGTAATAACGTATAACGTTATATACTATTACGTACTAACGTATAACGTTATATACTATTACGTACTAACGTGCAACGTTATATACTAATACGTAATACCGTATAACGTTATATACTATTACGTGCTAACGTATAACGTTATATACTAATACGTACTAACGTGTAACGTTATATACTAATACGTACTAACGTGTCACGTTATATACTAATACGTAATAACGTATAACGTTATATACTATTACGTACTAACGTGTAACGTTATATACTATTACGTACTAACGTATAACGTTATATACTAATACGTAATAACGTGCAACGTTATATACTAATACGTAATAACGTATAACGTTATATACTATTACGTACTATCGTATAACGTTATATACTATTACGTAATGAGGTATAACGTTATATACTAATACGTAATAACGTATAACGTTATATGTTATTACATACTATCGTATAACGTTATATACTATTACGTACTAACGTATAACGTTATATACTATTACGTACTAACGTATAACGTTATATACTATTACGTACTAACGTATAACGTTATATACTATTACTTAATAACGTATAACGTTATATACTATTACGTACTAACGTATAACGTTATATACTATTACGTAATTACGTATAACGTTATATACTATTACGTACTATCGTATAACGTTATATACTATTACGTACTAACGTATAACGTTATATACTATTACGTACTAACGTATAACGTTATATACTAATACGTAATAACGTGCAACGTTATATACTAATACGTAATAACGTATAACGTTATATACTATTACGTACTATCGTATAACGTTATATACTATTACGTAATGAGGTATAACGTTATATACTAATACGTAATAACGTATAACGTTATATGTTATTACATACTATCGTATAACGTTATATACTATCACGTAATGAGGTATAACGTTATATAATATTACGTACTAACGTATAGCCTTATATACTATTACGTAATGACGTATAACGTCATATACTATTACGTACTAACGTATAACGTTACATACTATTACGCACTAACGTATAACGTTATATACTATTACGTACTAACGTGTAACGTTATATACTATTACATACTAACGTGTCACGTTATATACTAATACGTAATAACGTATAACGTTATATACTATTACGTACTATCGTATAACGTTATATACTATCACGTAATGAGGTATAACGTTATATACTAATACGTAATAACGTATAACGTTATATACTATTACGTACTATCGTATAACGTTAGATACTATTACGTACTAACGTATAACGTTATATACTATTACGTAATGAGGTATAACGTTATATACTAATACGTAATAACGTGTAACGTTATATACTAATACGTAATAACGTATAACGTTATATACCATTCCGTACTAACGTATAACGTTATATACTAATACATACTAAAGTGTAACGTTATATACTAATACGTAATAACGTATAACGTTATATAGTATTACGTAATGACGTATAACGTTATATACTATTACGTACTAACGTATAGCCTTATATACTATTACGTAATGACGTATAACGTCATATACTATTACGTACTAACGTATAACGTTATATACTATTACGTAATAACGTGTAACGTTATATACTAATACGTAATAACGTGTAACGTTATATACTAATACGTAATAACGTATAACGTTATATACCATTACGTACTAACGTATAACGTTATATACTAATACATACTAAAGTGTAACGTTATATACTAATACGTAATAACGTATAACGTTATATAGTATTACGTAATGACGTATAACGTTATATACTATTACGTACTAACGTATAGCCTTATATACTATTACGTAATGACGTATAACGTCATATACTATTACGTACTAACGTATAACGTTATATACTATTACGCACTAACGTATAACGTTATATACTATTACGTACTAACGTGTAACGTTATATACTATTACATACTAACGTGTCACGTTATATACTAATACGTAATAACGTATAACGTTATATACTATTACGTACTATCGTATAACGTTATATACTATCACGTAATGAGGTATAACGTTATATACTAATACGTAATAACGTATAACGTTATATACTATTACGTACTATCGTATAACGTTAGATACTATTACGTACTAACGTATAACGTTATATACTATTACGTAATGAGGTATAACGTTATATACTAATACGTAATAACGTGTAACGTTATATACTAATACGTAATAACGTATAACGTTATATACCATTCCGTACTAACGTATAACGTTATATACTAATACATACTAAAGTGTAACGTTATATACTAATACGTAATAACGTATAACGTTATATAGTATTACGTACTAACGTATAACGTTATATACTATTACGTAATGACGTATAACGTCATATACTATTACGTACTAACGTATAACGTTATATACTAATACGTAATAACGTGCAACGTTATATACTATTACGTGCTAACGTATAACGTTATATACTAATACGTACTAACGTGTAACGTTATATACTAATACGTACTAACGTGTCACGTTATATACTAATACGTAATAACGTATAACGTTATATACTATTACGTACTAACGTGTAACGTTATATACTAATACGTACTCACGTATAACGTTATATACTATTACGTACTAACGTGCAACGTTATATACTATTACGTACTAACGTGTAACGTTATATACTATTACATACTAACGTGTCACGTTATATACTAATACGTAATAACGTATAAAGTTATATACTATGACGTACTATCGTATAACGTTATATACTATCACGTAATGAGGTATAACGTTATATACTAATACGTAATAACGTATAACGTTATATACTATTACGTACTATCGTATAACGTTATATACTATTACGTACTAACGTGTAACGTTATATACTAATACGTAATAACGTATAACGTTATATACTAATACGTAATAACGTATAACGTTATATAATATTACGTAATAACGTGTAACGTTATATACTAATACGTAATAACGTATAACGTTATATACCATTACGTACTAACGTATAACGTTATATACTAATACATACTAAAGTGTAACGTTATATACTAATACGTAATAACGTATAACGTTATATAGTATTACGTACTAACGTATAACGTTATATACTATTACGTAATGACGTATAACGTCATATACTATTACGTACTAACGTATAACGTTATATACTAATACGTAATAACGTGCAACGTAATGTACTATTACGTGCTAACGTATAACGTTATATACTAATACGTACTAACGTGCAACGTTATATACTATTACGTACTAACGTATAACGTTATATGCTAATACGTAATAACGTGTAACGTCATATATTAATACGTAATAACGTGTAACGTTATATATTAATCCGTAATAACGTATAACGTTATATACTATTACGTACTAACGTGTAACGTTATATACTAATACGTAATAACGTATAACGTTATATACTATTACGTACTATCGTATAACGTTATATACTATTACGTACTAACGTGTCACGTTATATACTAATACGTAATAACATATAACGTTATATACTATTACGTTCTCACGTATAACGTTATATACTATTACTTAATAACGTATAACGTTATATGGTATTACGTACTAACGTATAACGTTATATCCTATTACGTACTAACTTGCAACGTTATATACTATTACGTAATAACGTATAACGTTATATACTATTACGTACTAACGTATAACGTTATATACTATTACGTAATGACGTATAACGTTATATACTATTACGTACTAACGTATAGCCTTATATACTATTACGTACTAACGTATAACGTTATATACTATTACGTACTAACGTGTAACGTTATATACTATTACATACTAACGTGTCACGTTATATACTAAATCGTAATAACGTATAACGTTACATACTATTACGTACTATCGTATAACGTTATATACTATTACGTAATGAGGTATAACGTTATATACTAATACGTAATAACGTATAACGTTATATACTATTACGTACTATCGTATAACGTTATACATTATTACGTACTAACGTATAACGTTATATACTATTACGTACTAACGTGTAACGTTATATACTATTACGTATAAACGTATAACGTTATATACTAATACGTAATAACGTATAACGTTATATACTAATACGTAATAACGTATAACGTTATATACTATTACGTAATAACGTGTAACGTTATATACTAATACGTAATTACGTATAACGTTATATACTATTACGTACTAACGTATAACGTTATATACTATTACGTACTAACGTGTAACGTTATATACTAATACGTAATAACGTATAACGTTATATACTAATACGTAATAACGTATAACGTTATATACTATTACGTACTAACGTATAACGTTATATACTATTACGTACTAACGTATAACGTTATATACTATTACGTACTAACGTAGAACGTTATATACTATTACGTACTAACGTATAACGTTATATACTATTACGTACTAACTTGTAACGTTATATACTATTACTTAATAACGAGTAACGTTATATACTATTACGTACTAACGTATAACGTTATATACTATTACGTAATGACGTATAACGTTATATAATATTACGTACTAACGTATAGCCTTATATACTATTACGCACTAACGTATAACGTTATATACTATTACGTACTAACGTGTAACGTTATATACTATTACATACTAACGTGTCACGTTATATACTAATACGTAATAACGTATAACGTTATATACTATTACGTACTATCGTATAACGTTATATACTATCACGTAATGAGGTATAACGTTATATACTAATACGTAATAACGTATAACGTTATATACTATTACGTACTATCGTATAACGTTAGATACTATTACGTACTAACGTATAACGTTATATACTATTACGTAATAACGTGTAACGTTATATACTAATACGTAATAACGTATAACGTTATATACTATTACGTACTATCGTATAACGTTATATACTATCACGTAATGAGGTATAACGTTATATACTATTACGTACTAACGTGTAACGTTATATACTAATACGTAATAACGTATAACGTTATATACTATTACGTACTAACGTATAACGTTATATACTATTACGTACTAACGTGCAACGTTATATACTAATACGTAATACCGTATAACGTTATATACTATTACGTGCTAACGTATAACGTTATATACTAATACGTACTAACGTGTAACGTTATATACTAATACGTACTAACGTGTCACGTTATATACTAATACGTAATAACGTATAACGTTATATACTATTACGTACTAACGTGTAACGTTATATACTATTACGTACTAACGTATAACGTTATATACTAATACGTAATAACGTGTAACGTTATATACTAATACGTAATAACGTATAACGTTATATACTATTACGTACTATCGTATAACGTTATATACTATTACGTAATGAGGTATAACGTTATATACTAATACGTAATAACGTATAACGTTATATGTTATTACATACTATCGTATAACGTTATATACTATTACGTACTAACGTATAACGTTATATACTATTACGTACTAACGTATAACGTTATATACTATTACGTACTAACGTATAACGTTATATACTATTACTTAATAACGTATAACGTTATATACTATTACGTACTAACGTATAACGTTATATACTATTACGTAATGACGTATAACGTTATATACTATTACGTACTATCGTATAACGTTATATACTATTACGTACTAACGTATAACGTTATATACTATTACGTACTAACGTATAACGTTATATACTAATACGTAATAACGTGCAACGTTATATACTAATACGTAATAACGTATAACGTTATATACTATTACGTACTATCGTATAACGTTATATACTATTACGTAATGAGGTATAACGTTATATACTAATACGTAATAACGTATAACGTTATATGTTATTACATACTATCGTATAACGTTATATACTATTACGTACTAACGTATAACGTTATATACTATTACGTACTAACGTATAACGTTATATACTATTACGTACTAACGTATAACGTTATATACTATTACTTAATAACGTATAACGTTATATACTATTACGTACTAACGTATAACGTTATATACTATTACGTAATGACGTATAACGTTATATACTATTACGTACTAGCGTATAACGTTATATACTATTACGTACTAACGTATAACGTTATATACTATTACGTACTAACGTATAACGTTATATCCTATTACGTACTAACTTGCAACGTTATATACTATTACGTAATAACGTATAACGTTATATACTATTACGTACTAACGTATAACGTTATATACTATTACGTACTATCGTATAACGTTATACATTATTACGTACTAACGTATAACGTTATATACTATTACGTACTAACGTGTAACGTTATATACTATTAGGTACTAACGTATAACGTTATATCCTATTACGTACTAACTTGCAACGTTATATACTATTACGTAATAACGTATAACGTTATATACTATTACGTACTAACGTAGAACGTTATATACTATTACGTACTAACGTATAACGTTATATACTATTACGTACTATCGTATAACGTTATATACTATTACGTACTAACGTGTAACGTTATATACTAATACGTAATAACGTATAACGTTATATACTAATACGTAATAACGTATAACGTTATATAATATTACGTAATAACGTGTAACGTTATATACTAATACGTAATAACGTATAACGTTATATACCATTACGTACTAACGTATAACGTTATATACTAATACATACTAAAGTGTAACGTTATATACTAATACGTAATAACGTATAACGTTATATAGTATTACGTACTAACGTATAACGTTATATACTATTACGTAATGACGTATAACGTCATATACTATTACGTACTAACGTATAACGTTATATACTAATACGTAATAACGTGCAACGTAATATACTATTACGTGCTAACGTATAACGTTATATACTAATACGTACTAACGTGTAACGTTATATACTAATACGTACTAACGTGTCACGTTATATACTAATACGTAATAACGTATAACGTTATATACTATTACGTACTAACGTGTAACGTTATATACTAATACGTAATAACGTATAACGTTATATACTATTACGTACTATCGTATAACGTTATATACTATTACGTACTAACGTATAACGTTATATACTATTACGTACTAACGTATAACGTTATATGCTAATACGTAATAACGTGTAACGTTATATATTAATACGTAATAACGTGTAACGTTATATATTAATCCGTAATAACGTATAACGTTATATACTATTACGTACTAACGTGTAACGTTATATACTAATACGTAATAACGTATAACGTTATATCCTATTACGTACTAACTTGCAACGTTATATACTATTACGTAATAACGTATAACGTTATATACTATTACGTACTAACGTATAACGTTATATACTATTACGTAATGACGTATAACGTTATATACTATTACGTACTAACGTATAGCCTTATATACTATTACGTACTAACGTATAACGTTATATACTATTACGTACTAACGTGTAACGTTATATACTATTACATACTAACGTGTCACGTTATATACTAAATCGTAATAACGTATAACGTTACATACTATTACGTACTATCGTATAACGTTATATACTATTACGTAATGAGGTATAACGTTATATACTAATACGTAATAACGTATAACGTTATATACTATTACGTACTATCGTATAACGTTATACATTATTACGTACTAACGTATAACGTTATATACTATTACGTACTAACGTGTAACGTTATATACTATTACGTACTAACGTGTCACGTCATATACTAATACGTAATAACGTATAACGTTATATACTATTACGTACTATCGTATAACGTTATATACTATTACTTAATAACGTATAACGTTATATGGTATTATGTAATAACGTATAACGTTATATACTATTACGTACTAACGTGTAACGTTATATACTAATACGTAATAACGTATAACGTTATATACTAATACGTAATAACGTATAACGTTATATACTAATACGAAATAACGTATAACGTTATATACTATTACGTAATAACGTGTAACGTTATATACTAATACGTAATTACGTATAACGTTATATACTATTACGTACTAACGTATAACGTTATATACTATTACGTACTAACGTGTAACGTTATATACTAATACGTAATAACGTATAACGTTATATACTAATACGTAATAACGTATAACGTTATATACTATTACGTACTAACGTATAACGTTATATACTATTACGTACTAACGTAGAACGTTATATACTATTACGTACTAACGTATAACGTTATATACTATTACGTACTAACTTGTAACGTTATATACTATTACTTAATAACGAGTAACGTTATATACTATTACGTACTAACGTATAACGTTATATACTATTACGTAATGACGTATAACGTTATATAATATTACGTACTAACGTATAGCCTTATATACTATTACGCACTAACGTATAACGTTATATACTATTACGTACTAACGTGTAACGTTATATACTATTACATACTAACGTGTCACGTTATATACTAATACGTACTAACGTGTAACGTTATATACTAATACGTAATAACGTATAACGTTATATCCTATTACGTACTAACTTGCAACGTTATATACTATTACGTAATAACGTATAACGTTATATACTATTACGTACTAACGTATAACGTTATATACTATTACGTAATGACGTATAACGTTATATACTATTACGTACTAACGTATAGCCTTATATACTATTACGTACTAACGTATAACGTTATATACTATTACGTACTAACGTGTAACGTTATATACTATTACATACTAACGTGTCACGTTATGTACTAAATCGTAATAACGTATAACGTTACATACTATTACGTACTATCGTATAACGTTATATACTATTACGTACTAACGTATAACGTTATATACTATTACGTAATGACGTATAACGTTATATACTATTACGTACTAACGTATAGCCTTATATACTATTACGTACTAACGTATAACGTTATATACTATTACGTACTAACGTGTAACGTTATATACTATTACATACTAACGTGTCACGTTATGTACTAAATCGTAATAACGTATAACGTTACATACTATTACGTACTATCGTATAACGTTATATACTATTACGTAATGAGGTATAACGTTATATACTAATACGTAATAACGTATAACGTTATATACTATTACGTACTATCGTATAACGTTATACATTATTACGTACTAACGTATAACGTTATATACTATTACGTACTAACGTGTAACGTTATATACTATTACGTACTATCGTGTCACGTCATATACTAATACGTAATAACGTATAACGTTATATACTATTACGTACTATCGTATAACGTTATATACTATTACTTAATAACGTATAACGTTATATGGTATTATGTAATAACGTATAACGTTATATACTATTACGTACTAACGTGTAACGTTATATACTAATACGTAATAACGTATAACGTTATATACTAATACGTAATAACGTATAACGTTATATACTAATACGTAATAACGTATAACGTTATATACTATTACGTAATAACGTGTAACGTTATATACTATTACGTAATAACGTGTAACGTTATATACTATTACGTACTAACGTATAACGTTATATACTATTACGTACTAACGTGTAACGTTATATACTAATACGTAATAACGTATAACGTTATATACTAATACGTAATAACGTATAACGTTATATACTATTACGTACTAACGTATAACGTTATATACTATTACGTACTAACGTAGAACGTTATATACTATTACGTACTAACGTATAACGTTATATACTATTACGTACTAACTTGTAACGTTATATACTATTACTTAATAACGAGTAACGTTATATACTATTACGTACTAACGTATAACGTTATATACTATTACGTAATGACGTATAACGTTATATAATATTACGTACTAACGTATAGCCTTATATACTATTACGCACTAACGTATAACGTTATATACTATTACGTACTAACGTGTAACGTTATATACTATTACATACTAACGTGTCACGTTATATACTAATACGTAATAACGTATAACGTTATATACTATTACGTACTATCGTATAACGTTATATACTATCACGTAATGAGGTATAACGTTATATACTAATACGTAATAACGTATAACGTTATATACTATTACGTACTATCGTATAACGTTAGATACTATTACGTACTAACGTATAACGTTATATACTATTACGTACTAACGTATAACGTTATATCCTATTACGTACTAACTTGCAACGTTATATACTATTACGTAATAACGTATAACGTTATATACTATTACGTACTAACGTATAACGTTATATACTATTACGTAATGAGGTATAACGTTATATACTAATACGTTATAACGTATAACGTTATATACTATTACGTACTAACGTGTAACGTTATATACTAATACGTACTCACGTATAACGTTATATACTATTACGTACTAACGTGCAACGTTATATACTATTACGTAATGAGGTCTAACGTTATATACTAATACGTACTAACGTGTAACGATATATACTAATACGTACTAACGTGTCACGTTATATACTAATACGTAATAACGTATAACGTTATATACTATTACGTACTAACGTGTAACGTTATATACTAATACGTACTCACGTATAACGTTATATACTATTACGTACTAACGTGCAACGTTATATACTATTACGTACTAACGTGTAACGTTATATACTATTACGTTCTCACGTATAACGTTATATACTATTACTTAATAACGTATAACGTTATATGGTATTACGTACTAACGTATAACGTTATATACTATTACTAAATAACGTATAACGTTATATACTATTACGTATTAACGTATAACGTTATATACTATTACGTACTAACGTATAACGTTATATACTATTACGTACTAACGTATAACGTTATATACTATTACTTAATAACGTATAACGTTATATACTATTACGTACTAACGTATAACGTTATATACTATTACGTAATGACGTATAACGTTATATACTATTACGTACTATCGTATAACGTTATATACTATTACGTACTAACGTATAACGTTATATACTATTACGTACTAACGTATAACGTTATATCCTATTACGTACTAACTTGCAACGTTATATACTATTACGTAATAACGTATAACGTTATATACTATTACGTACTAACGTACAACGTTATATACTATAACGTAATGAGGTATAACGTTATATACTAATACGTTATAACGTATAACGTTATATACTATTACGTACTATTGTATAACGTTATACATTATTACGTACTAACGTATAACGTTATATACTATTACGTACTAACGTGTAACGTTATATACTATTACGTAAAGACGTATAACGTCATATACTATTACGTACTAACGTATAACGTTATATACTATTACGTAATGACGTATAACGTCATATACTATTACGTACTAACGTATAACGTTATATACTAATACGTAATAACGTGCAACGTTATATACTATTACGTGCTAACGTATAACGTTATATACTAATACGTACTAACGTGTAACGTTATATACTATTACGTACTAACGTGAAACGTTATATACTAATACGTAATAACGTATAACGTTATATACTATTACGTACCAACGTGCAACGTTATATACTATTACGTAAAGACGTATAACGTTATATACTATTACGTACTAACGTATAGCCTTATATACTATTACGTACTAACGTATAACGTTATATACTATTACGTACTAACGTGTAACGTTATATACGATTACATACTAACGTGTCACGTTATATACTAATACGTGATAACGTATAACGTTATATACTATTACGTACTATCGTATAACGTTATATACTAATACGTACTAACGTGTCACGTTATATACTAATACGTAATAACATATAACGTTATATACTATTACGTTCTCACGTATAACGTTATATACTATTACTTAATAACGTATAACGTTATATGGTATTACGTACTAACGTATAACGTTATATACTATTACGTACTAAAGTATAACGTTATATACTATTACGTACTAACGTATAACGTTATATACTATTACGTACTATCGTATAACGTTATATACTATTACGTACTAACGTATAACGTTATATACTATTACGTACTAACGTATAACGTTATATACTAATACGTAATAACATATAACGTTATATACTATTACGTTCTCACGTATAACGTTATATACTATTACTTAATAACGTATAACGTTATATGGTATTACGTACTAACGTATAACGTTATATACTATTACGTACTAAAGTATAACGTTATATACTATTACGTACTAACGTATAACGTTATATACTATTACGTACTAACGTATAACGTTATATACTATTACGTACTAACGTATAACGTTATATACTATCACGTAATGAGGTATAACGTTATAGACTAATACGTAATAACGTATAACGTTATATACTATTACGTACTATCGTATAACGTTATATACTATTACGTATTAACGTATAACGTTATATACTATTACGTAATGACGTATAACGTTATATACTATTGCGTACTATCGTACAACGTTATATAATATTACGTACTAACGTATAACGTTATATACTATTACGTACTAACGTATAACGTTATATCCTATTACGTACTAACTTGCAACGTTATATAATATTACGTAATAACGTATAACGTTATATACTATTACGTAATGACGTATAACGTTATATACTATTACGTACTATCGTAAAACGTTATATACTATTACGTACTAAAGTATAACGTTATATACTATTACGTACTAACGTATAACGTTATATACTATTACTTAATAACGTATAACGTTATATACTATTACGTACTAACTTGCAACGTTATATACTATTACGTAATAACGTATAACGTTATATACTATTACGTACTAACGTATAACGTTATATACTATAACGTAATGAGGTATAACGTTATATACTAATACGTTATAACGTATAACGTTATATACTATTACGTACTATTGTATAACGTTATACATTATTACGTACTAACGTATAACGTTATATACTATTACGTACTAACGTGTAACGTTATATACTATTACGTACTAACGTGTCACGTCATATACTAATAAGTAATAACGTATAACGTTATATACTATTACGTACTAACGTATAACGTTATATACTATAACGTAATGAGGTATAACGTTATATACTAATACGTTATAACGTATAACGTTATATACTATTACGTACTATTGTATATAGTTATACATTATTACGTACTAACGTATAACGTTATATACTATTACGTACTAACGTGTAACGTTATATACTATTACGTACTAACGTGTCACGTCATATACTAATAAGTAATAACGTATAACGTTATATACTATTACGTACTATCGTATAACGTTATATACTATTACTTAATAACGTATAACGTTATATGGTATTATGTAATAACGTATAACGTTATATACTATTACGTACTAACGTGTAACGTTATATACTAATACGTAATAACGTATAACGTTATATACTAATACGTAATAACGTATAACGTTATATACTAATACGTAATAACGTATAACGTTATATACTAATACGTAATAACGTTTAACGTTATATACTAATACGTAATTACGTATAACGCTATATACTATTACGTACTAACTTATAACGTTATATACTATTACGTACTAACGTGTAACGTTATATACTAATACGTAATAACGTATAACGTTATATACTAATACGTAATAACGTACAACGTTATATACTATTACGTACTAACGTATAACGTTATATACTATTACGTACTAACGTATAACGTTATATACTATCACGTAGTAACGTATAACGTTATATACTATTACGTACTAACTTGTAACGTTTTATACTATTACGTAATTACGTATAACGTTATATACTATTACGTACTAACGTATAGCCTTATATACTATTACGTACTAACGTATAACGTTATATACTATTACGTACTAACGTGTAACGTTATATACTATTACATACTAACGTGTCACGTTATATACTAATACGTAATAACGTATAACGTTATATATAATTACGTACTATCGTATAACGTTATATACTATCACGTAATGAGGTCTAACGTTATATACTAATACGTAATAACGTATAACGTTATATACTATTACGTACTATCGTATAACGTTAGATACTATTACGTACTAACGTATAACGTTATATACTATTACGTAATAACGTGTAACGTTATATACTAATACGTAATAACGTATAACGTTATATACCATTCCGTACTAACGTACAACGTTATATACTAATACATACTAAAGTGTAACGTTATATACTAATACGTAATAACGTATAACGTTATATAGTATTACGTACTAACGTATAACGTTATATACTATTAAGTACTAACGTGTAACGTTATATACTAATACGTACTCACGTATAACGTTATATACTATTACGTACTAACGTATAACGTTATATACTATTACGTACTAACGTGTAACGTTATATACTATTACATACTAACGTGTCACGTTATATACTAATACGTAATAACGTATAACGTTATATACTATTACGTACTATCGTATAACGTTATATACTATCACGTAATGAGGTCTAACGTTATATACTAATACGTAATAACGTATAACGTTATATAGTATTACGTACTAACGTATAACGTTATTTACTATTACGTAATGACGTATAACGTCATATACTATTACGTACTAACGTATAACGTTATATACTAATACGTAATAACGTGCAACGATATATACTATTACGTGCTAACGTATAACGTTATATACTAATACGTACTAACGTGTAACGATATATACTAATACGTACTAACGTGTCACGTTATATACTAATACGTAATAACGTATAACGTTATATACTATTACGTACTAACGTGTAACGTTATATACTAATACGTACTCACGTATAACGTTATATACTATTACGTACTAACGTGCAACGTTATATACTATTACGTACTAACGTGTAACGTTATATACTATTACATACTAACGTGTCACGTTATATACTAATACGTAATAACGTATAAAGTTATATACTATTACGTACTATCGTATAACGTTATATACTATCACGTAATGAGGTATAACGTTATATACTAATACGTAATAACGTATAACGTTATATACTATTACGTACTATCGTATAACGTTATATACTATTACGTACTAACGTGTAACGTTATATACTAATACGTAATAACGTATAACGTTATATACTAATACGTAATAACGTATAACGTTATATAATATTACGTAATAACGTGTAACGTTATATACTAATACGTAATAACGTATAACGTTATATACCATTACGTACTAACGTATAACGTTATATACTAATACATACTAAAGTGTAACGTTATATACTAATACGTAATAACGTATAACGTTATATAGTATTACGTACTAACGTATAACGTTATATACTATTACGTAATGACGTATAACGTCATATACTATTACGTACTAACGTATAACGTTATATACTTATACGTAATAACGTGCAACGTTATATACTATTACGTGCTAACGTATAACGTTATATACTAATACGTACTAACGTGTAACGTTATATACTAATACGTACTAACGTGTCACGTTATATACTAATACGTAATAACGTATAACGTTATATACTATTACGTACCTACGTATAACGTTATATGCTAATACGTAATAACGTGTAACGTTATATATTAATACGTAATAACGTATAACATTATATATACTATTACGTACTAACGTGTCACGTTATATACTAATACGTAATAACATATAACGTTATATAATATTACGTAATAACGTGTAACGTTATATACTATTACGTACTAACGTATAACGTTATATACTATTACTTAATAACGTATAACGTTATATGGTATTACGTAATAACGTATAACGTTATATACTATTACGTACTAACGTGTCACGTTATATACTAATACGTAATAACGTATAACGTTATATACTATTACGTACTAACGTGTAACGTTATATACTAATACGTACTCACGTATAACGTTATATACTATTACGTACTAACGTGAAACGTTATATACTAATACGTAATAACGTATAACGTTATATACTATTACGTACCAACGTGCAACGTTATATACTATTACGTAAAGACGTATAACGTTATATACTATTACGTACTAACGTATAGCCTTATATACTATTACGTACTAACGTATAACGTTATATACTATTACGTACTAACGTGTAACGTTATATACGATTACATACTAACGTGTCACGTTATATACTAATACGTGATAACGTATAACGTTATATACTATTACGTACTAACGTATAACGTTATATACTATTACGTACTAACGTGCAACGTTATATACTATCACGTAATGAGGTATAACGTTATAGACTAATACGTAATAACGTATAACGTTATATACTATTACGTACTATCGTATAACGTTATATACTATTACGTACTAACGTATAACGTTATATACTATTACGTACTAACGTATAACGTTATATGCTAATACGTAATAACGTGTAACGTTATATATTAATACGTAATAACGTGTAACGTTATATATTAATCCGTAATAACGTATAACGTTATATACTATTACGTACTAACGTGTAACGTTATATACTAATACGTAATAACATATAACGTTATATACTATTACGTTCTCACGTATAACGTTATATACTATTACTTAATAACGTATAACGTTATATGGTATTACGTACTAACGTATAACGTTATATACTATTACTTAATAACGTATAACGTTATATACTATTACGTATTAACGTATAACGTTATATACTATTACGTAATGACGTATAACGTTATATACTATTACGTACTATCGTATAACGTTATATACTATTACGTACTAACGTATAACGTTATATACTATTACGTACTAACGTATAACGTTATATCCTATTACGTACTAACTTGCAACGTTATATACTATTACGTAATAACGTATAACGTTATATACTATTACGTACTAACGTATAACGTTATATACTATTACGTAATGACGTATAACGTTATATACTATTACGTACTAACGTATAGCCTTATATACTATTACGTACTAACGTATAACGTTATATACTATTACGTACTAACGTGTAACGTTATATACTAATACATATTAACGTGTCACGTTATATACTAAATCGTAATAACGTATAACGTTACATACTATTACGTACTATCGTATAACGTTATATACTATTACGTAATGAGGTATAACGTTATATACTAATACGTAATAACGTATAACGTTATATACTATTACGTACTATCGTATAACGTTATATACTATTACGTAGTAACGTATAACGTTATATACTATTACGTACTAACGTATAACGTTATATCCTATTACGTACTAACTTGCAACGTTATATACTATTACGTAATAACGAATAACGTTATATACTATTACGTACTAACGTATAACGTTATATACTATTACGTAATGACGTATAACGTTATATACTATTACGTACTAACGTATAGCCTTATATACTATTACGTACTAACGTATAACGTTATATACTATTACGTACTAACGTGTAACGTTATATACTATTACATACTAACGTGTCACGTTATATACTAAATCGTAATAACGTATAACGTTACATACTATTACGTACTATCGTATAACGTTATATACTATTACGTAATGAGGTATAACGTTATATACTAATACGTAATAACGTATAACGTTATATACTATTACGTACTATCGTATAACGTTATACATTATTACGTACTAACGTATAACGTTATATACTATTACGTACTAACGTGTAACGTTATATACTATTACGTACTAACGTGTCACGTCATATACTAATACGTAATAACGTATAACGTTATATACTATCACGTACTATCGTATAACGTTATATACTATTACTTAATAACGTATAACGTTATATACTAATACGTAATAACGTATAACGTTATATCCTAATACGTAATAACGTATAACGTTATATACTATTACGTAATAACGTGTAACGTTATATACTAATACGTAATTACGTATAACGTTATATACTATTACGTACTAACGTATAACGTTATATACAATTACGTACTAACGTGTAACGTTATATACTAATACGAAATAACGTATAACGTTATATACTAATACGTAATAACGTATAACGTTATATACTATTACGTACTAACGTATAACGTTATATACTATTACGTACTAACGTAGAACGTTATATACTATTACGTACTAACGTATAACGTTATATACTATTACGTACTAACTTGTAACGTTATATACTATTACGTAATAACGAGTAACATTATATACTATTACGTACTAACGTATAACGTTATATACTATTACGTAATGACGTATAACGTTATATAATATTACGTACTAACGTATAGCCTTATATACTATTACGCACTAACGTATAACGTTATATACTATTACGTACTAACGTGTAACGTTATATACTATTACGTACTAACTTGTAACGTTATATACTATTACGTAATAACGAGTAACGTTATGTACTATTACGTACTAACGTATAACGTTATATACTATTACGTAATGACGTATAACGTTATATAATATTACGTACTAACGTATAGCCTTATATACTATTACGCACTAACGTATAACGTTATATACTATTACGTACTAACTTGTAACGTTATATACTATTACATACTAACGTGTCACGTTATATACTATTACTTAATAACTTATAACGTTATATACTATTACGTATTAACGTATAACGTTATATACTATTACGTAATGACGTATAACGTTATATACTATTACGTACTATCGTATAACGTTACATACTATTACGTACTAACGTATAACGTTATATACTATTACGTACTAGCGTATAACGTTATATCCTATTACGTACTAACTTGCAACGTTATATACTATTACCTAATAACGTATAACGTTATATACTATTACGTACTAACGTATAACGTTATATACTATTACGTAATGGCGTATAACGTTATATACTATTACGTACTAACGAATAGCCTTATATACTATTACGTACTAACGTATAACGTTATATACTATTACGTACTAACGTGTAACGTTATATACTATTACATACTAACGTGTCACGTTATATACTAAATCGTAATAACGTATAACGTTACATACTATTACGTACTATCGTATAACGTTATATACTACTACGTAATGAGGTATAACGTTATATACTAATACGTAATAACGTATAACGTTATATACTATTACGTACTATCGTATAACGTTATATACTATTACGTACTAACGTATAACGTTATATACTATTACGTACTAACGTATAACGTTATATCCTATTACGTACTAACTTGCAACGTTATATACTATTACGTAATAACGTATAACGTTATATACTATTACGTACTAACGTATAACGTTATATACTATTACGTAATGACGTATAACGTTATATACTATTACGTACTAACGTATAGCCTTATATACTATTACGTACTAACGTATAACGTTATATACTATTACGTACTAACGTGTAACGTTATATAGTATTACATACTAACGTGTCACGTTATATACTAAATCGTAATAACGTATAACGTTACATACTATTACGTACTATCGTATAACGTTATATACTATTACGTAATGAGGTATAACGTTATATACTAATACGTAATAACGTATAACGTTATATACTATTACGTACTATCGTATAACGTTATACATTATTACGTACTAACGTATAACGTTATATACTATTACGTACTAACGTGTAACGTTATATACTATTACGTACTAACGTGTCACGTCATATACTAATACGTAATAACGTATAACGTTATATACTATTACGTACTATCGTATAACGTTATATACTATTACTTAATAACGTATAACGTTATATACTAATACGTAATAACGTATAACGTTATATACTAATACGTAATAACGTATAACGTTATATACTATTACGTAATAACGTGTAACGTTATATACTAATACGTAATTACGTATAACGTTATATACTATTACGTACTAACGTATAACGTTATATACAATCACGTACTAACGTGTAACGTTATATACTAATACGTAATAACGTATAACGTTATATACTAATACGTAATAACGTATAACGTTATATACTATTACGTACTAACGTATAACGTTATATACTATTACGTACTAACTTGTAACGTTATATACTATTACGTAATGACGTATAACGTTATATACTATTACGTACTATCGTATAACGTTATATCCTCTTACGTACTAACTTGCAACGTTATATACTATTACCTAATAACGTATAACGTTATATACTATTACGTACTAACGTATAACGTTATATACTATTACGTAATGACGTATAACGTTATATACTATTACGTACTAACGAATAGCCTTATATACTATTACGTACTAACGTATAACGTTATATACTATTACGTACTAACGTGTAACGTTATATACTATTACATACTAACGTGTCACGTTATATACTAAATCGTAATAACGTATAACGTTACATACTATTACGTACTATCGTATAACGTTATATACTATTACGTAATGAGGTATAACGTTATATACTAATACGTAATAACGTATAACGTTATATACTATTACGTACTATCGTATAACGTTATATACTATTACGTACTAACGTATAACGTTATATACTATTACGTACTAACGTATAACGTTATATCCTATTACGTACTAACTTGCAACGTTATATACTATTACGTAATAACGTATAACGTTATATACTATTACGTACTAACGTATAACGTTATATACTATTACGTAATGACGTATAACGTTATATACTATTACGTACTAACGTATAGCCTTGTATACTATTACGTACTAACGTATAACGTTATATACTATTACGTACTAACGTGTAACGTTATATACTATTACATACTAACGTGTCACGTTATATACTAAATCGTAATAACGTATAACGTTACATACTATTACGTACTATCGTATAACGTTATATACTATTACGTAATGAGGTATAACGTTATATACTAATACGTAATAACGTATAACGTTATATACTATTACGTACTATCGTATAACGTTATACATTATTACGTACTAACGTATAACGTTATATACTATTACGTACTAACGTGTAACGTTATATACTATTACGTACTAACGTGTCACGTCATATACTAATACGTAATAACGTATAACGTTATATACTATTACGTAATGACGTATAACGTTATATACTATTACGTACTAACGTATAGCCTTATATACTATTACGTACTAACGTATAACGTTATATACTATTACGTACTAACGTGTAACGTTATATACTATTACGTACTAACGTGTCACGTCATATACTAATACGTAATAACGTATAACGTTATATACTATTACGTACTATCGTATAACGTTATATACTATTACTTAATAACGTATAACGTTATATACTAATACGTAATAACGTATAACGTTATATACTAATACGTAATAACGTATAACGTTATATACTATTACGTAATAACGTGTAACGTTATATACTAATACGTAATTACGTATAACGTTATATACTATTACGTACTAACGTATAACGTTATATACAATTACGTACTAACGTGTAACGTTATATACTAATACGTAATAACGTATAACGTTATATACTAATACGTAATAACGTATAACGTTATATACTATTACGTACTAACGTATAACGTTATATACTATTACGTACTAACTTGTAACGTTATATACTATTACGTAATAACGAGTAACGTTATATACTATTACGTACTAACGTATAACGTTATATACTATTACGTAATGACGTATAACGTTATATACTATTACGTACTATCGTATAACGTTATATACTATTACGTACTAACGTATAACGTTATATACTATTACGTACTAACGTATAACGTTATATCCTATTACGTACTAACTTGCAACGTTATATACTATTACCTAATAACGTATAACGTTATATACTATTACGTACTATCGTATAACGTTATATACTATTACGTAATGAGGTATAACGTTATATACTAATACGTAATAACGTATAACGTTATATACTATTACGTACTATCGTATAACGTTATATACTATTACGTACTAACGTATAACGTTATGTACTATTACGTACTAACGTATAACGTTATATCCTATTACGTACTAACTGGCAACGTTATATACTATTACGTAATAACGTATAACGTTATATACTATTACGTACTAACGTATAACGTTATATACTATTACGTAATGACGTATAACGTTATATACTATTACGTACTAACGTATAGCCTTATATACTATTACGTACTAACGTATAACGTTATATACTATTACGTACTAAAGTGTAACGTTATATACTATTACATACTAACGTGTCACGTTATATACTAAATCGTAATAACGTATAACGTTACATACTATTACGTACTATCGTATAACGTTATATACTATTACGTAATGAGGTATAACGTTATATACTAATACGTAATAACGTATAATGTTATATACTATTACGTACTATCGTATAACGTTATACATTATTACGTACTAACGTATAACGTTATATACTATTACGTACTAACGTGTAACGTTATATACTATTACGTACTAACGTGTCACGTCATATACTAATACGTAATAACGTATAACGTTATATACTATTACGTACTATCGTATAACGTTATATACTATTACTTAATAACGTATAACGTTATATACTAATACGTAATAACGTATAACGTTATATACTAATACGTAATAACGTATAACGTTATATACTATTACGTAATAACGTGTAACGTTATATACCAATACGTAATTACGTATAACGTTATATACTATTACGTACTAACGTATAACGTTATATACAATTACGTACTAACGTGTAACGTTATATACTAATACGTAATAACGTATAACGTTAGATACTAATACGTAATAACGTATAACGTTATATACTATTACGTACTAACGTATAACGTTATATACTATTACGTACTAACGTAGAACGTTATATACTATTACGTACTAACGTATAACGTTATATACTATTACGTACTAACTTGTAACGTTATATACTATTACGTAATAACGAGTAACGTTATATACTATTACGTACTAACGTATAACGTTATATACTATTACGTAATGACGTATAACGTTATATAATATTACGTACTAACGTATAGCCTTATATACTATTACGCACTAACGTATAACGTTATATACTATTACGTACTAACGTGTAACGTTATATACTATTACGTACTAACTTGTAACGTTATATACTATTACGTAATAACGAGTAACGTTATGTACTATTACGTACTAACGTATAACGTTATATACTATTACGTAATGACGTATACCGTTATATAATATTACGTACTAACGTATAGCCTTATATACTATTACGCACTAACGTATAACGATATATACTATTACGTACTAACTTGTAACGTTATATACTATTACGTACTAACGTATAACGTTATATACTATTACGTACTAACTTGTAACGTTATATACTATTACGTAATAACGAGTAACGTTATATACTATTATGTACTATCGTATAACGTTATATACTATTACGTAATGAGGTATAACGTTATATACTAATACGTAATAACGTATAACGTTATATACTATTACGTACTATCGTATAACGTTATATACTATTACGTACTAACGTATAACGTTATGTACTATTACGTACTAACGAATAACGTTATATCCTATTACGTACTAACTTGCAACGTTATATACTATTACGTAATAACGTATAACGTTATATACTAT
Source organism: Bombus pascuorum (assembly GCF_905332965.1). Lineage (NCBI taxonomy): Eukaryota > Metazoa > Arthropoda > Insecta > Hymenoptera > Apidae > Bombus > Bombus pascuorum. Next base: position 15,532,400 of record NC_083489.1, on the reverse strand, counting down.
TACGTACTAACGTATAACGTTATATACTATTACGTAATGACGTATAACGTTATATACTATTACGTACTAACGTATAGCCTTATATACTATTACGTACTAACGTATAACGTTATATACTATTACGTACTAAAGTGTAACGTTATATACTATTACATACTAACGTGTCACGTTATATACTAAATCGTAATAACGTATAACGTTACATACTATTACGTACTATCGTATAACGTTATATACTATTACGTAATGAGGTATAACGTTATATACTAATACGTAATAACGTATAATGTTATATACTATTACGTACTATCGTATAACGTTATACATTATTACGTACTAACGTATAACGTTATATACTATTACGTACTAACGTGTAACGTTATATACTATTACGTACTAACGTGTCACGTCATATACTAATACGTAATAACGTATAACGTTATATACTATTACGTACTATCGTATAACGTTATATACTATTACTTAATAACGTATAACGTTATATACTAATACGTAATAACGTATAACGTTATATACTTTTACGTACTAACGTAGAACGTTATATACTATTACGTACTAACGTATAACGTTATATACTATTACGTACTAACTTGTAACGTTATATACTATTACGTAATAACGAGTAACGTTATATACTATTACGTACTAACGTATAACGTTATATACTATTACGTAATGACGTATAACGTTATATAATATTACGTACTAACGTATAGCCTTATATACTATTACGCACTAACGTATAACGTTATATACTATTACGTACTAACGTGTAACGTTATATACTATTACGTACTAACTTGTAACGTTATATACTATTACGTAATAACGAGTAACGTTATGTACTATTACGTACTAACGTATAACGTTATATACTATTACGTAATGACGTATAACGTTATATAATATTACGTACTAACGTATAGCCTTATATACTATTACGCACTAACGTATAACGATATATACTATTACGTACTAACTTGTAACGTTATATACTATTACATACTAACGTGTCACGTTATATACTATTACTTAATAACGTATAACGTTATATACTATTACGTATTAACGTATAACGTTATATACTATTACGTAATGACGTATAACGTTATATACTATTACGTACTATCGTATAACGTTATATACTATGACGTACTAACGTATAACGTTATATACTATTACGTACTAACGTATAACGTTATATACTATTACGTACTAACGTGTCACGTCATATACTAATACGTAATAACGTATAACGTTATATACTATTACGTACTATCGTATAACGTTATATACTATTACTTAATAACGTATAACGTTATATACTAATACGTAATAACGTATAACGTTATATACTAATACGTAATAACGTATAACGTTATATACTATTACGTAATAACGTGTAACGTTATATACTAATACGTAATTACGTATAACGTTATATACTATTACGTACTAACGTATAACGTTATATACTATTACGTAATGACGTATAACGTTATATAATATTACGTACTAACGTATAGCCTTATATACTATTACGCACTAACGTATAACGTTATATATTATTACGTACTAACGTGTAACGTTATATACTATTACATACTAACGTGTCACGTTATATACTAAATCGTAATAACGTATAACGTTACATACTATTACGTACTATCGTATAACGTTATATACTATTACGTAATGAGGTATAACGTTATATACTAATACGTAATAACGTATAACGTTATATACTATTACGTACTATCGTATAACGTTATATACTATTACGTACTAACGTATAACGTTATATACTATTACGTACTAACGTATAACGTTATATCCTATTACGTACTAACTTGCAACGTTATATACTATTACGTAATAACGTATAACGTTATATACTATTACGTACTAACGTATAACGTTATATACTATTACGTAATGACGTATAACGTTATATACTATTACGTACTAACGTATAGCCTTATATACTATTACGTACTAACGTATAACGTTATATACTATTACGTACTAACGTGTAACGTTATATACTATTACGTACTAACGTGTCACGTCATATACTAATACGTAATAACGTATAACGTTATATACTATTACGTACTATCGTATAACGTTATATACTATTACTTAATAACGTATAACGTTATATACTAATACGTAATAACGTATAACGTTATATACTAATACGTAATAACGTATAACGTTATATACTATTACGTAATAACGTGTAACGTTATATACTAATACGTAATTACGTATAACGTTATATACTATTACGTACTAACGTATAACGTTATATACAATTACGTACTAACGTGTAACGTTATATACTAATACGTAATAACGTATAACGTTATATACTAATACGTAATAACGTATAACGTTATATACTATTACGTACTAACGTATAACGTTATATACTATTACGTACTAACTTGTAACGTTATATACTATTACGTAATAACGAGTAACGTTATATACTATTACGTACTAACGTATAACGTTATATACTATTACGTAATGACGTATAACGTTATATACTATTACGTACTATCGTATAACGTTATATACTATTACGTACTAACGTATAACGTTATATACTATTACGTACTAACGTATAACGTTATATCCTATTACGTACTAACTTGCAACGTTATATACTATTACCTAATAACGTATAACGTTATATACTATTACGTACTATCGTATAACGTTATATACTATTACGTAATGAGGTATAACGTTATATACTAATACGTAATAACGTATAACGTTATATACTATTACGTACTATCGTATAACGTTATATACTATTACGTACTAACGTATAACGTTATGTACTATTACGTACTAACGTATAACGTTATATCCTATTACGTACTAACTTGCAACGTTATATACTATTACGTAATAACGTATAACGTTATATACTATTACGTACTAACGTATAACGTTATATACTATTACGTAATGACGTATAACGTTATATACTATTACGTACTAACGTATAGCCTTATATACTATTACGTACTAACGTATAACGTTATATACTATTACGTACTAAAGTGTAACGTTATATACTATTACATACTAACGTGTCACGTTATATACTAAATCGTAATAACGTATAACGTTACATACTATTACGTACTATCGTATAACGTTATATACTATTACGTAATGAGGTATAACGTTATATACTAATACGTAATAACGTATAATGTTATATACTATTACGTACTATCGTATAACGTTATACATTATTACGTACTAACGTATAACGTTATATACTATTACGTACTAACGTGTAACGTTATATACTATTACGTACTAACGTGTCACGTCATATACTAATACGTAATAACGTATAACGTTATATACTATTACGTACTATCGTATAACGTTATATACTATTACTTAATAACGTATAACGTTATATACTAATACGTAATAACGTATAACGTTATATACTAATACGTAATAACGTATAACGTTATATACTATTACGTAATAACGTGTAACGTTATATACTAATACGTAATTACGTATAACGTTATATACTATTACGTACTAACGTATAACGTTATATACAATTACGTACTAACGTGTAACGTTATATACTAATACGTAATAACGTATAACGTTAGATACTAATACGTAATAACGTATAACGTTATATACTATTACGTACTAACGTATAACGTTATATACTATTACGTACTAACGTAGAACGTTATATACTATTACGTACTAACGTATAACGTTATATACTATTACGTACTAACTTGTAACGTTATATACTATTACGTAATAACGAGTAACGTTATATACTATTACGTACTAACGTATAACGTTATATACTATTACGTAATGACGTATAACGTTATATAATATTACGTACTAACGTATAGCCTTATATACTATTACGCACTAACGTATAACGTTATATACTATTACGTACTAACGTGTAACGTTATATACTATTACGTACTAACTTGTAACGTTATATACTATTACGTAATAACGAGTAACGTTATGTACTATTACGTACTAACGTATAACGTTATATACTATTACGTAATGACGTATACCGTTATATAATATTACGTACTAACGTATAGCCTTATATACTATTACGCACTAACGTATAACGATATATACTATTACGTACTAACTTGTAACGTTATATACTATTACGTACTAACGTATAACGTTATATACTATTACGTACTAACTTGTAACGTTATATACTATTACGTAATAACGAGTAACGTTATATACTATTATGTACTATCGTATAACGTTATATACTATTACGTAATGAGGTATAACGTTATATACTAATACGTAATAACGTATAACGTTATATACTATTACGTACTATCGTATAACGTTATATACTATTACGTACTAACGTATAACGTTATGTACTATTACGTACTAACGAATAACGTTATATCCTATTACGTACTAACTTGCAACGTTATATACTATTACGTAATAACGTATAACGTTATATACTATTACGTACTAACGTATAACGTTATATACTATTACGTAATGACGTATAACGTTATATACTATTACGTACTAACGTATAGCCTTATATACTATTACGTACTAACGTATAACGTTATATACTATTACGTACTAAAGTGTAACGTTATATACTATTACATACTAACGTGTCACGTTATATACTAAATCGTAATAACGTATAACGTTACATACTATTACGTACTATCGTATAACGTTATATACTATTACGTAATGAGGTATAACGTTATATACTAATACGTAATAACGTATAATGTTATATACTATTACGTACTATCGTATAACGTTATACATTATTACGTACTAACGTATAACGTTATATACTATTACGTACTAACGTGTAACGTTATATACTATTACGTACTAACGTGTCACGTCATATACTAATACGTAATAACGTATAACGTTATATACTATTACGTACTATCGTATAACGTTATATACTATTACTTAATAACGTATAACGTTATATACTAATACGTAATAACGTATAACGTTATATACTAATACGTAATAACGTATAACGTTATATACTATTACGTAATAACGTGTAACGTTATATACTAATACGTAATTACGTATAACGTTATATACTATTACGTACTAACGTGTAACGTTATATACAATTACGTACTAACGTATAACGTTATATACTAATACGTAATAACGTATAACGTTATATACTAATACGTAATAACGTATAACGTTATATACTATTACGTACTAACGTATAACGTTATATACTTTTACGTACTAACGTAGAACGTTATATACTATTACGTACTAACGTATAACGTTATATACTATTACGTACTAACTTGTAACGTTATATACTATTACGTAATAACGAGTAACGTTATATACTATTACGTACTAACGTATAACGTTATATACTATTACGTAATGACGTATAACGTTATATAATATTACGTACTAACGTATAGCCTTATATACTATTACGCACTAACGTATAACGTTATATACTATTACGTACTAACGTGTAACGTTATATACTATTACGTACTAACTTGTAACGTTATATACTATTACGTAATAACGAGTAACGTTATGTACTATTACGTACTAACGTATAACGTTATATACTATTACGTAATGACGTATAACGTTATATAATATTACGTACTAACGTATAGCCTTATATACTATTACGCACTAACGTATAACGATATATACTATTACGTACTAACTTGTAACGTTATATACTATTACATACTAACGTGTCACGTTATATACTATTACTTAATAACGTATAACGTTATATACTATTACGTATTAACGTATAACGTTATATACTATTACGTAATGACGTATAACGTTATATACTATTACGTACTATCGTATAACGTTATATACTATGACGTACTAACGTATAACGTTATATACTATTACGTACTAACGTATAACGTTATATACTATTACGTACTAACGTGTCACGTCATATACTAATACGTAATAACGTATAACGTTATATACTATTACGTACTATCGTATAACGTTATATACTATTACTTAATAACGTATAACGTTATATACTAATACGTAATAACGTATAACGTTATATACTAATACGTAATAACGTATAACGTTATATACTATTACGTAATAACGTGTAACGTTATATACTAATACGTAATTACGTATAACGTTATATACTATTACGTACTAACGTATAACGTTATATACTATTACGTAATGACGTATAACGTTATATAATATTACGTACTAACGTATAGCCTTATATACTATTACGCACTAACGTATAACGTTATATATTATTACGTACTAACGTGTAACGTTATATACTATTACATACTAACGTGTCACGTTATATACTAAATCGTAATAACGTATAACGTTACATACTATTACGTACTATCGTATAACGTTATATACTATTACGTAATGAGGTATAACGTTATATACTAATACGTAATAACGTATAACGTTATATACTATTACGTACTATCGTATAACGTTATATACTATTACGTACTAACGTATAACGTTATATACTATTACGTACTAACGTATAACGTTATATCCTATTACGTACTAACTTGCAACGTTATATACTATTACGTAATAACGTATAACGTTATATACTATTACGTACTAACGTATAACGTTATATACTATTACGTAATGACGTATAACGTTATATACTATTACGTACTAACGTATAGCCTTATATACTATTACGTACTAACGTATAACGTTATATACTATTACGTACTAACGTGTAACGTTATATACTATTACATACTAACGTGTCACGTTATATACTAAATCGTAATAACGTATAACGTTACATACTATTACGTACTATCGTATAACGTTATATACTATTACGTAATGAGGTATAACGTTATATACTAATACGTAATAACGTATAACGTTATATACTATTACGTACTATCGTATAACGTTATACATTATTACGTACTAACGTATAACGTTATATACTATTACGTACTAACGTGTAACGTTATATACTATTACGTACTAACGTGTCACGTCATATACTAGTACGTAATAACGTATCACGTTATATACTATTACGTACTATCGTATAACGTTATATACTATTACTTAATAACGTATAACGTTATATACTAATACGTAATAACGTATAACGTTATATACTAATACGTAATAACGTATAACGTTATATACTATTACGTAATAACGTGTAACGTTATATACTAATACGTAATTACGTATAACGTTATATACTATTACGTACTAACGTATAACGTTATATACAATTACGTACTAACGTGTAACGTTATATACTAATACGTAATAACGTATAACGTTATATACTAATACGTAATAACGTATAACGTTATATACTATTACGTACTAACGTATAACGTTATATACTATTACGTACTAACTTGTAACGTTATATACTATTACGTAATAACGAGTAACGTTATATACTATTACGTACTAACGTATAACGTTATATACTATTACGTAATGACGTATAACGTTATATAATATTACGTACTAACGTATAGCCTTATATACTATTACGCACTAACGTATAACGTTATATACTATTACGTACTAACGTGTAACGTTATATACTATTACGTACTAACTTGTAACGTTATATACTATTACGTAATAACGAGTAACGTTATGTACTATTACGTACTAACGTATAACGTTATATACTATTACGTAATGACGTATAACGTTATATAATATTACGTACTAACGTATAGCCTTATATACTATTACGCACTAACGTATAACGTTATATACTATTACGTACTAACTTGTAACGTTATATACTATTACATACTAACGTGTCACGTTATATACTATTACTTAATAACGTATAACATTATATACTATTACGTATTAACGTATAACGTTATATACTATTACGTAATGACGTATAACGTTATATACTATTACGTACTATCGTATAACGTTATATACTATTACGTACTAACGTATAACGTTATATACTATTACGTACTAACGTATAACGTTATATCCTATTACGTACTAACTTGCAACGTTATATACTATTACGTAATAACGTATAACGTTATATACTATTACGTACTAACGTATAACGTTATATACTATTACGTAATGACGTATAACGTTATATACTATTACGTACTAACGTATAGCCTTATATACTATTACGTACTAACGTATAACGTTATATACTATTACGTACTAACGTGTAACGTTATATACTATTACGTACTAACGTGTCACGTCATATACTAATACGTAATAACGTATAACGTTATATACTATTACGTACTATCGTATAACGTTATATACTATTACTGAATAACGTATAACGTTATATACTAATACGTAATAACGTATAACGTTATATACTAATACGTAATAACGTATAACGTTATATACTATTACGTAATAACGTGTAACGTTATATACTAATACGTAATTACGTATAACGTTATATACTATTACGTACTAACGTATAACGTTATATACAATTACGTACTAACGTGTAACGTTATATACTAATACGTAATAACGTATAACGTTATATACTAATACGTAATAACGTATAACGTTATATACTATTACGTACTAACGTATAACGTTATATACTATTACGTACTAACTTGTAACGTTATATACTATTACGTAATAACGAGTAACGTTATATACTATTACGTACTAACGTATAACGTTATATACTATTACGTAATGACGTATAACGTTATATACTATTACGTACTATCGTATAACGTTATATACTATTACGTACTAACGTATAACGTTATATACTATTACGTACTAACGTATAACGTTATATCCTATTACGTACTAACTTGCAACGTTATATACTATTACCTAATAACGTATAACGTTATATACTATTACGTACTATCGTATAACGTTATATACTATTACGTAATGAGGTATAACGTTATATACTAATACGTAATAACGTATAACGTTATATACTATTACGTACTATCGTATAACGTTATATACTATTACGTACTAACGTATAACGTTATGTACTATTACGTACTAACGTATAACGTTATATCCTATTACGTACTAACTTGCAACGTTATATACTATTACGTAATAACGTATAACGTTATATACTATTACGTACTAACGTATAACGTTATATACTATTACGTAATGACGTATAACGTTATATACTATTACGTACTAACGTATAGCCTTATATACTATTACGTACTAACGTATAACGTTATATACTATTACGTACTAAAGTGTAACGTTATATACTATTACATACTAACGTGTCACGTTATATACTAAATCGTAATAACGTATAACGTTACATACTATTACGTACTATCGTATAACGTTATATACTATTACGTAATGAGGTATAACGTTATATACTAATACGTAATAACGTATAATGTTATATACTATTACGTACTATCGTATAACGTTATACATTATTACGTACTAACGTATAACGTTATATACTATTACGTACTAACGTGTAACGTTATATACTATTACGTACTAACGTGTCACGTCATATACTAATACGTAATAACGTATAACGTTATATACTATTACGTACTATCGTATAACGTTATATACTATTACTTAATAACGTATAACGTTATATACTAATACGTAATAACGTATAACGTTATATACTAATACGTAATAACGTATAACGTTATATACTATTACGTAATAACGTGTAACGTTATATACTAATACGTAATTACGTATAACGTTATATACTATTACGTACTAACGTATAACGTTATATACAATTACGTACTAACGTGTAACGTTATATACTAATACGTAATAACGTATAACGTTAGATACTAATACGTAATAACGTATAACGTTATATACTATTACGTACTAACGTATAACGTTATATACTATTACGTACTAACGTAGAACGTTATATACTATTACGTACTAACGTATAACGTTATATACTATTACGTACTAACTTGTAACGTTATATACTATTACGTAATAACGAGTAACGTTATATACTATTACGTACTAACGTATAACGTTATATACTATTACGTAATGACGTATAACGTTATATAATATTACGTACTAACGTATAGCCTTATATACTATTACGCACTAACGTATAACGTTATATACTATTACGTACTAACGTGTAACGTTATATACTATTACGTACTAACTTGTAACGTTATATACTATTACGTAATAACGAGTAACGTTATGTACTATTACGTACTAACGTATAACGTTATATACTATTACGTAATGACGTATACCGTTATATAATATTACGTACTAACGTATAGCCTTATATACTATTACGCACTAACGTATAACGATATATACTATTACGTACTAACTTGTAACGTTATATACTATTACGTACTAACGTATAACGTTATATACTATTACGTACTAACTTGTAACGTTATATACTATTACGTAATAACGAGTAACGTTATATACTATTATGTACTATCGTATAACGTTATATACTATTACGTAATGAGGTATAACGTTATATACTAATACGTAATAACGTATAACGTTATATACTATTACGTACTATCGTATAACGTTATATACTATTACGTACTAACGTATAACGTTATGTACTATTACGTACTAACGAATAACGTTATATCCTATTACGTACTAACTTGCAACGTTATATACTATTACGTAATAACGTATAACGTTATATACTATTACGTACTAACGTATAACGTTATATACTATTACGTAATGACGTATAACGTTATATACTATTACGTACTAACGTATAGCCTTATATACTATTACGTACTAACGTATAACGTTATATACTATTACGTACTAAAGTGTAACGTTATATACTATTACATACTAACGTGTCACGTTATATACTAAATCGTAATAACGTATAACGTTACATACTATTACGTACTATCGTATAACGTTATATACTATTACGTAATGAGGTATAACGTTATATACTAATACGTAATAACGTATAATGTTATATACTATTACGTACTATCGTATAACGTTATACATTATTACGTACTAACGTATAACGTTATATACTATTACGTACTAACGTGTAACGTTATATACTATTACGTACTAACGTGTCACGTCATATACTAATACGTAATAACGTATAACGTTATATACTATTACGTACTATCGTATAACGTTATATACTATTACTTAATAACGTATAACGTTATATACTAATACGTAATAACGTATAACGTTATATACTAATACGTAATAACGTATAACGTTATATACTATTACGTAATAACGTGTAACGTTATATACTAATACGTAATTACGTATAACGTTATATACTATTACGTACTAACGTGTAACGTTATATACAATTACGTACTAACGTATAACGTTATATACTAATACGTAATAACGTATAACGTTATATACTAATACGTAATAACGTATAACGTTATATACTATTACGTACTAACGTATAACGTTATATACTTTTACGTACTAACGTAGAACGTTATATACTATTACGTACTAACGTATAACGTTATATACTATTACGTACTAACTTGTAACGTTATATACTATTACGTAATAACGAGTAACGTTATATACTATTACGTACTAACGTATAACGTTATATACTATTACGTAATGACGTATAACGTTATATAATATTACGTACTAACGTATAGCCTTATATACTATTACGCACTAACGTATAACGTTATATACTATTACGTACTAACGTGTAACGTTATATACTATTACGTACTAACTTGTAACGTTATATACTATTACGTAATAACGAGTAACGTTATGTACTATTACGTACTAACGTATAACGTTATATACTATTACGTAATGACGTATAACGTTATATAATATTACGTACTAACGTATAGCCTTATATACTATTACGCACTAACGTATAACGATATATACTATTACGTACTAACTTGTAACGTTATATACTATTACATACTAACGTGTCACGTTATATACTATTACTTAATAACGTATAACGTTATATACTATTACGTATTAACGTATAACGTTATATACTATTACGTAATGACGTATAACGTTATATACTATTACGTACTATCGTATAACGTTATATACTATGACGTACTAACGTATAACGTTATATACTATTACGTACTAACGTATAACGTTATATACTATTACGTACTAACGTGTCACGTCATATACTAATACGTAATAACGTATAACGTTATATACTATTACGTACTATCGTATAACGTTATATACTATTACTTAATAACGTATAACGTTATATACTAATACGTAATAACGTATAACGTTATATACTAATACGTAATAACGTATAACGTTATATACTATTACGTAATAACGTGTAACGTTATATACTAATACGTAATTACGTATAACGTTATATACTATTACGTACTAACGTATAACGTTATATACTATTACGTAATGACGTATAACGTTATATAATATTACGTACTAACGTATAGCCTTATATACTATTACGCACTAACGTATAACGTTATATATTATTACGTACTAACGTGTAACGTTATATACTATTACATACTAACGTGTCACGTTATATACTAAATCGTAATAACGTATAACGTTACATACTATTACGTACTATCGTATAACGTTATATACTATTACGTAATGAGGTATAACGTTATATACTAATACGTAATAACGTATAACGTTATATACTATTACGTACTATCGTATAACGTTATATACTATTACGTACTAACGTATAACGTTATATACTATTACGTACTAACGTATAACGTTATATCCTATTACGTACTAACTTGCAACGTTATATACTATTACGTAATAACGTATAACGTTATATACTATTACGTACTAACGTATAACGTTATATACTATTACGTAATGACGTATAACGTTATATACTATTACGTACTAACGTATAGCCTTATATACTATTACGTACTAACGTATAACGTTATATACTATTACGTACTAACGTGTAACGTTATATACTATTACATACTAACGTGTCACGTTATATACTAAATCGTAATAACGTATAACGTTACATACTATTACGTACTATCGTATAACGTTATATACTATTACGTAATGAGGTATAACGTTATATACTAATACGTAATAACGTATAACGTTATATACTATTACGTACTATCGTATAACGTTATACATTATTACGTACTAACGTATAACGTTATATACTATTACGTACTAACGTGTAACGTTATATACTATTACGTACTAACGTGTCACGTCATATACTAGTACGTAATAACGTATCACGTTATATACTATTACGTACTATCGTATAACGTTATATACTATTACTTAATAACGTATAACGTTATATACTAATACGTAATAACGTATAACGTTATATACTAATACGTAATAACGTATAACGTTATATACTATTACGTAATAACGTGTAACGTTATATACTAATACGTAATTACGTATAACGTTATATACTATTACGTACTAACGTATAACGTTATATACAATTACGTACTAACGTGTAACGTTATATACTAATACGTAATAACGTATAACGTTATATACTAATACGTAATAACGTATAACGTTATATACTATTACGTACTAACGTATAACGTTATATACTATTACGTACTAACTTGTAACGTTATATACTATTACGTAATAACGAGTAACGTTATATACTATTACGTACTAACGTATAACGTTATATACTATTACGTAATGACGTATAACGTTATATAATATTACGTACTAACGTATAGCCTTATATACTATTACGCACTAACGTATAACGTTATATACTATTACGTACTAACGTGTAACGTTATATACTATTACGTACTAACTTGTAACGTTATATACTATTACGTAATAACGAGTAACGTTATGTACTATTACGTACTAACGTATAACGTTATATACTATTACGTAATGACGTATAACGTTATATAATATTACGTACTAACGTATAGCCTTATATACTATTACGCACTAACGTATAACGTTATATACTATTACGTACTAACTTGTAACGTTATATACTATTACATACTAACGTGTCACGTTATATACTATTAGTTAATAACGTATAACATTATATATTATTACGATATGACGTATAACGTTACATACTATTACGTAATAATGTATAACGTTATATACAATTACGTACTAGCGTATAACGTTATATACCATTACGTACTAACGTATAACGTTATATACTATTACGTACTAACGTATAACGTTATATCCTATTACATACTAACTTGCAACGTTATATACTATTACCTAATAACGTATAACGTTATATACTATTACGTACTAACGTATAACGTTATATAATATTACGTAATGACGTATAACGTTATATACTATTACGTACTAACGTATAGCCTTATATACTATTACGTACTAACGTATAACGTTATATACTATTACGTACTAACGTGTAACGTTATATACTATTACATACTAACGTGTCACGTTATATACTAAATCGTAATAACGTATAACGTTACATACTATTACGTACTATCGTATAACGTTATATACTATTACGTAATGAGGTATAACGTTATATACTAATACGTAATAACGTATAACGTTATATACTATTACGTACTATCGTATAACGTTATATACTATTACGTACTGACGTATAACGTTATATACTATTACGTACTAACGTATAACGTTATATCCTATTACGTACTAACTTGCAACGTTATATAATATTACGTAATAACGTATAACGTTATATACTATTACGTACTAACGTATAACGTTATATCCTATTACGTACTAACTTGCAACGTTATATACTATTACGTAATAACGTATAACGTTATATACTATTACGTACTAACGTATAACGTTATATACTATTACGTAATGACGTATAACGTTATATACTATTACGTACTAACGTATAGCCTTATATACTATTACGTACTAACGTATAACGTTATATACTATTACGTACTAAAGTGTAACGTTATATACTATTACATACTAACGTGCCACGTTATATACTAAATCGTAATAACGTATAACGTTACATACTATTACGTACTATCGTATAACGTTATATACTATTACGTAATGAGGTATAACGTTATATACTAATACGTAATAACGTATAACGTTATATACTATTACGTACTATCGTATAACGTTATACATTATTACGTACTAACGTATAACGTTATATACTATTACGTACTAACGTGTAACGTTATATACTATTACGTACTAACGTGTCACGTCATATACTAATACGTAATAACGTATAACGTTATATACTATTACGTACTATCGTATAACGTTATATACTATTACTTAGTAACGTATAACGTTATATACTAATACGTAATAACGTATAACGTTATATACTAATACGTAATAACGTATAACTTTATATACTATTACGTAATAACGTGTAACGTTATATACTAATACGTAATTACGTATAACGTTATATACTATTACGTACTAACGTATAACGTTATATACAATTACGTACTAACGTGTAACGTTATATACTAATACGTAATAACGTATAACGTTATATACTAATACGTAATAACGTATAACGTTATATACTATTACGTACTAACGTATAACGTTATATACTATTACGTACTAACGTAGAACGTTATATACTAATACGTAATAACGTATAACGTTATATACTAATACGTAATAACGTATAACGTTATATACTATTACGTAATAACGTGTAACGTTATATACTAATACGTAATTACGTATAACGTTATATACTATTACGTACTAACGTGTAACGTTATATACAATTACGTACTAACGTATAACGTTATATACTAATACGTAATAACGTATAACGTTATATACTAATACGTAATAACGTATAACGTTATATACTATTACGTACTAACGTATAACGTTATATACTATTACGTACTAACGTATAACGTTATATACTTTTACGTACTAACGTAGAACGTTATATACTATTACGTACTAACGTATAACGTTATATACTATTACGTACTAACTTGTAACGTTATATACTATTACGTAATAACGAGTAACGTTATATACTATTACGTACTAACGTATAACGTTATATACTATTACGTAATGACGTATAACGTTATATAATATTACGTACTAACGTATAGCCTTATATACTATTACGCACTAACGTATAACGTTATATACTATTACGTACTAACGTGTAACGTTATATACTATTACGTACTAACTTGTAACGTTATATACTATTACGTAATAACGAGTAACGTTATGTACTATTACGTACTAACGTATAACGTTATATACTATTACGTAATGACGTATAACGTTATATAATATTACGTACTAACGTATAGCCTTATATACTATTACGCACTAACGTATAACGATATATACTATTACGTACTAACTTGTAACGTTATATACTATTACATACTAACGTGTCACGTTATATACTATTACTTAATAACGTATAACGTTATATACTATTACGTATTAACGTATAACGTTATATACTATTACGTAATGACGTATAACGTTATATACTATTACGTACTATCGTATAACGTTATATACTATGACGTACTAACGTATAACGTTATATACTATTACGTACTAACGTATAACGTTATATACTATTACGTACTAACGTGTCACGTCATATACTAATACGTAATAACGTATAACGTTATATACTATTACGTACTATCGTATAACGTTATATACTATTACTTAATAACGTATAACGTTATATACTAATACGTAATAACGTATAACGTTATATACTAATACGTAATAACGTATAACGTTATATACTATTACGTAATAACGTGTAACGTTATATACTAATACGTAATTACGTATAACGTTATATACTATTACGTACTAACGTATAACGTTATATACTATTACGTAATGACGTATAACGTTATATAATATTACGTACTAACGTATAGCCTTATATACTATTACGCACTAACGTATAACGTTATATATTATTACGTACTAACGTGTAACGTTATATACTATTACATACTAACGTGTCACGTTATATACTAAATCGTAATAACGTATAACGTTACATACTATTACGTACTATCGTATAACGTTATATACTATTACGTAATGAGGTATAACGTTATATACTAATACGTAATAACGTATAACGTTATATACTATTACGTACTATCGTATAATGTTATATACTATTACGTACTAACGTATAACGTTATATACTATTACGTACTAACGTATAACGTTATATCCTATTACGTACTAACTTGCAACGTTATATACTATTACGTAATAACGTATAACGTTATATACTATTACGTACTAACGTATAACGTTATATACTATTACGTAATGACGTATAACGTTATATACTATTACGTACTAACGTATAGCCTTATATACTATTACGTACTAACGTATAACGTTATATACTATTACGTACTAACGTGTAACGTTATATACTATTACATACTAACGTGTCACGTTATATACTAAATCGTAATAACGTATAACGTTACATACTATTACGTACTATCGTATAACGTTATATACTATCACGTAATGAGGTATAACGTTATATACTAATACGTAATAACGTATAACGTTATATACTATTACGTACTATCGTATAACGTTATACATTATTACGTACTAACGTATAACGTTATATACTATTACGTACTAACGTGTAACGTTATATACTATTACGTACTAACGTGTCACGTCATATACTAGTACGTAATAACGTATCACGTTATATACTATTACGTACTATCGTATAACGTTATATACTATTACTTAATAACGTATAACGTTATATACTAATACGTAATAACGTATAACGTTATATACTAATACGTAATAACGTATAACGTTATATACTATTACGTAATAACGTGTAACGTTATATACTAATACGTAATTACGTATAACGTTATATACTATTACGTACTAACGTATAACGTTATATACAATTACGTACTAACGTGTAACGTTATATACTAATACGTAATAACGTATAACGTTATATACTAATACGTAATAACGTATAACGTTATATACTATTACGTACTAACGTATAACGTTATATACTATTACGTACTAACTTGTAACGTTATATACTATTACGTAATAACGAGTAACGTTATATACTATTACGTACTAACGTATAACGTTATATACTATTACGTAATGACGTATAACGTTATATAATATTACGTACTAACGTATAGCCTTATATACTATTACGCACTAACGTATAACGTTATATACTATTACGTACTAACGTGTAACGTTATATACTATTACGTACTAACTTGTAACGTTATATACTATTACGTAATAACGAGTAACGTTATGTACTATTACGTACTAACGTATAACGTTATATACTATTACGTAATGACGTATAACGTTATATAATATTACGTACTAACGTATAGCCTTATATACTATTACGCACTAACGTATAACGTTATATACTATTACGTACTAACTTGTAACGTTATATACTATTACATACTAACGTGTCACGTTATATACTATTACTTAATAACGTATAACATTATATACTATTACGTATTAACGTATAACGTTATATACTATTACGTAATGACGTATAACGTTATATACTATTACGTACTATCGTATAACGTTATATACTATTACGTACTAACGTATAACGTTATATACTATTACGTACTAACGTATAACGTTATATCCTATTACATACTAACTTGCAACGTTATATACTATTACCTAATAACGTATAACGTTATATACTATTACGTACTAACGTATAACGTTATATAATATTACGTAATGACGTATAACGTTATATACTATTACGTACTAACGTATAGCCTTATATACTATTACGTACTAACGTATAACGTTATATACTATTACGTACTAACGTGTAACGTTATATACTATTACATACTAACGTGTCACGTTATATACTAAATCGTAATAACGTATAACGTTACATACTATTACGTACTATCGTATAACGTTATATACTATTACGTAATGAGGTATAACGTTATATACTAATACGTAATAACGTATAACGTTATATACTATTACGTACTATCGTATAACGTTATATACTATTACGTACTGACGTATAACGTTATATACTATTACGTACTAACGTATAACGTTATATCCTATTACGTACTAACTTGCAACGTTATATAATATTACGTAATAACGTATAACGTTATATACTATTACGTACTAACGTATAACGTTATATCCTATTACGTACTAACTTGCAACGTTATATACTATTACGTAATAACGTATAACGTTATATACTATTACGTACTAACGTATAACGTTATATACTATTACGTAATGACGTATAACGTTATATACTATTACGTACTAACGTATAGCCTTATATACTATTACGTACTAACGTATAACGTTATATACTATTACGTACTAAAGTGTAACGTTATATACTATTACATACTAACGTGCCACGTTATATACTAAATCGTAATAACGTATAACGTTACATACTATTACGTACTATCGTATAACGTTATATACTATTACGTAATGAGGTATAACGTTATATACTAATACGTAATAACGTATAACGTTATATACTATTACGTACTATCGTATAACGTTATACATTATTACGTACTAACGTATAACGTTATATACTATTACGTACTAACGTGTAACGTTATATACTATTACGTACTAACGTGTCACGTCATATACTAATACGTAATAACGTATAACGTTATATACTATTACGTACTATCGTATAACGTTATATACTATTACTTAGTAACGTATAACGTTATATACTAATACGTAATAACGTATAACGTTATATACTAATACGTAATAACGTATAACTTTATATACTATTACGTAATAACGTGTAACGTTATATACTAATACGTAATTACGTATAACGTTATATACTATTACGTACTAACGTATAACGTTATATACAATTACGTACTAACGTGTAACGTTATATACTAATACGTAATAACGTATAACGTTATATACTAATACGTAATAACGTATAACGTTATATACTATTACGTACTAACGTATAACGTTATATACTATTACGTACTAACGTAGAACGTTATATACTATTACGTACTAACGTATAACGTTATATACTATTACGTACTAACTTGTAACGTTATATACTATTACGTAATAACGAGTAACGTTATATACTATTACGTACTAACGTATAACGTTATATACTATTACGTAATGACGTATAACGTTATATAATATTACGTACTAACGTATAGCCTTATATACTATTACGCACTAACGTATAACGTTATATACTATTACGTACTAACGTGTAACGTTATATACTATTACGTACTAACTTGTAACGTTATATACTATTACGTAATAACGAGTAACGTTATGTACTATTACGTACTATCGTATAACGTTATATACTATCACGTAATGAGGTATAACGTTATATACTAATACGTAATAACGTATAACATTATATACCATTCCGTACTAACGTATAACGTTATATACTAATACATACTAAAGTGTAACGTTATATACTAATACGCAATAACGTATAACGTTATATAGTATTACGTACTAACGTATAACGTTATATACTATTACGTAATGACGTATAACGTCATATACTATTACGTACTAACGTATAACGTTATATACTATTACGTGCTAACGTATAACGTTATATACTATTACGTACTAACGTGTAACGTTATATACTAATACGTAATAACGTATAACGTTATATACTATTACGTACTAAAGTATAACATTATATACTATTACGTACTAACGTGCAACGTTATATACTAATACGTAATAACGTATAACGTTATATACTATTACGTGCTAACGTATAACGTTATATACTAATACGTACTAACGTGTAACGTTATATACTAATACGTACTAACGTGTCACGTTATATACTAATACGTAATAACGTATAACGTTATATACTATTACGTACTAACGTGTAACGTTATATACTATTACGTACTAACGTATAACATTATATACTAATACGTAATAACGTGCAACGTTATATACTAATACGTAATAACGTATAACGTTATATACTATTACGTACTATCGTATAACGTTATATACTATTACGTAATGAGGTATAACGTTATATACGAATACGTAATAACGTATAACGTTATATGTTATTACGTACTATCGTATAACGTTATATACTATTACGTACTAACGTATAACGTTATATACTAATACGTAATAACGTATAACGTTATATACTATTAAGTACTAACGTATAACGTTATATACTATTACGTACTAACGTGCAACGTTATATACTAATACGTACTAACGTGTCACGTTATATACTAATACGTACTAACGTGTCACGTTATATACTAATACGTAATAACGTATAACGTTATATACTATTACGTACTAACGTGTAACGTTATATACTAATACGTACTCACGTATAACGTTATATACTATTACGTACTAACGTGAAACGTTATATACTATTACATACTAACGTGTCACGTTATATACTATCACGTAATGAGGTATAACGTTATATACTAATACGTAATAACGTATAACGTTATATACTATTACGTACTATCGTATAACGTTATATACTATTACGTACTAACGTATAACGTTATATACTATTACGTACTAACGTATAACGTTATATGCTAATACGTAATAACGTGTAACGTTATATATTAATACGTAATAACGTATAACGTTATATACTAATACGTGATAACGTATAACGTTATATACTATTACGTACTATCGTATAACGTTATATACTATCACGTAATGAGGTATAACGTTATAGACTAATACGTAATAACGTATAACGTTATATACTATTACGTACTATCGTATAACGTTATATACTATTACGTACTAACGTATAACGTTATATACTATTACGTACTAACGTATAACGTTATATGCTAATACGTAATAACGTGTAACGTTATATATTAATACGTAATAACGTGTAACGTTATATATTAATCCGTAATAACGTATAACGTTATATACTATTACGTACTAACGTGTAACGTTATATACTAATACGTAATAACGTATAACGTTATATACTATTACGTACTATCGTATAACATTATATACTATTACGTACTAACGTGTCACGTTATATACTAATACGTAATAACGAGTAACGTTATATACTATTACGTACTAACGTATAACGTTACATACTATTACGTACTATCGTATAACGTTATATACTATTACGTAATGAGGTATAACGTTATATACTATTACGTACTATCGTATAACGTTATATACTATTACTTAGTAACGTATAACGTTATATACTAATACGTAATAACGTATAACGTTATATACTAATACGTAATAACGTATAACGTTATATACTATTACGTAATAACGTGTAACGTTATATACTAATACGTAATTACGTATAACGTTATATACTATTACGTACTAACGTATAACGTTATATACAATTACGTACTAACGTGTAACGTTATATACTAATACGTACTAACTTGTAACGTTATATACTATTACGTAATAACGAGTAACGTTATATACTATTACGTACTAACGTATAACGTTATATACTATTACGTAATGACGTATAACGTTATATAATATTACGTACTAACGTATAGCCTTATATACTATTACGTACTAAAGTGTAACGTTATATACTATTACATACTAACGTGCCACGTTATATACTAAATCGTAATAACGTATAACGTTACATACTATTACGTACTATCGTATAACGTTATATACTATTACGTAATGAGGTATAACGTTATATACTAATACGTAATAACGTATAACGTTATATACTATTACGTACTATCGTATAACGTTATACATTATTACGTACTAACGTATAACGTTATATACTATTACGTACTAACGTGTAACGTTATATACTATTACGTACTAACGTGTCACGTCATATACTAATACGTAATAACGTATAACGTTATATACTATTACGTACTATCGTATAACGTTATATACTATTACTTAGTAACGTATAACGTTATATACTAATACGTAATAACGTATAACGTTATATACTAATACGTAATAACGTATAACGTTATATACTATTACGTAATAACGTGTAACGTTATATACTAATACGTAATTACGTATAACGTTATATACTATTACGTACTAACGTATAACGTTATATACAATTACGTACTAACGTGTAACGTTATATACTAATACGTAATAACGTATAACGTTATATACTAATACGTAATAACGTATAACGTTATATACTATTACGTACTAACGTATAACGTTATATACTATTACGTACTAACGTAGAACGTTATATACTATTACGTACTAACGTATAACGTTATATACTATTACGTACTAACTTGTAACGTTATATACTATTACGTAATAACGAGTAACGTTATATACTATTACGTACTAACGTATAACGTTATATACTATTACGTAATGACGTATAACGTTATATAATATTACGTACTAACGTATAGCCTTATATACTATTACGCACTAACGTATAACGTTATATACTATTACGTACTAACGTGTAACGTTATATACTATTACGTACTAACTTGTAACGTTATATACTATTACGTAATAACGAGTAACGTTATGTACTATTACGTACTATCGTATAACGTTATATACTATCACGTAATGAGGTATAACGTTATATACTAATACGTAATAACGTATAACATTATATACCATTCCGTACTAACGTATAACGTTATATACTAATACATACTAAAGTGTAACGTTATATACTAATACGCAATAACGTATAACGTTATATAGTATTACGTACTAACGTATTACGTTATATACTATTACGTAATGACGTATAACGTCATATACTATTACGTACTAACGTATAACGTTATATACTATTACGTGCTAACGTATAACGTTATATACTATTACGTACTAACGTGTAACGTTATATACTAATACGTAATAACGTATAACGTTATATACTATTACGTACTAAAGTATAACGTTATATACTATTACGTACTAACGTGCAACGTTATATACTAATACGTAATAACGTATAACGTTATATACTATTACGTGCTAACGTATAACGTTATATACTAATACGTACTAACGTGTAACGTTATATACTAATACGTACTAACGTGTCACGTTATATACTAATACGTAATAACGTATAACGTTATATACTATTACGTACTAACGTGTAACGTTATATACTATTACGTACTAACGTATAACATTATATACTAATACGTAATAACGTGCAACGTTATATACTAATACGTAATAACGTATAACGTTATATACTATTACGTACTATCGTATAACGTTATATACTATTACGTAATGAGGTATAACGTTATATACTAATACGTAATAACGTATAACGTTATACGTTATTACGTACTATCGTATAACGTTATATACTATTACGTACTAACGTATAACGTTATATACTAATACGTAATAACGTATAACGTTATATACTATTAAGTACTAACGTATAACGTTATATACTATTACGTACTAACGTGCAACGTTATATACTAATACGTACTAACGTGTCACGTTATATACTAATACGTACTAACGTGTCACGTTATATACTAATACGTAATAACGTATAACGTTATATACTATTACGTACTAACGTGTAACGTTATATACTAATACGTACTCACGTATAACGTTATATACTATTACGTACTAACGTGAAACGTTATATACTATTACATACTAACGTGTCACGTTATATACTATCACGTAATGAGGTATAACGTTATATACTAATACGTAATAACGTATAACGTTATATACTATTACGTACTATCGTATAACGTTATATACTATTACGTACTAACGTATAACGTTATATACTATTACGTACTAACGTATAACGTTATATGCTAATACGTAATAACGTGTAACGTTATATATTAATACGTAATGACGTATAACGTTATATACTAATACGTGATAACGTATAACGTTATATACTATTACGTACTATCGTATAACGTTATATACTATCACGTAATGAGGTATAACGTTATAGACTAATACGTAATAACGTATAACGTTATATACTATTACGTACTATCGTATAACGTTATATACTATTACGTACTAACGTATAACGTTATATACTATTACGTACTAACGTATAACGTTATATGCTAATACGTAATAACGTGTAACGTTATATATTAATACGTAATAACGTGTAACGTTATATATTAATCCGTAATAACGTATAACGTTATATACTATTACGTACTAACGTGTAACGTTATATACTAATACGTAATAACGTATAACGTTATATACTATTACGTACTATCGTATAACATTATATACTATTACGTACTAACGTGTCACGTTATATACTAATACGTAATAACGAGTAACGTTATATACTATTACGTACTAACGTATAACGTTACATACTATTACGTACTATCGTATAACGTTATATACTATTACGTAATGAGGTATAACGTTATATACTATTACGTACTATCGTATAACGTTATATACTATTACTTAGTAACGTATAACGTTATATACTAATACGTAATAACGTATAACGTTATATACTAATACGTAATAACGTATAACGTTATATACTATTACGTAATAACGTGTAACGTTATATACTAATACGTAATTACGTATAACGTTATATACTATTACGTACTAACGTATAACGTTATATACAATTACGTACTAACGTGTAACGTTATATACTAATACGTACTAACTTGTAACGTTATATACTATTACGTAATAACGAGTAACGTTATATACTATTACGTACTAACGTATAACGTTATATACTATTACGTAATGACGTATAACGTTATATAATATTACGTACTAACGTATAGCCTTATATACTATTACGCACTAACGTATAACGTTATATACTATTACGTACTAACGTGTAACGTTATATACTATTACGTAATAACGAGTAACGTTATGTACTATTACGTACTATCGTATAACGTTATATACTATCACGTAATGAGGTATAACGTTATATACTAATACGTAATAACGTATAACATTATATACCATTCCGTACTAACGTATAACGTTATATACTAATACATACTAAAGTGTAACGTTATATACTAATACGCAATAACGTATAACGTTATATAGTATTACGTACTAACGTATAACGTTATATACTATTTCGTAATGACGTATAACGTCATATACTATTACGTACTAACGTATAACGTTATATACTATTACGTACTAACGTATAACGTTATATACTATTACGTACTAACGTGCAACGTTATATACTAATACGTAATAACGTATAACGTTATATACTAATACGTAATAACGTATAACGTTATATACTATTACGTACTAACGTATAACGTTATATACTATTACGTACTAACGTGCAACGTTATATACTATTACGTACTAACGTATAACGTTATATACTATTACGTACTAACGTATAACGTTATATACTATTACGTACTAACGTGCAACGTTATATACTAATACGTAATAACGTATAACGTTATATACTAATACGTAATAACGTATAACGTTATATACTATTACGTACTAACGTATAACGTTATATACTATTACGTACTAACGTGCAACGTTATATACTAATACGTAATAACGTGCAACGTTATATACTAATACGTAATAACGTATAACGTTATATACTATTACGTACTATCGTATAACGTTATATACTATTACGTAATGAGGTATAACGTTATATACTAATACGTTATAACGTATAACGTTATATACTATTACGTACTAACGTATAACGTTATATACTATTACGTAATGAGGTATAACGTTATATACTAATACGTTATAACGTATAACGTTATATACTATTACGTACTATCGTATAACGTTATACATTATTACGTACTAACGTATAACGTTATATACTATTACGTACTAACGTGTAACGTTATATACTATTACGTAATAACGTGTAACGTTATATACTAATACGTAATAACGTATAACATTTATATACCATTACGTACTAACGTATAACGTTATATACTAATACATACTAAAGTGTAACGTTATATACTAATACGTAATAACGTATAACGTTATATAGTATTACGTACTAACGTATAACGTTATATACTATTACGTAATGACGTATAACGTCATATACTATTACGTACTAACGTATATCGTTATATACTAATACGTAATAACGTGCAACGTTATATACTATTACGTGCTAACGTATAACGTTATATACTAATACGTACTAACGTGTAACGTTATACACTAATACGTACTAACGTGTCACGTTATATACTAATATGTAATAACGTATAACGTTACATACTATTACGTACTAACGTGTAACGTTATATACTAATACGTACTCACGTATAACGTTATATACTATTACGTACTAACGTGCAACGTTATATACCATTACGTACTAACGTGTAACGTTATATACTATTACATACTAACGTGTCACGTTATATACTAATACGTAATAACGTATAAAGTTATATACTATTACGTACTATCGTATAACGTTATATACTATTACGTAATAACGTGTAACGTTATATACTAATACGTAATTACGTATAACGTTATATACTATTACGTACTAACGTGTAACGTTATATACTAATACGTACTCACGTATAACGTTATATACTATTACGTACTAACGTGTAACGTTATATACTAATACGTAATTACGTATAACGTTATATACTATTACGTACTAACGTATAACGTTATATACTATTACGTACTAACGTGCAACGTTATATACTAATACGTACTAACGTGTCACGTTATATACTAATACGTAATAACGTATAACGTTATATACTATTACGTACTAACGTGTAACGTTATATACTAATACGTACTCACGTATAACGTTATATACTATTACGTACTAACGTGAAACGTTATATACTATTACATACTAACGTGTCACGTTATATACTATCACGTAATGAGGTATAACGTTATATACTAATACGTAATAACGTATAACGTTATATACTATTACGTACTATCGTATAACGTTATATACTATTACGTACTAACGTATAACGTTATATACTATTACGTACTAACGTATAACGTTATATGCTAATACGTAATAACGTGTAACGTTATATATTAATACGTAATAACGTATAACGTTATATACTAATACGTGATAACGTATAACGTTATATACTATTACGTACTATCGTATAACGTTATATACTATCACGTAATGAGGTATAACGTTATAGACTAATACGTAATAACGTATAACGTTATATACTATTACGTACTATCGTATAACGTTATATACTATTACGTACTAACGTATAACGTTATATACTATTACGTACTAACGTATAACGTTATATGCTAATACGTAATAACGTGTAACGTTATATATTAATACGTAATAACGTGTAACGTTATATATTAATCCGTAATAACGTATAACGTTATATACTATTCGGTACTAACGTGTAACGTTATATACTAATACGTAATAACGTATAACGTTATATACTATTACGTACTATCGTATAACGTTATATACTATTACGTACTAACGTGTCACGTTATATACTAATACGTAATAACGAGTAACGTTATATACTATTACGTACTAACGTATAGCGTTACATACTATTACGTACTATCGTATAACGTTATATACTATTACGTAATGAGGTATAACGTTATATACTATTACGTACTATCGTATAACGTTATATACTATTACTTAGTAACGTGTAACGTTATATACTAATACGTAATAACGTATAACGTTATATACTAATACGTAATAACGTATAACGTTATATACTATTACGTACTAACGTATAACGTTATATACTATTACGTACTAACGTAGAACGTTATATACTATTACGTACTAACGTATAACGTTATATACTATTACGTACTAACTTGTAACGTTATATACTATTACGTAATAACGAGTAACGTTATATACTATTACGTACTAACGTATAACGTTATATACTATTACGTAATGACGTATAACGTTATATAATATTACGTACTAACGTATAGCCTTATATACTATTACGCACTAACGTATAACGTTATATACTATTACGTACTAACGTGTAACGTTATATACTATTACGTACTAACTTGTAACGTTATATACTATTACGTAATAACGAGTAACGTTATGTACTATTACGTACTATCGTATAACGTTATATACTATCACGTAATGAGGTATAACGTTATATACTAATACGTAATAACGTATAACATTATATACCATTCCGTACTAACGTATAACGTTATATACTAATACATACTAAAGTGTAACGTTATATACTAATACGCAATAACGTATAACGTTATATAGTATTACGTACTAACGTATAACGTTATATACTATTACGTAATGACGTATAACGTCATATACTATTACGTACTAACGTATAACGTTATATACTATTACGTAATGACGTATAACGTTATATAATATTACGTACTAACGTATAGCCTTATATACTATTACGCACTAACGTATAACGTTATATACTATTACGTACTAACGTGTAACGTTATATACTATCACGTAATGAGGTATAACGTTATATACTAATACGTAATAACGTATAACATTATATACCATTCCGTACTAACGTATAACGTTATATACTAATACATACTAAAGTGTAACGTTATATACTAATACGCAATAACGTATAACGTTATATAGTATTACGTACTAACGTATTACGTTATATACTATTACGTAATGACGTATAACGTCATATACTATTACGTACTAACGTATAACGTTATATACTATTACGTGCTAACGTATAACGTTATATACTATTACGTACTAACGTGTAACGTTATATACTAATACGTAATAACGTATAACGTTATATACTATTACGTACTAAAGTATAACGTTATATACTATTACGTACTAACGTGCAACGTTATATACTAATACGTAATAACGTATAACGTTATATACTATTACGTGCTAACGTATAACGTTATATACTAATACGTACTAACGTGTAACGTTATATACTAATACGTACTAACGTGTCACGTTATATACTAATACGTAATAACGTATAACGTTATATACTATTACGTACTAACGTGTAACGTTATATACTATTACGTACTAACGTATAACATTATATACTAATACGTAATAACGTGCAACGTTATATACTAATACGTAATAACGTATAACGTTATATACTATTACGTACTATCGTATAACGTTATATACTATTACGTAATGAGGTATAACGTTATATACTAATACGTAATAACGTATAACGTTATATGTTATTACGTACTATCGTATAACGTTATATACTATTACGTACTAACGTATAACGTTATATACTAATACGTAATAACGTATAACGTTATATACTATTAAGTACTAACGTATAACGTTATATACTATTACGTACTAACGTGCAACGTTATATACTAATACGTACTAACGTGTCACGTTATATACTAATACGTACTAACGTGTCACGTTATATACTAATACGTAATAACGTATAACGTTATATACTATTACGTACTAACGTGTAACGTTATATACTAATACGTACTCACGTATAACGTTATATACTATTACGTACTAACGTGAAACGT
This sequence comes from Bombus pascuorum, assembly GCF_905332965.1. Lineage (NCBI taxonomy): Eukaryota > Metazoa > Arthropoda > Insecta > Hymenoptera > Apidae > Bombus > Bombus pascuorum. Next base: position 15,501,449 of record NC_083489.1, on the reverse strand, counting down.
TATATACTATTACATACTAACGTGTCACGTTATATACTATCACGTAATGAGGTATAACGTTATATACTAATACGTAATAACGTATAACGTTATATACTATTACGTACTATCGTATAACGTTATATACTATTACGTACTAACGTATAACGTTATATACTATTACGTACTAACGTATAACGTTATATGCTAATACGTAATAACGTGTAACGTTATATATTAATACGTAATGACGTATAACGTTATATACTAATACGTGATAACGTATAACGTTATATACTATTACGTACTATCGTATAACGTTATATACTATCACGTAATGAGGTATAACGTTATAGACTAATACGTAATAACGTATAACGTTATATACTATTACGTACTATCGTATAACGTTATATACTATTACGTACTAACGTATAACGTTATATACTATTACGTACTAACGTATAACGTTATATGCTAATACGTAATAACGTGTAACGTTATATATTAATACGTAATAACGTGTAACGTTATATATTAATCCGTAATAACGTATAACGTTATATACTATTACGTACTAACGTGTAACGTTATATACTAATACGTAATAACGTATAACGTTATATACTATTACGTACTATCGTATAACATTATATACTATTACGTACTAACGTGTCACGTTATATACTAATACGTAATAACGAGTAACGTTATATACTATTACGTACTAACGTATAACGTTACATACTATTACGTACTATCGTATAACGTTATATACTATTACGTAATGAGGTATAACGTTATATACTATTACGTACTATCGTATAACGTTATATACTATTACTTAGTAACGTATAACGTTATATACTAATACGTAATAACGTATAACGTTATATACTAATACGTAATAACGTATAACGTTATATACTATTACGTAATAACGTGTAACGTTATATACTAATACGTAATTACGTATAACGTTATATACTATTACGTACTAACGTATAACGTTATATACAATTACGTACTAACGTGTAACGTTATATACTAATACGTACTAACTTGTAACGTTATATACTATTACGTAATAACGAGTAACGTTATATACTATTACGTACTAACGTATAACGTTATATACTATTACGTAATGACGTATAACGTTATATAATATTACGTACTAACGTATAGCCTTATATACTATTACGCACTAACGTATAACGTTATATACTATTACGTACTAACGTGTAACGTTATATACTATTACGTAATAACGAGTAACGTTATGTACTATTACGTACTATCGTATAACGTTATATACTATCACGTAATGAGGTATAACGTTATATACTAATACGTAATAACGTATAACATTATATACCATTCCGTACTAACGTATAACGTTATATACTAATACATACTAAAGTGTAACGTTATATACTAATACGCAATAACGTATAACGTTATATAGTATTACGTACTAACGTATAACGTTATATACTATTACGTAATGACGTATAACGTCATATACTATTACGTACTAACGTATAACGTTATATACTATTACGTACTAACGTATAACGTTATATACTATTACGTACTAACGTGCAACGTTATATACTAATACGTAATAACGTATAACGTTATATACTAATACGTAATAACGTATAACGTTATATACTATTACGTACTAACGTATAACGTTATATACTATTACGTACTAACGTGCAACGTTATATACTATTACGTACTAACGTATAACGTTATATACTATTACGTACTAACGTATAACGTTATATACTATTACGTACTAACGTGCAACGTTATATACTAATACGTAATAACGTATAACGTTATATACTAATACGTAATAACGTATAACGTTATATACTATTACGTACTAACGTATAACGTTATATACTATTACGTACTAACGTGCAACGTTATATACTAATACGTAATAACGTGCAACGTTATATACTAATACGTAATAACGTATAACGTTATATACTATTACGTACTATCGTATAACGTTATATACTATTACGTAATGAGGTATAACGTTATATACTAATACGTTATAACGTATAACGTTATATACTATTACGTACTAACGTATAACGTTATATACTATTACGTAATGAGGTATAACGTTATATACTAATACGTTATAACGTATAACGTTATATACTATTACGTACTATCGTATAACGTTATACATTATTACGTACTAACGTATAACGTTATATACTATTACGTACTAACGTGTAACGTTATATACTATTACGTAATAACGTGTAACGTTATATACTAATACGTAATAACGTATAACATTTATATACCATTACGTACTAACGTATAACGTTATATACTAATACATACTAAAGTGTAACGTTATATACTAATACGTAATAACGTATAACGTTATATAGTATTACGTACTAACGTATAACGTTATATACTATTACGTAATGACGTATAACGTCATATACTATTACGTACTAACGTATATCGTTATATACTAATACGTAATAACGTGCAACGTTATATACTATTACGTGCTAACGTATAACGTTATATACTAATACGTACTAACGTGTAACGTTATACACTAATACGTACTAACGTGTCACGTTATATACTAATATGTAATAACGTATAACGTTACATACTATTACGTACTAACGTGTAACGTTATATACTAATACGTACTCACGTATAACGTTATATACTATTACGTACTAACGTGCAACGTTATATACCATTACGTACTAACGTGTAACGTTATATACTATTACATACTAACGTGTCACGTTATATACTAATACGTAATAACGTATAAAGTTATATACTATTACGTACTATCGTATAACGTTATATACTATTACGTAATAACGTGTAACGTTATATACTAATACGTAATTACGTATAACGTTATATACTATTACGTACTAACGTGTAACGTTATATACTAATACGTACTCACGTATAACGTTATATACTATTACGTACTAACGTGTAACGTTATATACTAATACGTAATTACGTATAACGTTATATACTATTACGTACTAACGTATAACGTTATATACTATTACGTACTAACGTGCAACGTTATATACTAATACGTACTAACGTGTCACGTTATATACTAATACGTAATAACGTATAACGTTATATACTATTACGTACTAACGTGTAACGTTATATACTAATACGTACTCACGTATAACGTTATATACTATTACGTACTAACGTGAAACGTTATATACTATTACATACTAACGTGTCACGTTATATACTATCACGTAATGAGGTATAACGTTATATACTAATACGTAATAACGTATAACGTTATATACTATTACGTACTACCGTATAACGTTATATACTATTACGTACTAACGTGTAACGTTATATACTATTACGTACTAACGTATAACGTTATATGCTAATACGTAATAACGTGTAACGTTATATATTAATACGTAATAACGTATAACGTTATATACTAATACGTGATAACGTATAACGTTATATACTATTACGTACTATCGTATAACGTTATATACTATCACGTAATGAGGTATAACGTTATAGACTAATACGTAATAACGTATAACGTTATATACTATTACGTACTATCGTATAACGTTATATACTATTACGTACTAACGTATAACGTTATATACTATTACGTACTAACGTATAACGTTATATGCTAATACGTAATAACGTGTAACGTTATATATTAATACGTAATAACGTGTAACGTTATATATTAATCCGTAATAACGTATAACGTTATATACTATTCGGTACTAACGTGTAACGTTATATACTAATACGTAATAACGTATAACGTTATATACTATTACGTACTATCGTATAACGTTATATACTATTACGTACTAACGTGTCACGTTATATACTAATACGTAATAACGAGTAACGTTATATACTATTACGTACTAACGTATAGCGTTACATACTATTACGTACTATCGTATAACGTTATATACTATTACGTAATGAGGTATAACGTTATATACTATTACGTACTATCGTATAACGTTATATACTATTACTTAGTAACGTGTAACGTTATATACTAATACGTAATAACGTATAACGTTATATACTAATACGTAATAACGTATAACGTTATATACTATTACGTACTAACGTATAACGTTATATACTATTACGTACTAACGTAGAACGTTATATACTATTACGTACTAACGTATAACGTTATATACTATTACGTACTAACTTGTAACGTTATATACTATTACGTAATAACGAGTAACGTTATATACTATTACGTACTAACGTATAACGTTATATACTATTACGTAATGACGTATACCGTTATATAATATTACGTACTAACGTATAGCCTTATATACTATTACGCACTAACGTATAACGTTATATACTATTACGTACTAACGTGTAACGTTATATACTATTACGTACTAACTTGTAACGTTATATACTATTACGTAATAACGAGTAACGTTATGTACTATTACGTACTATCGTATAACGTTATATACTATCACGTAATGAGGTATAACGTTATATACTAATACGTAATAACGTATAACATTATATACCATTCCGTACTAACGTATAACGTTATATACTAATACATACTAAAGTGTAACGTTATATACTAATACGCAATAACGTATAACGTTATATAGTATTACGTACGAACGTATAACGTTATATACTATTACGTAATGACGTATAACGTCATATACTATTACGTACTAACGTATAACGTTATATACTATTACGTAATGACGTATAACGTTATATAGTATTACGTACTAACGTATAACGTTATATACTATTACGTACTAACTTGTAACGTTATATACTAATACATACTAAAGTGTAACGTTATATACTAATACGCAATAACGTATAACGTTATATAGTATTACGTACTAACGTATAACGTTATATACTATTACGTAATGACGTATAACGTCATATACTATTACGTACTATCGTATAACGTTATATACTATTACTTAGTAACGTGTAACGTTATATACTAATACGTAATAACGTATAACGTTATATACTAATACGTAATAACGTATAACGTTATATACTATTACGTACTAACGTATAACGTTATATACTATTACGTACTAAAGTGTAACGTTATATACTAATACGCAATAACGTATAACGTTATATAGTATTACGTACTAACTTGTAACGTTATATACTATTACGTAATAACGAGTAACGTTATATACTATTACGTACTAACGTATAACGTTATATACTATTACGTAATGACGTATAACGTTATATAATATTACGTACTAACGTATAGCCTTATATACTATTACGCACTAACGTATAACGTTATATACTATTACGTACTAACGTGTAACGTTATATACTATTACGTACTAACTTGTAACGTTATATACTATTACGTAATAACGAGTAACGTTATGTACTATTACGTACTATCGTATAACGTTATATACTATTACGTAATGAGGTATAACGTTATATACTAATACGTTATAACGTATAACGTTATATACTATTACGTACTAACGTATAACGTTATATACTACTACGTAATGAGGTATAACGTTATATACTAATACGTTATAACGTATAACGTTATATACTATTACGTACTATCGTATAACGTTATACATTATTACGTACTAACGTATAACGTTATATACTATTACGTACTAACGTGTAACGTTATATACTATTACGTAATAACGTGTAACGTTATATACTAATACGTAATAACGTATAACGTTATATACCATTACGTACTAACGTATAACGTTATATACTAATACATACTAAAGTGTAACGTTATATACTAATACGTAATAACGTATAACGTTATATAGTATTACGTACTAACGTATAACGTTATATACTATTACGTAATGACGTATAACGTCATATACTATTACGTACTAACGTATATCGTTATATACTAATACGTAATAACGTGCAACGTTATATACTATTACGTGCTAACGTATAACGTTATATACTAATACGTACTAACGTGTAACGTTATACACTAATACGTACTAACGTGTCACGTTATATACTAATATGTAATAACGTATAACGTTATATACTATTACGTACTAACGTGTAACGTTATATACTAATACGTACTCACGTATAACGTTATATACTATTACGTACTAACGTGCAACGTTATATACCATTACGTACTAACGTGTAACGTTATATACTATTACATACTAACGTGTCACGTTATATACTAATACGTAATAACGTATAAAGTTATATACTATTACGTACTATCGTATAACGTTATATACTAATACGTACTCACGTATAACGTTATATACTATTACGTACTAACGTGTAACGTTATATACTAATACGTAATTACGTATAACGTTATATACTATTACGTACTAACGTATAACGTTATATACTACTACGTACTAACGTGTAACGTTATATACTAATACGTAATAACGTATAAAGTTATATACTATTAAGTACTAACGTATAACGTTATATACTATTACGTACTAGCGTGCAACGTTATATACTAATACGTACTAACGTGTCACGTTATATACTAATACGTAATAACGTATAACGTTATATACTATTACGTACTAACGTGTAACGTTATATACTAATACGTAATTACGTATAACGTTATATACTATTACGTACTAACGTATAACGTTATATACTACTACGTACTAACGTGTAACGTTATATACTAATACGTAATAACGTATAACGTTATATACTATTAAGTACTAACGTATAACGTTATATACTATTACGTACTAACGTGCAACGTTATATACTAATACGTACTAACGTGTCACGTTATATACTAATACGTAATAACGTATAACGTTATATACTATTACGTACTAACGTGTAACGTTATATACTAATACGTACTCACGTATAACGTTATATACTCTTACGTACTAACGTGAAACGTTATATACTATTACATACTAACGTGTCACGTTATATACTATCACGTAATGAGGTATAACGTTATATAATAATACGTAATAACGTATAACGTTATATACTATTACGTACTATCGTATAACGTTATATACTATTACGTACTAACGTATAACGTTATATACTATTACGTACTAACGTATAACGTTATATGCTAATACGTAATAACGTGTAACGTTATATATTAATACGTAATAACGTATAACGTTATATACTAATACGTGATAACGTATAACGTTATATACTATTACGTACTATCGTATAACGTTATATACTATCACGTAATGAGGTATAACGTTATAGACTAATACGTAATAACGTATAACGTTATATACTATTACGTACTATCGTATAACGTTATATACTATTACGTACTAACGTATAACGTTATATACTATTACGTACTAACGTATAACGTTATATGCTAATACGTAATAACGTGTAACGTTATATATTAATACGTAATAACGTGTAACGTTATATATTAATCCGTAATAACGTATAACGTTATATACTATTACGTACTAACGTGTAACGTTATATACTAATACGTAATAACGTATAACGTTATATACTATTACGTACTATCGTATAACGTTATATACTATTACGTACTAACGTGTCACGTTATATACTAATACGTAATAACGAGTAACGTTATATACTATTACGTACTAACGTATAACGTTACATACTATTACGTACTATCGTATAACGTTATATACCATTACGTAATGAGGTATAACGTTATATACTAATACGTAATAACGTATAACGTTATATACTATTACGTACTATCGTATAACGTTATACATTATTACGTACTAACGTATAACGTTATATACTATTACGTACTAACGTGTAACGTTATATACTATTACGTACTAAGGTGTCACGTCATATACTAATACGTAATAACGTATAACGTTATATACTATTACGTACTATTGTATAACGTTATATACTATTACTTAATAACGTATAACGTTATATACTAATACGTAATAACGTATAACGTTATATACTAATACGTAATAACGTATAACGTTATATACTATTACGTAATAACGTGTAACGTTATATACTAATACGTAATTACGTATAACGTTATATACTATTACGTACTAACGTATAACGTTATATACAATTACGTACTAACGTGTAACGTTATATACTAATACGTAATAACGTATAACGTTATATACTAATACGTAATAACGTATAACGTTATATACTATTACGTACTAACGTATAACGTTATATACTATTACGTACTAACGTAGAACGTTATATACTATTACGTACTAACGTATAACGTTATATACTATTACGTACTAACTTGTAACGTTATATACTATTACGTAATAACGAGTAACGTTATATACTATTACGTACTAACGTATAACGTTATATACTATTACGTAATGACGTATAACGTTATATAATATTACGTACTAACGTATAGCCTTATATACTATTACGCACTAACGTATAACGTTATATACTATTACGTACTAACGTGTAACGTTATATACTATTACGTACTAACTTGTAACGTTATATACTATTACGTAATAACGAGTAACGTTATGTACTATTACGTACTAACGTATAACGTTATATACTATTACGTAATGACGTATAACGTTATATAATATTACGTACTAACGTATAGCCTTATATGCTATTACGCACTAACTTATAACGTTATATACTATTACGTACTAACGTGTAACGTTATATACTATTACATACTAACGTGTCACGTTATATACTAATACGTAATAACGTATAACGTTATATACTATTACGTACTATCGTATAACGTTATATACTATCACGTAATGAGGTATAACGTTATATACTAATACGTAATAACGTATAACGTTATATACTATTACGTACTATCGTATAACGTTAGATACTATTACGTACTAACGTATAACGTTATATACTATTACGTAATAACGTGTAACGTTATATACTAATACGTAATAACGTATAACGTTATATACCATTCCGTACTAACGTATAACGTTATATACTAATAAATACTAAAGTGTAACGTTATATACTAATACGCAATAACGTATAACGTTATATAGTATTACGTACTAACGTATAACGTTATATACTATTACGTAATGACGTATAACGTCATATACTATTACGTACTAACGTATAACGTTATATACTATTACGTGCTAACGTATAACGTTATATACTATTACGTACTAACGTATAACGTTATATACCATTCCGTACTAACGTATAACGTTATATACTAATACATACTAAAGTGTAACGTTATATACTATTACGTACTAACGTGCAACGTTATATACTAATACGTAATAACGTATAACGTTATATACTATTACGTGCTAACGTATAACGTTATATACTAATACGTACTAACGTGTAACGTTATATACTAATACGTACTAACGTGTCACGTTATATACTAATACGTAATAACGTATAACGTTATATACTATTACGTACTAACGTGTAACGTTATATACTATTACGTACTAACGTATAACATTATATACTAATACGTAATAACGTGCAACGTTATATACTAATACGTAATAACGTATAACGTTATATACTATTACGTACTATCGTATAACGTTATATACTATTACGTAATGAGGTATAACGTTATATACTAATACGTAATAACGTATAACGTTATATGTTATTACGTACTATCGTATAACGTTATATACTATTACGTACTAACGTATAACGTTATATAGTATTACGTACTAACGTATAACGTTATATACTATTACGTAATGACGTATAACGTCATATACTATTACGTACTAACGAATAACGTTATATACTATTACGTGCTAACGTATAACGTTATATACTATTACGTTCTAACGTATAACGTTATATACTATTACGTAATGAGGTATAACGTTATATACTAATACGTTATAACGTATAACGTTATATACTATTACGTACTAACGTATAACGTTATATACTATTACGTAATGAGGTATAACGTTATATACTATTACGTACTATCGTATAACGTTATATACTATTACTTAATAACGTATAACGTTATATGGTATTATGTAATAACGTATAACGTTATATACTATTACGTACTAACGTGTAACGTTATATACTAATACGTAATAACGTATAACGTTATATACTATTACGTAATAACGTGTAACGTTATATACTAATACGTAATTACGTATAACGTTATATACTATTACGTACTAACGTATAACGTTATATACTATTACGTACTAACGTGTAACGTTATATACTAATACGTAATAACGTACAACGTTATATACTAATACGTAATAACGTATAACGTTATATACTATTACGTACTAACGTATAACGTTATATACTATCACGTACTAACGTATAACGTTATATACTATTACGTACTAACTTGTAACGTTATATACTATTACGTAATAACGTATAACGTTATATACTATTACGTACTAACGTATAACGTTATATACTATTACGTAATGACGTATAACGTTATATACTATTACGTACTAACGTATAGCCTTATATACTATTACGTACTAACGTATAACGTTATATACTATTACGTACTAACGTGTAACGTTATATACTATTACATACTAACGTGTCACGTTATATACTAATACGTAATAACGTATAACGTTATATACTATTACGTACTATCGTATAACGTTATATACTATCACGTAATGATGTATAACGTTATATACTAATACGTAATAACGTATAACGTTATATACTATTACGTACTATCGTATAACGTTAGATACTATTACGTACTAACGTATAACGTTATATACTATTACGTAATAACGTGTAACGTTATATACTAATACGTAATAACGTATAACGTTATATACCATTCCGTACTAACGTATAACGTTATATACTACTACGTAATGACGTATAACGTCATATACTATTACGTACTAACGTATAACGTTATATACTATTACGTGCTAACGTATAACGTTATATACTATTACGTACTAACGTATAACGTTAGATACTATTACGTACTAACGTATAACGTTATATACTATTACGTAATAACGTGTAACGTTATATACTAATACGTAATAACGTATAACGTTATATACCATTCCGTACTAACGTATAACGTTATATACTACTACGTAATGACGTATAACGTCATATACTATTACGTACTAACGTATAACGTTATATACTATTACGTGCTAACGTATAACGTTATATACTATTACGTACTAACGTGTAACGTTATATACTAATACGTAATAACGTATAACGTTATATACTAATACGTAATAACGTATAACGTTATATACTATTACGTAATAACGTGTAACGTTATATACTAATACGTAATAACGTATAACGTTATATACCATTACGTACTAACGTATAACGTTATATACTATTACGTACTAACGTGTAACGTTATATACTATTACGTACTAACGTGTCACGTCATATACTAATAAGTAATAACGTATAACGTTATATACTATTACGTACTAACGTATAACGTTATATACTACTACGTACTAACGTGTAACGTTATATACTAATACGTAATAACGTACAACGTTATATACTAATACGTAATAACGTATAACGTTATATACTATTACGTACTAACGTATAACGTTATATACTATCACGTACTAACGTATAACGTTATATACTATTACGTACTAACTTGTAACGTTATATACTATTACGTAATAACGTATAACGTTATATACTATTACGTACTAACGTATAACGTTATATACTATTACGTAATGACGTATAACGTTATATACTATTACGTACTAACGTATAGCCTTATATACTATTACGTACTAACGTATAACGTTATATACTATTACGTACTAACGTGTAACGTTATATACTATTACATACTAACGTGTCACGTTATATACTAATACGTAATAACGTATAACGTTATATACTATTACGTACTATCGTATAACGTTATATACTATCACGTAATGATGTATAACGTTATATACTAATACGTAATAACGTATAACGTTATATACTATTACGTACTATCGTATAACGTTAGATACTATTACGTACTAACGTATAACGTTATATACTATTACGTAATGACGTATAACGTCATATACTATTACGTACTAACGTATAACGTTATATACTATTACGTGCTAACGTATAACGTTATATACTATTACGTTCTAACGTATAACGTTATATACTATTACGTAATGAGGTATAACGTTATATACTAATACGTTATAACGTATAACGTTATATACTATTACGTACTAACGTATAACGTTATATACTATTACGTAATGAGGTATAACGTTATATACTAATACGTTATAACGTATAACGTTATATACTATTACGTACTATCGTATAACGTTATACATTATTACGTACTAACGTATAACGTTATATACTATTACGTACTAACGTGTAACGTTATATACTATTACGTACTAACGTGTCACGTCATATACTAATAAGTAATAACGTATAACGTTATATACTATTACGTACTATCGTATAACGTTATATACTATTACTTAATAACGTATAACGTTATATGGTATTATGTAATAACGTATAACGTTATATACTATTACGTACTAACGTGTAACGTTATATACTAATACGTAATAACGTATAACGTTATATACTATTACGTAATAACGTGTAACGTTATATACTAATACGTAATTACGTATAACGTTATATACTATTACGTACTAACGTATAACGTTATATACTATTACGTACTAACGTGTAACGTTATATACTAATACGTAATAACGTACAACGTTATATACTAATACGTAATAACGTATAACGTTATATACTATTACGTACTAACGTATAACGTTATATACTATCACGTACTAACGTATAACGTTATATACTATTACGTACTAACTTGTAACGTTATATACTATTACGTAATAACGTATAACGTTATATACTATTACGTACTAACGTATAACGTTATATACTATTACGTAATGACGTATAACGTTATATACTATTACGTACTAACGTATAGCCTTATATACTATTACGTACTAACGTATAACGTTATATACTATTACGTACTAACGTGTAACGTTATATACTATTACATACTAACGTGTCACGTTATATACTAATACGTAATAACGTATAACGTTATATACTATTACGTACTATCGTATAACGTTATATACTATCACGTAATGATGTATAACGTTATATACTAATACGTAATAACGTATAACGTTATATACTATTACGTACTATCGTATAACGTTAGATACTATTACGTACTAACGTATAACGTTATATACTATTACGTAATAACGTGTAACGTTATATACTAATACGTAATAACGTATAACGTTATATACCATTCCGTACTAACGTATAACGTTATATACTACTACGTAATGACGTATAACGTCATATACTATTACGTACTAACGTATAACGTTATATACTATTACGTGCTAACGTATAACGTTATATACTATTACGTACTAACGTATAACGTTAGATACTATTACGTACTAACGTATAACGTTATATACTATTACGTAATAACGTGTAACGTTATATACTAATACGTAATAACGTATAACGTTATATACCATTCCGTACTAACGTATAACGTTATATACTACTACGTAATGACGTATAACGTCATATACTATTACGTACTAACGTATAACGTTATATACTATTACGTGCTAACGTATAACGTTATATACTATTACGTACTAACGTGTAACGTTATATACTAATACGTAATAACGTATAACGTTATATACTAATACGTAATAACGTATAACGTTATATACTATTACGTAATAACGTGTAACGTTATATACTAATACGTAATAACGTATAACGTTATATACCATTACGTACTAACGTATAACGTTATATACTATTACGTAATAACGTATAACGTTATATACTATTACGTACTAACGTGTCACGTCATATACTAATAAGTAATAACGTATAACGTTATATACTATTACGTACTAACGTATAACGTTATATACTACTACGTACTAACGTGTAACGTTATATACTAATACGTAATAACGTATAACGTTATATACTATTAAGTACTAACGTATAACGTTATATACTATTACGTACTAACGTGCAACGTTATATACTAATACGTACTAACGTGTCACGTTATATACTAATACGTAATAACGTATAACGTTATATACTATTACGTACTAACGAGTAACGTTATATACTAATACGTACTCACGTATAACGTTATATACTATTACGTACTAACGTGAAACGTTATATACTATTACATACTAACGTGTCACGTTATATACTATCACGTAATGAGGTATAACGTTATATACTAATACGTAATAACGTATAACGTTATATACTATTACGTACTATCGTATAACGTTATATACTATTACGTACTAACGTATAACGTTATATACTATTACGTACTAACGTATAACGTTATATGCTAATACGTAATAACGTGTAACGTTATATATTAATACGTAATAACGTATAACGTTATATACTAATACGTGATAACGTATAACGTTATATACTATTACGTACTATCGTATAACGTTATATACTATCACGTAATGAGGTATAACGTTATAGACTAATACGTAATAACGTATAACGTTATATACTATTACGTAATATCGTATAACGTTATATACTATTACGTACTAACGTATAACGTTATATACTATTACGTACTAACGTATAACGTTATATGCTAATACGTAATAACGTGTAACGTTATATATTAATACGTAATAACGTGTAACGTTATATATTAATCCGTAATAACGTATAACGTTATATACTATTACGTACTAACGTGTAACGTTATATACTAATACGTAATAACGTATAACGTTATATACTATTACGTACTATCGTATAACGTTATATACTATTACGTACTAACGTGTCACGTTATATACTAATACGTAATAACATATAACGTTATATACTATTACGTTCTAACGTATAACGTTATATACTATTACTTAATAACGTATAACGTTATATGGTATTACGTACTAACGTATAACGTTATATACTATTACTTAATAACGTATAACGTTATATACTAATACGTAATAACGTATAACGTTATATACTATTACGTACTATCGTATAACGTTATATACTATTACGTAATGAGGTATAACGTTATATACTAATACGTAATAACGTATAACGTTATATGTTATTACGTACTATCGTATAACGTTATATACTATTACGTACTAACGTATAACGTTATATACTATTACGTACTAACGTATAACGTTATATACTATTACGTACTAACGTATAACGTTATATACTATTACGTACTAACGTATAACGTTATATCCTATTACGTACTAACTTGCAACGTTATATACTATTACGTAATAACGTAAAACGTTATATACTATTACGTTCTAACGTATAACGTTATATACTATTACGTAATGAGGTATAACGTTATATACTAATACGTTATAACGTATAACGTTATATACTATTACGTACTAACGTATAACGTTATATACTATTACGTAATGAGGTATAACGTTATATACTAATACGTTATAACGTATAACGTTATATACTATTACGTACTATCGTATAACGTTATACATTATTACGTACTAACGTATAACGTTATATACTATTACGTACTAACGTGTAACGTTATATACTATTACGTACTAACGTGTCACGTCATATACTAATAAGTAATAACGTATAACGTTATATACTATTACGTACTATCGTATAACGTTATATACTATTACTTAATAACGTATAACGTTATATGGTATTATGTAATAACGTATAACGTTATATACTATTACGTACTAACGTGTAACGTTATATACTATTACGTAATAACGTATAACGTTATATACTAATACGTAATAACGTATAACGTTATATACTAATACGTAATAACGTATAACGTTATATACTATTACGTAATAACGTGTAACGTTATATACTAATACGTAATTACGTATAACGTTATATACTATTACGTACTAACGTATAACGTTATATACTATTACGTACTAACGTGTAACGTTATATACTAATACGTAATAACGTACAACGTTATATACTAATACGTAATAACGTATAACGTTATATACTATTACGTACTAACGTATAACGTTATATACTATTACGTACTAACGTATATCGTTAGATACTATTACGTACTAACGTATAACGTTATATACTAATACGTACTAACGTGTAACGTTATATACTAATACGTACTAACGTGTCACGTTATATACTAATATGTAATAACGTATAACGTTATATACTATTACGTACTAACGTGTAACGTTATATACTAATACGTACTCACGTATAACGTTATATACTATTACGTACTAACGTGCAACGTTATATACTATTACGTACTAACGTGTAACGTTATATACTATTACCTACTAACGTGTCACGTTATATACTAATACGTAATAACGTATAAAGTTATATACTATTACGTACTATCGTATAACGTTATATACTATTACGTAATAACGTGTAACGTTATATACTAATACGTAATTACGTATAACGTTATATACTATTACGTACTAACGTATAACGTTATATACTACTACGTACTAACGTGTAACGTTATATACTAATACGTAATAACGTATAACGTTATATACTATTAAGTACTAACGTATAACGTTATATACTATTACGTACTAACGTGCAACGTTATATACTAATACGTACTAACGTGTCACGTTATATACTAATACGTAATAACGTGAAGCGTTATATACTATTACATACTAACGTGTCACGTTATATACTATCACGTAATGAGGTATAACGTTATATACTAATACGTAATAACGTATAACGTTATATACTATTACGTACTATCGTATAACGTTATATACTATTACGTACTAACGTATAACGTTATATACTATTACGTACTAACGTGTCACGTTATATACTAATACGTAATAACATATAACGTTATATACTATTACGTTCTAACGTGTAACGTTATATACTATTACTTAATAACGTATAACGTTATATGGTATTACGTACTAACGTATAACGTTATATACTATTACTTAATAACGTATAACGTTATATACTATTACGTACTATCGTATAACGTTATATACTATTACGTACTAACGTGTCACGTTATATACTAATACGTAATAACATATAACGTTATATACTATTACGTTCTAACGTGTAACGTTATATACTATTACTTAATAACGTATAACGTTATATGGTATTACGTACTAACGTATAACGTTATATACTATTACTTAATAACGTATAACGTTATATACTATTACGTACTAACGTATAACGTTATATACTATTACGTACTAACGTATAACGTTATATGCTAATACGTAATAACGTGTAACGTTATATATTAATACGTAATAACGTATAACGTTATATACTAATACGTGATAACGTATAACGTTATATACTATTACGTACTATCGTATAACGTTATATACTATCACGTAATGAGGTATAACGTTACAGACTAATACGTAATAACGTATAACGTTATATACTATTACGTACTATCGTATAACGTTATATACTATTACGTACTAACGTATAACGTTATATACTATTACGTACTAACGTATAACGTTATATACTATTACGTACTAACGTATAACGTTATATGCTAATACGTAATAACGTGTAACGTTATATATTAATACGTAATAACGTGTAACGTTATATATTAATCCGTAATAACGTATAACGTTATATACTATTACGTACTAACGTGTAACGTTATATACTAATACGTAATAACGTATAACGTTATATACTATTACGTACTATCGTATAACGTTATATAATATTACGTACTAACGTGTCACGTTATATACTAATACGTAATAACATATAACGTTATATACTATTACGTTCTAACGTATAACGTTATATACTATTGCGTACTATCGTATAACGTTATATACTATTACGTACTAACGTGTCACGTTATATACTAATACGTAATAACATATAACGTTATATACTATTACGTTCTAACGTATATCGTTATATACTATCACGTAATGAGGTATAACGTTACAGACTAATACGTAATAACGTATAACGTTATATACTATTACGTACTATCGTATAACGTTATATACTATTACGTACTAACGTATAACGTTATATACTATTACGTACTAACGTATAACGTTATATGCTAATACGTAATAACGTGTAACGTTATATATTAATACGTAATAACGTGTAACGTTATATATTAATCCGTAATAACGTATAACGTTATATACTATTACGTACTAACGTGCAACGTTATATACTAATACGTACTAACGTGTCACGTTATATACTAATACGTAATAACGTATAACGTTATATACTATTACGTACTAACGTGTAACGTTATATACTAATACGTACTCACGTATAACGTTATATACTATTACGTACTAACGTGAAACGTTATATACTATTACATACTAACGTGTCACGTTATATACTATCACGTAATGAGGTATAACGTTATATACTAATACGTAATAACGTATAACGTTATATACTATTACGTACTATCGTATAACGTTATATACTATTACGTACTAACGTATAACGTTATATACTATTACGTACTAACGTATAACGTTATATGCTAATACGTAATAACGTGTAACGTTATATATTAATACGTAATAACGTATAACGTTATATACTAATACGTGATAACGTATAACGTTATATACTATTACGTACTATCGTATAACGTTATATACTATCACGTAATGAGGTATAACGTTATAGACTAATACGTAATAACGTATAACGTTATATACTATTACGTACTATCGTATAACGTTATATACTATTACGTACTAACGTATAACGTTATATACTATTACGTACTAACGTATAACGTTATATGCTAATACGTAATAACGTGTAACGTTATATATTAATACGTAATAACGTGTAACGTTATATATTAATCCGTAATAACGTATAACGTTATATACTATTACGTACTAACGTGTAACGTTATATACTAATACGTACTCACGTATAACGTTATATACTATTACGTACTAACGTGAAACGTTATATACTAATACGTAATAACGTATAACGTTATATACTATTACGTACCAACGTGCAACGTTATATACTATTACGTAAAGACGTATAACGTTATATACTATTACGTACTAACGTATAGCCTTATATACTATTACGTACTAACGTATAACGTTATATACTATTACGTACTAACGTGTAACGTTATATACGATTACATACTAACGTGTCACGTTATATACTAATACGTGATAACGTATAACGTTATATACTATTACGTACTAACGTATAACGTTATATACTATTACGTACTAACGTGCAACGTTATATACTATCACGTAATGAGGTATAACGTTATAGACTAATACGTAATAACGTATAACGTTATATACTATTACGTACTATCGTATAACGTTATATACTATTACGTACTAACGTATAACGTTATATACTATTACGTACTAACGTATAACGTTATATGCTAATACGTAATAACGTGTAACGTTATATATTAATACGTAATAACGTGTAACGTTATATATTAATCCGTAATAACGTATAACGTTATATACTATTACGTACTAACGTGTAACGTTATATACTAATACGTAATAACATATAACGTTATATACTATTACGTACTAACGTATAACGTTATATACTATTACGTACTAACGTATAACGTTATATGCTAATACGTAATAACGTGTAACGTTATATATTAATACGTAATAACGTGTAACGTTATATATTAATCCGTAATAACGTATAACGTTATATACTATTACGTACTAACGTGCAACGTTATATACTAATACGTACTAACGTGTCACGTTATATACTAATACGTAATAACGTATAACGTTATATACTATTACGTACTAACGTGTAACGTTATATACTAATACGTACTCACGTATAACGTTATATACTATTACGTACTAACGTGAAACGTTATATACTATTACATACTAACGTGTCACGTTATATACTATCACGTAATGAGGTATAACGTTATATACTAATACGTAATAACGTATAACGTTATATACTATTACGTACTATCGTATAACGTTATATACTATTACGTACTAACGTATAACGTTATATACTATTACGTACTAACGTATAACGTTATATGCTAATACGTAATAACGTGTAACGTTATATATTAATACGTAATAACGTATAACGTTATATACTAATACGTGATAACGTATAACGTTATATACTATTACGTACTATCGTATAACGTTATATACTATCACGTAATGAGGTATAACGTTATAGACTAATACGTAATAACGTATAACGTTATATACTATTACGTACTATCGTATAACGTTATATACTATTACGTACTAACGTATAACGTTATATACTATTACGTACTAACGTATAACGTTATATGCTAATACGTAATAACGTGTAACGTTATATATTAATACGTAATAACGTGTAACGTTATATATTAATCCGTAATAACGTATAACGTTATATACTATTACGTACTAACGTGTAACGTTATATACTAATACGTAATAACGTATAACGTTATATACTATTACGTACTAACGTATAACGTTATATACTATTACGTAATGACGTATAACGTTATATACTATTACGTACTATCGTATAACGTTATATACTATTACGTACTAACGTATAACGTTATATACTATTACGTACTAACGTATAACGTTATATCCTATTACGTACTAACTTGCAACGTTATATACTATTACGTAATAACGTATAACGTTATATACTATTACGTACTAACGTATAACGTTATATACTAATACGTAATTACGTATAACGTTATATACTATTACGTACTAACGTATAACGTTATATACTATTACGTACTAACGTGTAACGTTATATACTAATACGTAATAACGTATAACGTTATATACTAATACGTAATAACGTATAACGTTATATACTATTACGTACTAACGTATAACGTTATATACTATTACGTACTAACGTATAACGTTATATACTATTACGTACTAACGTATAACGTTATATACTATTACGTACTAACTTGTAACGTTATATACTATTACGTAATAACGTATAACGTTATATACTATTACGTACTATCGTATAACGTTAGATACTATTACGTACTAACGTATAACGTTATATACTATTACGTACTAACGTATAACGTTATATGCTAATACGTAATAACGTGTAACGTTATATATTAATACGTAATAACGTATAACGTTATATACTAATACGTGATAACGTATAACGTTATATACTATTACGTACTATCGTATAACGTTATATACTATCACGTAATGAGGTATAACGTTATAGACTAATACGTAATAACGTATAACGTTATATACTATTACGTACTATCGTATAACGTTATATACTATTACGTACTAACGTATAACGTTATATACTATTACGTACTAACGTATAACGTTATATGCTAATACGTAATAACGTGTAACGTTATATATTAATACGTAATAACGTGTAACGTTATATATTAATCCGTAATAACGTATAACGTTATATACTATTACGTACTAACGTGTAACGTTATATACTAATACGTAATAACGTATAACGTTATATACTATTACGTACTATCGTATAACGTTATATACTATTACGTACTAACGTGTCACGTTATATACTAATACGTAATAACATATAACGTTATATACTATTACGTTCTAACGTATAACGTTATATACTATTACTTAATAACGTATAACGTTATATGGTATTACGTACTAACGTATAACGTTATATACTATTACTTAATAACGTATAACGTTATATACTATTACGTACTAACGTATAACGTTATATACTATTACGTACTAACGTATAACGTTATATGCTAATACGTAATAACGTGTAACGTTATATATTAATACGTAATAACGTATAACGTTATATACTAATACGTGATAACGTATAACGTTATATACTATTACGTACTATCGTATAACGTTATATACTATCACGTAATGAGGTATAACGTTACAGACTAATACGTAATAACGTATAACGTTATATACTATTACGTACTATCGTATAACGTTATATACTATTACGTACTAACGTATAACGTTATATACTATTACGTACTAACGTATAACGTTATATGCTAATACGTAATAACGTGTAACGTTATATATTAATACGTAATAACGTGTAACGTTATATATTAATCCGTAATAACGTATAACGTTATATACTATTACGTACTAACGTGTAACGTTATATACTAATACGTAATAACGTATAACGTTATATACTAATACGTACTATCGTATAACGTTATATAATATTACGTACTAACGTGTCACGTTATATACTAATACGTAATAACATATAACGTTATATACTATTACGTTCTAACGTATAACGTTATATACTATTAC
This sequence comes from Bombus pascuorum, assembly GCF_905332965.1. Classification (NCBI taxonomy): domain Eukaryota; kingdom Metazoa; phylum Arthropoda; class Insecta; order Hymenoptera; family Apidae; genus Bombus; species Bombus pascuorum. The sequence goes on along the minus strand of NC_083489.1, from coordinate 15,478,815 downwards.
GTACTATCGTATAACGTTATATACTATTACGTACTAACGTGTCACGTTATATACTAATACGTAATAACATATAACGTTATATACTATTACGTTCTAACGTATAACGTTATATACTATCACGTAATGAGGTATAACGTTACAGACTAATACGTAATAACGTATAACGTTATATACTATTACGTACTATCGTATAACGTTATATACTATTACGTACTAACGTATAACGTTATATACTATTACGTACTAACGTATAACGTTATATGCTAATACGTAATAACGTGTAACGTTATATATTAATACGTAATAACGTGTAACGTTATATATTAATCCGTAATAACGTATAACGTTATATACTATTACGTACTAACGTGCAACGTTATATACTAATACGTACTAACGTGTCACGTTATATACTAATACGTAATAACGTATAACGTTATATACTATTACGTACTAACTTGTAACGTTATATACTAATACGTACTCACGTATAACGTTATATACTATTACGTACTAACGTGAAACGTTATATACTATTACACACTAACGTGTCACGTTATATACTATCACGTAATGAGGTATAACGTTATATACTAATACGTAATAACGTATAACGTTATATACTATTACGTACTATCGTATAACGTTATATACTATTACGTACTAACGTATAACGTTATATACTATTACGTACTAACGTATAACGTTATATGCTAATACGTAATAACGTGTAACGTTATATATTAATACGTAATAACGTATAACGTTATATACTAATACGTGATAACGTATAACGTTATATACTATTACGTACTATCGTATAACGTTATATACTATCACGTAATGAGGTATAACGTTATAGACTAATACGTAATAACGTATAACGTTATATACTATTACGTACTATCGTATAACGTTATATACTATTACGTACTAACGTATAACGTTATATACTATTACGTACTAACGTATAACGTTATATGCTAATACGTAATAACGTGTAACGTTATATATTAATACGTAATAACGTGTAACGTTATATATTAATCCGTAATAACGTATAACGTTATATACTATTACGTACTAACGTGTAACGTTATATACTAATACGTAATAACGTATAACGTTATACACTATTACGTACTATCGTATAACGTTATATACTATTACGTACTAACGTGTCACGTTATATACTAATACGTAATAACATATAACGTTATATACTATTACGTTCTAACGTATAACGTTATATACTATTACTTAATAACGTATAACGTTATATACTATTACGTACTATCGTATAACGTTATATACTATTACGTACTAACGTATAACGTTATATACTATTACGTACTAACGTATAACGTTATATGCTAATACGTAATAACGTGTAACGTTATATATTAATACGTAATAACGTGTAACGTTATATATTAATCCGTAATAACGTATAACGTTATATACTATTACGTACTAACGTGCAACGTTATATACTAATACGTACTAACGTGTCACGTTATATACTAATACGTAATAACGTATAACGTTATATACTATTACGTACTAACGTGTAACGTTATATACTAATACGTACTCACGTATAACGTTATATACTATTACGTACTAACGTGAAACGTTATATACTATTACATACTAACGTGTCACGTTATATACTATCACGTAATGAGGTATAACGTTATATACTAATACGTAATAACGTATAACGTTATATACTATTACGTACTATCGTATAACGTTATATACTATTACGTACTAACGTATAACGTTATATACTATTACGTACTAACGTATAACGTTATATGCTAATACGTAATAACGTGTAACGTTATATATTAATACGTAATAACGTATAACGTTATATACTAATACGTGATAACGTATAACGTTATATACTATTACGTACTATCGTATAACGTTATATACTATCACGTAATGAGGTATAACGTTATAGACTAATACGTAATAACGTATAACGTTATATACTATTACGTACTATCGTATAACGTTATATACTATTACGTACTAACGTATAACGTTATATACTATTACGTACTAACGTATAACGTTATATGCTAATACGTAATAACGTGTAACGTTATATATTAATACGTAATAACGTGTAACGTTATATATTAATCCGTAATAACGTATAACGTTATATACTATTACGTACTAACGTGTAACGTTATATACTAATACGTAATAACGTATAACGTTATACACTATTACGTACTATCGTATAACGTTATATACTATTACGTACTAACGTGTCACGTTATATACTAATACGTAATAACATATAACGTTATATACTATTACGTTCTAACGTATAACGTTATATACTATTACTTAATAACGTATAACGTTATATGGTATTACGTACTAACGTATAACGTTATATACTATTACTTAATAACGTATAACGTTATATACTATTACGTACTAACGTATAACGTTATATACTATTACGTAATGACGTATAACGTTATATACTATTACGTACTATCGTATAACGTTATATACTATTACGTACTAACGTATAACGTTATATACTATTACGTACTAACGTATAACGTTATATCCTATTACGTACTAACTTGCAACGTTATATACTATTACGTAATAACGTATAACGTTATATACTATTACGTACTAACGTATAACGTTATATACTAATACGTAATTACGTATAACGTTATATACTATTACGTACTAACGTATAACGTTATATACTATTACGTACTAACGTGTAACGTTATATACTAATACGTAATAACGTATAACGTTATATACTAATACGTAATAACGTATAACGTTATATACTATTACGTACTAACGTATAACGTTATATATTAATCCGTAATAACGTATAACGTTATATACTATTACGTACTAACGTATAACGTTATATACTATTACTTAATAACGTATAACGTTATATACTATTACGTACTAACGTATAACGTTATATACTATTACGTACTAACGTATAACGTTATATGCTAATACGTAATAACGTGTAACGTTATATATTAATACGTAATAACGTATAACGTTATATACTAATACGTGATAACGTATAACGTTATATACTATTACGTACTATCGTATAACGTTATATACTATCACGTAATGAGGTATAACGTTACAGACTAATACGTAATAACGTATAACGTTATATACTATTACGTACTATCGTATAACGTTATATACTATTACGTACTAACGTATAACGTTATATACTATTACGTACTAACGTATAACGTTATATGCTAATACGTAATAACGTGTAACGTTATATATTAATACGTAATAACGTGTAACGTTATATATTAATCCGTAATAACGTATAACGTTATATACTATTACGTACTAACGTGTAACGTTATATACTAATACGTAATAACGTATAACGTTATATACTATTACGTACTATCGTATAACGTTATATAATATTACGTACTAACGTGTCACGTTATATGCTAATACGTAATAACATATAACGTTATATACTATTACGTTCTAACGTATAACGTTATATACTATTACGTACTATCGTATAACGTTATATACTATTACGTACTAACGTATAACGTTATATGCTAATACGTAATAACGTGTAACGTTATATATTAATACGTAATAACGTATAACGTTATATACTAATACGTGATAACGTATAACGTTATATACTATTACGTACTATCGTATAACGTTATATACTATCACGTAATGAGGTATAACGTTATAGACTAATACGTAATAACGTATAACGTTATATACTATTACGTACTATCGTATAACGTTATATACTATTACGTACTAACGTATAACGTTATATACTATTACGTACTAACGTATAACGTTATATGCTAATACGTAATAACGTGTAACGTTATATATTAATACGTAATAACGTGTAACGTTATATATTAATCCGTAATAACGTATAACGTTATATACTATTACGTACTAACGTGTAACGTTATATACTAATACGTAATAACGTATAACGTTATACACTATTACGTACTATCGTATAACGTTATATACTATTACGTACTAACGTGTCACGTTATATACTAATACGTAATAACATATAACGTTATATACTATTACGTTCTAACGTATAACGTTATATACTATTACTTAATAACGTATAACGTTATATGGTATTACGTACTAACGTATAACGTTATATACTATTACTTAATAACGTATAACGTTATATACTATTACGTACTAACGTATAACGTTATATACTATTACGTAATGACGTATAACGTTATATACTATTACGTACTATCGTATAACGTTATATACTATTACGTACTAACGTATAACGTTATATACTATTACGTACTAACGTATAACGTTATATCCTATTACGTACTAACTTGCAACGTTATATACTATTACGTAATAACGTATAACGTTATATACTATTACGTACTAACGTATAACGTTATATACTAATACGTAATTACGTATAACGTTATATACTATTACGTACTAACGTATAACGTTATATACTATTACGTACTAACGTGTAACGTTATATACTAATACGTAATAACGTATAACGTTATATACTAATACGTAATAACGTATAACGTTATATACTATTACGTACTAACGTATAACGTTATATACTATTACGTACTAACGTATAACGTTATATACTATTACGTACTAACGTATAACGTTATATACTATTACGTACTAACTTGTAACGTTATATACTATTACGTAATAACGTATAACGTTATATACTATTACGTACTATCGTATAACGTTAGATACTATTACGTACTAACGTATAACGTTATATACTATTACGTACTAACGTATAACGTTATATGCTAATACGTAATAACGTGTAACGTTATATATTAATACGTAATAACGTATAACGTTATATACTAATACGTGATAACGTATAACGTTATATACTATTACGTACTATCGTATAACGTTATATACTATCACGTAATGAGGTATAACGTTATAGACTAATACGTAATAACGTATAACGTTATATACTATTACGTACTATCGTATAACGTTATATACTATTACGTACTAACGTATAACGTTATATACTATTACGTACTAACGTATAACGTTATATGCTAATACGTAATAACGTGTAACGTTATATATTAATACGTAATAACGTGTAACGTTATATATTAATCCGTAATAACGTATAACGTTATATACTATTACGTACTAACGTGTAACGTTATATACTAATACGTAATAACGTATAACGTTATATACTATTACGTACTATCGTATAACGTTATATACTATTACGTACTAACGTGTCACGTTATATACTAATACGTAATAACATATAACGTTATATACTATTACGTTCTAACGTATAACGTTATATACTATTACTTAATAACGTATAACGTTATATGGTATTACGTACTAACGTATAACGTTATATACTATTACTTAATAACGTATAACGTTATATACTATTACGTACTAACGTATAACGTTATATACTATTACGTACTAACGTATAACGTTATATGCTAATACGTACTAACGTGTCACGTTATATACTAATACGTAATAACATATAACGTTATATACTATTACGTTCTAACGTATAACGTTATATACTATCACGTAATGAGGTATAACGTTATATACTAATACGTAATAACGTATAACGTTATATACTATTACGTACTATCGTATAACGTTAGATACTATTACGTACTAACGTATAACGTTATATACTATTACGTACTAACGTATAACGTTATATGCTAATACGTAATAACGTGTAACGTTATATATTAATACGTAATAACGTATAACGTTATATACTAATACGTGATAACGTATAACGTTATATACTATTACGTACTATCGTATAACGTTATATACTATCACGTAATGAGGTATAACGTTATATATTAATACGTAATAACGTGTAACGTTATATATTAATCCGTAATAACGTATAACGTTATATACTATTACGTACTAACGTGTAACGTTATATACTAATACGTAATAACGTATAACGTTATATACTATTACGTACTATCGTATAACGTTATATACTATTACGTACTAACGTGTCACGTTATATACTAATACGTAATAACATATAACGTTATATATTATTACGTTCTAACGTATAACGTTATATACTATTACTTAATAACGTATAACGTTATATGGTATTACGTACTAACGTATAACGTTATATACTATTACTTAATAACGTATAACGTTATATACTATTACGTACTAACGCATAACGTTATATACTATTACGTAATGACGTATAACGTTATATACTATTACGTACTATCGTATAACGTTATATACTATTACGTACTAACGTATAACGTTATATACTATTACGTACTAACGTATAACGTTATATCCTATTACGTACTAACTTGCAACGTTATATACTATTACGTAATAACGTATAACGTTATATACTATAACGTACTAACGTATAACGTTATATACAAATACGTAATAACGTATAACGTTATATACTATTACGTACTAACGTATAACGTTATATACTATTACGTACTAACGTATAACGTTATATACTATTACGTACTAACGTATAACGTTATATACTATTACGTACTAACTTGTAACGTTATATACTATTACGTAATAACGTATAACGTTATATACTATTACGTACTAACGTATAACGTTATATACTATTACGTAATGACGTATAACGTTATATACTATTACGTACTAACGTATAGCCTTATATACTATTACGTACTAACGTATAACGTTATATACTATTACGTACTAACGTGTAACGTTATATACTATTACGTAATAACGTATAACGTTATATACTATTACGTACTATTGTATAACGTTATATACTATCACGTAATGAGGTATAACGTTATATACTAATACGTAATAACGTATAACGTTATATACTATTACGTACTATCGTATAACGTTAGATACTATTACGTACTAACGTATAACGTTATATACTATTACGTAATAACGTGTAACGTTATATACTAAAACGTAATAACGTATAACGTTATATACCATTCCGTACTAACGTATAACGTTATATACTACTACGTAATGACGTATAACGTCATATACTATTACGTACTAACGTATAACGTTATATACTATTACGTGCTAACGTATAACGTTATATACTATTACGTACTAACGTGTAACGTTATATACTAATACGTAATAACGTATAACGTTATATACTAATACGTAATAACGTATAACGTTATATACTATTACGTACTAACGTATAACGTTATATACTATTACGTACTAACGTATAACGTTATATACTATCACGTACTAACGTATAACGTTATATACTATTACGTACTAACTTGTAACGTTATATACTATTACGTAATAACGTATAACGTTATATACTATTACGTACTAACGTATAACGTTATATACTATTACGTAATGACGTATAACGTTATATACTATTACGTACTAACGTATAGCCTTATATACTATTACGTACTAACGTATAACGTTATATACTATTACGTACTAACGTGTAACGTTATATACTATTACATACTAACGTGTCACGTTATATACTAATACGTAATAACGTATAACGTTATATACTATTACGTACTATCGTATAACGTTATATACTATCACGTAATGATGTATAACGTTATATACTAATACGTAATAACGTATAACGTTATATACTATTACGTACTATCGTATAACGTTAGATACTATTACGTACTAACGTATAACGTTATATACTATTACGTAATAACGTGTAACGTTATATACTAATACGTAATAACGTATAACGTTATATACCATTCCGTACTAACGTATAACGTTATATACTACTACGTAATGACGTATAACGTCATATACTATTACGTACTAACGTATAACGTTATATACTATTACGTGCTAACGTATAACGTTATATACTATTACGTACTAACGTATAACGTTAGATACTATTACGTACTAACGTATAACGTTATATACTATTACGTAATAACGTGTAACGTTATATACTAATACGTAATAACGTATAACGTTATATACCATTCCGTACTAACGTATAACGTTATATACTACTACGTAATGACGTATAACGTCATATACTATTACGTACTAACGTATAACGTTATATACTATTACGTGCTAACGTATAACGTTATATACTATTACGTACTAACGTGTAACGTTATATACTAATACGTAATAACGTATAACGTTATATACTAATACGTAAAAACGTATAACGTTATATACTATTACGTAATAACGTGTAACGTTATATACTAATACGTAATAACGTATAACGTTATATACCATTACGTACTAACGTATAACGTTATATACTATTACGTACTAACGTGTAACGTTATATACTATTACGTACTAACGTGTCACGTCATATACTAATAAGTAATAACGTATAACGTTATATACTATTACGTACTAACGTATAACGTTATATACTACTACGTACTAACGTGTAACGTTATATACTAATACGTAATAACGTATAACGTTATATACTATTAAGTACTAACGTATAACGTTATATACTATTACGTACTAACGTGCAACGTTATATACTAATACGTACTAACGTGTCACGTTATATACTAATACGTAATAACGTATAACGTTATATACTATTACGTACTAACGAGTAACGTTATATACTAATACGTACTCACGTATAACGTTATATACTATTACGTACTAACGTGAAACGTTATATACTATTACATACTAACGTGTCACGTTATATACTATCACGTAATGAGGTATAACGTTATATACTAATACGTAATAACGTATAACGTTATATACTATTACGTACTATCGTATAACGTTAGATACTATTACGTACTAACGTATAACGTTATATACTATTACGTACTAACGTATAACGTTATATGCTAATACGTAATAACGTGTAACGTTATATATTAATACGTAATAACGTATAACGTTATATACTAATACGTGATAACGTATAACGTTATATACTATTACGTACTATCGTATAACGTTATATACTATCACGTAATGAGGTATAACGTTATAGACTAATACGTAATAACGTATAACGTTATATACTATTACGTACTATCGTATAACGTTATATACTATTACGTACTAACGTATAACGTTATATACTATTACGTACTAACGTATAACGTTATATGCTAATACGTAATAACGTGTAACGTTATATATTAATACGTAATAACGTGTAACGTTATATATTAATCCGTAATAACGTATAACGTTATATACTATTACGTACTAACGTGTAACGTTATATACTAATACGTAATAACGTATAACGTTATATACTATTACGTACTATCGTATAACGTTATATACTATTACGTACTAACGTGTCACGTTATATACTAATACGTAATAACATATAACGTTATATACTATTACGTTCTAACGTATAACGTTATATACTATTACTTAATAACGTATAACGTTATATGGTATTACGTACTAACGTATAACGTTATACACTATTACGTACTAACGTGTAACGTTATATACTAATACGTAATAACGTATAACGTTATATACTAATACGTAATAACGTATAACGTTATATACTATTACGTACTATCGTATAACGTTAGATACTATTACGTACTAACGTATAACGTTATATACTATTACGTACTATCGTATAACGTTATATACTATTACGTACTAACGTATAACGTTATATACTATTACGTACTAACGTATAACGTTATATACTATTACGTACTAACGTATAACGTTATATACTATTACGTACTATCGTATAACGTTAGATACTATTACGTACTAACGTATAACGTTATATACTATTACGTACTAACGTATAACGTTATATGCTAATACGTAATAACGTGTAACGTTATATATTAATACGTAATAACGTATAACGTTATATACTAATACGTGATAACGTATAACGTTATATACTATTACGTACTATCGTATAACGTTATATACTATCACGTAATGAGGTATAACGTTATAGACTAATACGTAATAACGTATAACGTTATATACTATTACGTACTATCGTATAACGTTATATACTATTACGTATAACGTTATATACTATTACGTACTAACGTATAACGTTATATGCTAATACGTAATAACGTGTAACGTTATATATTAATACGTAATAACGTGTAACGTTATATATTAATCCGTAATAACGTATAACGTTATATACTATTACGTACTAACGTGTAACGTTATATACTAATACGTAATAACGTATAACGTTATATACTATTACGTACTATCGTATAACGTTATATACTATTACGTACTAACGTATAACGTTATATACTATTACGTACTATCGTATAACGTTAGATACTATTACGTACTAACGTATAACGTTATATGCTAATACGTAATAACGTGTAACGTTATATATTAATACGTAATAACGTATAACGTTATATACTAATACGTGATAACGTATAACGTTATATACTATTACGTACTATCGTATAACGTTATATACTATCACGTAATGAGGTATAACGTTACAGACTAATACGTAATAACGTATAACGTTATATACTATTACGTACTATCGTATAACGTTATATACTATTACGTACTAACGTATAACGTTATATACTATTACGTACTAACGTATAACGTTATATGCTAATACGTAATAACGTGTAACGTTATATATTAATACGTAATAACGTGTAACGTTATATATTAATCCGTAATAACGTATAACGTTATATACTATTACGTACTAACGTGTAACGTTATATACTAATACGTAATAACGTATAACGTTATATACTATTACGTACTATCGTATAACGTTATATAATATTACGTACTAACGTGTCACGTTATATGCTAATACGTAATAACATATAACGTTATATACTATTACGTTCTAACGTATAACGTTATATACTATTACGTACTATCGTATAACGTTATATACTATTACGTACTAACGTGTCACGTTATATACTAATACGTAATAACATATAACGTTATATACTATTACGTTCTAACGTATAACGTTATATACTATCACGTAATGAGGTATAACGTTATATACTAATACGTAATAACGTATAACGTTATATACTATTACGTACTATCGTATAACGTTAGATACTATTACGTACTAACGTATAACGTTATATACTATTACGTACTAACGTATAACGTTATATGCTAATACGTAATAACGTGTAACGTTATATATTAATACGTAATAACGTATAACGTTATATACTAATACGTGATAACGTATAACGTTATATACTATTACGTACTATCGTATAACGTTATATACTATCACGTAATGAGGTATAACGTTATATATTAATACGTAATAACGTGTAACGTTATATATTAATCCGTAATAACGTATAACGTTATATACTATTACGTACTAACGTGTAACGTTATATACTAATACGTAATAACGTATAACGTTATATACTATTACGTACTATCGTATAACGTTATATACTATTACGTACTAACGTGTCACGTTATATACTAATACGTAATAACATATAACGTTATATACTATTACGTTCTAACGTATAACGTTATATACTATTACTTAATAACGTATAACGTTATATGGTATTACGTACTAACGTATAACGTTATATACTATTACTTAATAACGTATAACGTTATATACTATTACGTACTAACGCATAACGTTATATACTATTACGTAATGACGTATAACGTTATATACTATTACGTACTATCGTATAACGTTATATACTATTACGTACTAACGTATAACGTTATATACTATTACGTACTAACGTATAACGTTATATCCTATTACGTACTAACTTGCAACGTTATATACTATTACGTAATAACGTATAACGTTATATACTATTACGTACTAACGTATAACGTTATATACTAATACGTAATAACGTATAACGTTATATACTATTACGTACTAACGTATAACGTTATATACTATTACGTACTAACGTATAACGTTATATACTATTACGTACTAACGTATAACGTTATATACTATTACGTACTAACTTGTAACGTTATATACTATTACGTAATAACGTATAACGTTATATACTATTACGTACTAACGTATAACGTTATATACTATTACGTAATGACGTATAACGTTATATACTATTACGTACTAACGTATAGCCTTATATACTATTACGTACTAACGTATAACGTTATATACTATTACGTACTAACGTGTAACGTTATATACTATTACGTAATAACGTATAACGTTATATACTATTACGTACTATTGTATAACGTTATATACTATCACGTAATGAGGTATAACGTTATATACTAATACGTAATAACGTATAACGTTATATACTATTACGTACTATCGTATAACGTTAGATACTATTACGTACTAACGTATAACGTTATATACTATTACGTAATAACGTGTAACGTTATATACTAATACGTAATAACGTATAACGTTATATACCATTCCGTACTAACGTATAACGTTATATACTACTACGTAATGACGTATAACGTCATATACTATTACGTACTAACGTATAACGTTATATACTATTACGTGCTAACGTATAACGTTATATACTATTACGTACTAACGTGTAACGTTATATACTAATACGTAATAACGTATAACGTTATATACTAATACGTAATAACGTATAACGTTATATACTATTACGTACTAACGTATAACGTTATATACTATTACGTACTAACGTATAACGTTATATACTATCACGTACTAACGTATAACGTTATATACTATTACGTACTAACTTGTAACGTTATATACTATTACGTAATAACGTATAACGTTATATACTATTACGTACTAACGTATAACGTTATATACTATTACGTAATGACGTATAACGTTATATACTATTACGTACTAACGTATAGCCTTATATACTATTACGTACTAACGTATAACGTTATATACTATTACGTACTAACGTGTAACGTTATATACTATTACATACTAACGTGTCACGTTATATACTAATACGTAATAACGTATAACGTTATATACTATTACGTACTATCGTATAACGTTATATACTATCACGTAATGATGTATAACGTTATATACTAATACGTAATAACGTATAACGTTATATACTATTACGTACTATCGTATAACGTTAGATACTATTACGTACTAACGTATAACGTTATATAGTATTACGTAATAACGTGTAACGTTATATACTAATACGTAATAACGTATAACGTTATATACCATTCCGTACTAACGTATAACGTTATATACTACTACGTAATGACGTATAACGTCATATACTATTACGTACTAACGTATAACGTTATATACTATTACGTGCTAACGTATAAAGTTATATACTATTACGTACTAACGTATAACGTTAGATACTATTACGTACTAACGTATAACGTTATATACTATTACGTAATAACGTGTAACGTTATATACTAATACGTAATAACGTATAACGTTATATACCATTCCGTACTAACGTATAACGTTATATACTACTACGTAATGACGTATAACGTCATATACTATTACGTACTAACGTATAACGTTATATACTATTACGTGCTAACGTATAACGTTATATACTATTACGTACTAACGTGTAACGTTATATACTAATACGTAATAACGTATAACGTTATATACTAATACGTAATAACGTATAACGTTATATACTATTACGTAATAACGTGTAACGTTATATACTAATACGTAATAACGTATAACGTTATATACCATTACGTACTAACGTATAACGTTATATACTATTACGTACTAACGTGTAACGTTATATACTATTACGTACTAACGTGTCACGTCATATACTAATAAGTAATAACGTATAACGTTATATACTATTACGTACTAACGTATAACGTTATATACTACTACGTACTAACGTGTAACGTTATATACTAATACGTAATAACGTATAACGTTATATACTATTAAGTACTAACGTATAACGTTATATACTATTACGTACTAACGTGCAACGTTATATACTAATACGTACTAACGTGTCACGTTATATACTAATACGTAATAACGTATAACGTTATATACTATTACGTACTAACGAGTAACGTTATATACTAATACGTACTCAAGTATAACGTTATATACTATTACGTACTAACGTGAAACGTTATATACTATTACATACTAACGTGTCACGTTATATACTATCACGTAATGAGGTATAACGTTATATACTAATACGTAATAACGTATAACGTTATATACTATTACGTACTATCGTATAACGTTATATACTATTACGTACTAACGTATAACGTTATATACTATTACGTACTAACGTATAACGTTATATGCTAATACGTAATAACGTGTAACGTTATATATTAATACGTAATAACGTATAACGTTATATACTAATACGTGATAACGTATAACGTTATATACTATTACGTACTATCGTATAACGTTATATACTATCACGTAATGAGGTATAACGTTATAGACTAATACGTAATAACGTATAACGTTATATACTATTACGTACTATCGTATAACGTTATATACTATTACGTACTAACGTATAACGTTATATACTATTACGTACTAACGTATAACGTTATATGCTAATACGTAATAACGTGTAACGTTATATATTAATACGTAATAACGTGTAACGTTATATATTAATCCGTAATAACGTATAACGTTATATACTATTACGTACTAACGTGTAACGTTATATACTAATACGTAATAACGTATAACGTTATATACTATTACGTACTATCGTTTAACGTTATATACTATTACGTACTAACGTGTCACGTTATATACTAATACGTAATAACATATAACGTTATATACTATTACGTTCTAACGTATAACGTTATATACTATTACTTAATAACGTATAACGTTATATGGTATTACGTACTAACGTATAACGTTATATACTATTACTTAATAACGTATAACGTTATATACTATTACGTACTAACGTATAACGTTATATACTATTACGTAATGAGGTATAACGTTATATACTATTACGTACTATCGTATAACGTTATATACTATTACGTACTAACGTATAACGTTATATACTATTACGTACTAACGTATAACGTTATATCCTATTACGTACTAACTTGCAACGTTATATACTATTACGTAATAACGTATAACGTTATATACTATTACGTACTAACGTATAACGTTATATACTAATACGTAATTACGTATAACGTTATATACTATTACGTACTAACGTATAACATTATATACTATTACGTACTAACGTGTAACGTTATATACTAATACGTAGTAACGTATAACGTTATATACTAAGACGTAATGACGTATAACGTCATATACTATTACGTACTAACGTATAACGTTATATACTATTACGTGCTAACGTATAACGTTATATACTATTACGTACTAACGTGTAACGTTATATACTAATACGTAATAACGTATAACGTTATATACTAATACGTAATAACGTATAACGTTATATACTATTACGTAATAACGTGTAACGTTATATACTAATACGTAATAACGTATAACGTTATATACCATTACGTACTAACGTATAACGTTATATACTATTACGTACTAACGTGTAACGTTATATACTATTACGTACTAACGTGTCACGTCATATACTAATAAGTAATAACGTATAACGTTATATACTATTACGTACTAACGTATAACGTTATATACTACTACGTACTAACGTGTAACGTTATATACTAATACGTAATAACGTATAACGTTATCTACTATTAAGTACTAACGTATAACGTTATATACTATTACGTACTAACGTGCAACGTTATATACTAATACGTACTAACGTGTCACGTTATATACTAATACGTAATAACGTATAACGTTATATACTATTACGTACTAACGTGTAACGTTATATACTAATACGTACTCACGTATAACGTTATATACTATTACGTACTAACGTGAAACGTTATATACTATTACATACTAACGTGTCATGTTATATACTATCACGTAATGAGGTATAACGTTATATACTAATACGTAATAACGTATAACGTTATATACTATTACGTACTATCGTATAACGTTATATACTATTACGTACTAACGTATAACGTTATATACTATTACGTACTAACGTATAACGTTATATGCTAATACGTAATAACGTGTAACGTTATATATTAATACGTAATAACGTATAACGTTATATACTAATACGTGATAACGTATAACGTTATATACTATTACGTACTATCGTATAACGTTATATACTATCACGTAATGAGGTATAACGTTATAGACTAATACGTAATAACGTATAACGTTATATACTATTACGTACTATCGTATAACGTTATATACTATTACGTACTAACGTATAACGTTATATACTATTACGTACTAACGTATAACGTTATATGCTAATACGTAATAACGTGTAACGTTATATATTAATACGTAATAACGTGTAACGTTATATATTAATCCGTAATAACGTATAACGTTATATACTATTACGTACTAACGTGTAACGTTATATACTAATACGTAATAACGTATAACGTTATATACTATTACGTACTATCGTATAACGTTATATACTATTACGTACTAACGTGTCACGTTATATACTAATACGTAATAACGTATAACGTTATATACTAATACGTAATAACGTATAACGTTATATACTATTACGTACTAACGTATAACGATATATCCTATTACGTACTAACTTGCAACGTTATATACTATTACGTAATAACGTATAACGTTATATACTATTACGTACTAACGTATAACGTTATATACTAATACGTAATTACGTATAACGTTATATACTATTACGTACTAACGTATAACGTTATATACTATTACGTACTAACGTGTAACGTTATATACTAATACGTAATAACGTATAACGTTATATACTAATACGTAATAACGTATAACGTTATATACTATTACGTACTAACGTATAACGATATATACTATTACGTACTAACGTATAACGTTATATACTATTACGTTCTAACGTATAACGTTATATACTATTACTTAATAACGTATAACGTTATATGGTATTACGTACTAACGTATAACGTTATATACTATTACTTAATAACGTATAACGTTATATACTATTACGTACTAACGTATAACGTTATATACTATTACGTAATGACGTATAACTTTATATACTATTACGTACTATCGTATAACGTTATATACTATTACGTACTAACGTATAACGTTATATACTATTACGTACTAACGTATAACGTTATATCCTATTACGTACTAACTTGCAACGTTATATACTATTACGTAATAACGTATAACGTTATATACTATTACGTACTAACGTATAACGTTATATACTAATACGTAATTACGTATAACGTTATATACTATTACGTACTAACGTATAACGTTATATACTATTACGTACTAACGTGTAACGTTATATACTAATACGTAATAACGTATAACGTTATATACTAATACGTAATAACGTATAACGTTATATACTATTACGTACTAACGTATAACGATATACAGTAGCGGACAAAAGTTTAAGACGATGATTTGTAAACCGGATTACAAACATCTTATACGCATATTGTTCTTCTATTCGGTTTGTCTCTTTGGAATAACGTAGCTGTATGTTTGACCTTCGTAACCTCAGACAGTCAGTTGTTAAATACAAACAATGTAGGAGTTACAACAGTTAGTTACCGCCTAGCACTTGGAAACAGTGGACATTAGTTTAAGACGATCTGTGTAAAACGTGAGTACGAGTACAGTTTTTGAACATTTTGATTCTGGAATGTCAAAATCATTGTTTAGTGTACCTTTTATTGCTTAAAATTCATTTAGGTAGGAACAGACTATGGGTAAATCAAAGAATTTACTTGAAAACGAAAGGGAACAAATCGTAAGGCTGCGAAAGCAAAGTAAAACCTTCACCGAAATAGCAAATATAGTGAACAGGTCAGAAACAGCTTGTAAACAAGCTTGGTATAAATGTTTAAAGACAGGCATGTATTGCGATCAACCGAAAAACGGAAGACCACGGAAAACAACACCGAAAATGGATCGCCGGATTCATCGATTGAGCGAAAAGGATCGTTTTCGTAGTGCAAATAATATTGCTGCGGAGATAAACTATGAAAACGATACACAAATTAGTGCTAGAACTGTTAGGAGAAGATTAGAAGACTTTAACTTAAGAGGACGAAAACCCCAAAAGAAACCACTGCTGAGTTCTAGGAATCGAAAAAGACGACTTGCATTTGCTAAAGCTCATAAGCATTGGACAAGTGAAGATTGGCAAAAGGTATTGTTTTCTGACGAATCGAAATTCAGTCGCGTCTCTTCTGACGGGGTACGGTACGTTAGACGTCGAATTGGCGAAAGTTTGAAAACACAGTGCGTTTTAAAAACTCTTAAACATGGTGGTGGCAACGTTATGGTGTGGGCGTGTTTTTCTCGAAGCGGCCCTGGTCCGATATGTCGTATCAATGGAATTATGGACCGTTTTCAATACAAGGACATACTCAAGAACACAATGTTACCTTTTGCACGCAACAATATGAGTGATGATTTTATTTTTCAAAATGATAATGATCCGAAGCACACGGCTCGGGTTGTGAAACAGTTTTTTCAAGAAGAAAATATCACCGTGCTGCCGTGGCCGTCCCAATCACCAGATATTAATCCAATCGAGAACTTGTGGAGCATCATAAAAAAGACAGTACAAGGTTATAAACCGAAAAATTTGAATGAACTTTACTCTACAATTGAAACAGCTTGGAGTAATATTACGGTAGATCAATGTAAAAAATTAATAGATTCAATGCCAAGAAGATGTACCGAAGTGATAAGAAATAACGGATATTGGACAAAATATTGAATTTAAACAAAAATTGTGCATATTTTTTTACCAAAACTTAATATTTTTTGTGTAGTCTTAAACTTTTGACCGACAAAATATTATACAGATTTCGTTCCTTTTTTTGTAACTTCGCTACTGAGCAAAATATCAAAATGAAATTTTTTTTGTAAGTGTATAAACAAATGCCTAATTAGTTAATACCAAATGTAGAACACTGTATTTATATTTTTTATGGAAAGTAAATCAATTATTTATTTCTTCCATTTCGTCTTAAACTTTTGTCCGCTACTGTATACTATTACGTACTAACGTATAACGTTATATACTATTACGTAATAACGTATAACGTTATATACTATTACGTACTATCGTATAACGTTATATACTATCACGTAATGAGGTATAACGTTATATACTAATACGTAATAACGTATAACGTTATATACTATTACGTACTATCGTATAACGTTAGATACTATTACGTACTAACGTATAACGTTATATACTATTACGTACTAACGTATAACGTTATATGCTAATACGTAATAACGTGTAACGTTATATATTAATACGTAATAACGTATAACGTTATATACTAATACGTGATAACGTATAACGTTATATACTATTACGTACTATCGTATAACGTTATATACTATCACGTAATGAGGTATAACGTTATAGACTAATACGTAATAACGTATAACGTTATATACTATTACGTACTATCGTATAACGTTATATACTATTACGTACTAACGTATAACGTTATATACTATTACGTACTAACGTATAACGTTATATGCTAATACGTAATAACGTGTAACGTTATATATTAATACGTAATAACGTGTAACGTTATATATTAATCCGTAATAACGTATAACGTTATATACTATTACGTACTAACGTGTAACGTTATATACTAATACGTAATAACGTATAACGTTATATACTATTACGTACTATCGTATAACGTTATATACTATTACGTACTAACGTGTCACGTTATATACTTATACGTAATAACATATAACGTTATATACTATTACGTTCTAACGTATAACGTTATATACTATTACGTAATAACGTATAACGTTATATGTTAATACGTACTAACGTATAACGTTATATACTATTACGTACTAACGTATAACGTTATATACTATTACGTACTAACGTATAACGTTATATACTATTACGTACTAACGTGTAACGTTATATACTATTACATACTAACGTGTCACGTTATATACTAATACGTAATAACGTATAACGTTATATACTATTACGTACTATCGTATAACGTTATATACTATCACGTAATGAGGTATAACGTTATATACTAATACGTAATAACGTATAACGTTATATACTATTACGTACTATCGTATAACGTTAGATACTATTACGTACTAACGTATAACGTTATATACTATTACGTAATAACGTGTAACGTTATATACTAATACGTAATAACGTATAACGTTATATACCATTCCGTACTAACGTATAACGTTATATACTACTACGTAATGACGTATAACGTCATATACTATTACGTACTAACGTATAACGTCATATACTATTACGTGCTAACGTATAACGTTATATACTATTACGTACTAACGTGTAACGTTATATACTAATACGTAATAACGTATAACGTTATATACTAATACGTAATAACGTATAACGTTATATACTATTACGTAATAACGTGTAACGTTATATACTAATACGTAATAACGTATAACGTTATATACCATTACGTACTAACGTATAACGTTATATACTATTACGTACTAACGTGTAACGTTATATACTATTACGTACTAACGTGTCACGTCATATACTAATAAGTAATAACGTATAACGTTATATACTATTACGTACTATCGTATAACGTTATATACTATTACTTAATAACGTATAACGTTATATGGTATTATGTAATAACGTATAACGTTATATACTATTACGTACTAACGTGTAACGTTATATACTAATACGTAATAACGTATAACGTTATATACTAATACGTAATAACGTATAACGTTATATACTAATACGTAATAACGTATAACGTTATATACTATTACGTAATAACGTGTAACGTTATATACTAATACGTAATTACGTATAACGTTATATACTATTACGTACTAACGTATAACGTTATATACTATTACGTACTAACGTGTAACGTTATATACTAATACGTAATAACGTACAACGTTATATACTAATACGTAATAACGTATAACGTTATATACTATTACGTACTAACGTATAACGTTATATACTATTACGTACTAACGTATAACGTTATATACTATTACGTACTATCGTATAACGTTATATACTATTACGTACTAACGTGTCACGTTATATACTAATACGTAATAACATATAACGTTATATACTATTACGTTCTAACGTATAACGTTATATACTATTACTTAATAACGTATAACGTTATATGGTATTACGTACTAACGTATAACGTTATATACTACTACGTACTAACGTGTAACGTTATATACTAATACGTAATTACGTATAACGTTATATACTATTACGTACTCACGTATAACGTTATATACTATTACGTACTAACGTGAAACGTTATATATTATTACATACTAACGTGTCACGTTATATACTATCACGTAATGAGGTATAACGTTATATACTAATACGTAATAACGTATAACGTTATATACTATTACGTACTATCGTATAACGTTATATACTATTACGTACTAACGTATAACGTTATATACTATTACGTACTAACGTATAACGTTATATGCTAATACGTAATAACGTGTAACGTTATATATTAATACGTAATAACGTGTAACGTTATATATTAATCCGTAATAACGTATAACGTTATATACTATTACGTACTAACGTGTAACGTTATATACTAATACGTAATAACGTATAACGTTATATACTATTACGTACTATCGTATAACGTTATATACTATTACGTACTAACGTGTCACGTTATATACTAATACGTAATAACGTATAACGTTATATACTAATACGTAATAACGTATAACGTTATATACTATTACGTACTAACGTATAACGATATATCCTATTACGTACTAACTTGCAACGTTATATACTATTACGTAATAACGTATAACGTTATATACTATTACGTACTAACGTATAACGTTATATACTAATACGTAATTACGTATAACGTTATATACTAATACGTAATAACGTATAACGTTATATACTATTACGTACTAACGTATAACGATATATCCTATTACGTACTAACTTGCAACGTTATATACTATTACGTAATAACGTATAACGTTATATACTATTACGTACTAACGTATAACGTTATATACTAATACGTAATTACGTATAACGTTATATACTATTACGTACTAACGTATAACGTTATATACTATTACGTACTAACGTGTAACGTTATATACTAATACGTAATAACGTATAACGTTATATACTAATACGTAATAACGTATAACGTTATATACTATTACGTACTAACGTATAACGATATATACTATTACGTACTAACGTATAACGTTATATACTATTACGTTCTAACGTATAACGTTATATACTATTACTTAATAACGTATAACGTTATATGGTATTACGTACTAACGTATAACGTTATATACTATTACTTAATAACGAATAACGTTATATACTATTACGTACTAACGTATAACGTTATATACTATTACGTAATGACGTATAACGTTATATACTATTACGTACTATCGTATAACGTTATATACTATTACGTACTAACGTATAACGTTATATACTATTACGTACTAACGTATAACGTTATATCCTATTACGTACTAACTTGCAACGTTATATACTATTACGTAATAACGTATAACGTTATATACTATTACGTACTAACGTATAACGTTATATACTAATACGTAATTACGTATAACGTTATATACTATTACGTACTAACGTATAACGATATATACTATTACGTACTAACGTATAACGTTATATACTATTACGTAATAACGTATAACGTTATATACTATTACGTACTATCGTATAACGTTATATACTATCACGTAATGAGGTATAACGTTATATACTAATACGTAATAACGTATAACGTTATATACTATTACGTACTATCGTATAACGTTAGATACTATTACGTACTAACGTATAACGTTATATACTATTACGTACTAACGTATAACGTTATATGCTAATACGTAATAACGTGTAACGTTATATATTAATACGTAATAACGTATAACGTTATATACTAATACGTGATAACGTATAACGTTATATACTATTACGTACTATCGTATAACGTTATATACTATCACGTAATGAGGTATAACGTTATAGACTAATACGTAATAACGTATAACGTTATATACTATTACGTACTATCGTATAACGTTATATACTATTACGTACTAACGTATAACGTTATATACTATTACGTACTAACGTATAACGTTATATGCTAATACGTAATAACGTGTAACGTTATATATTAATACGTAATAACGTGTAACGTTATATATTAATCCGTAATAACGTATAACGTTATATACTATTACGTACTAACGTGTAACGTTATATACTAATACGTAATAACGTATAACGTTATATACTATTACGTACTATCGTATAACGTTATATACTATTACGTACTAACGTGTCACGTTATATACTTATACGTAATAACATATAACGTTATATACTATTACGTTCTAACGTATAACGTTATATACTATTACTTAATAACGTATAACGTTATATGGTAATACGTACTAACGTATAACGTTATATACTATTACGTACTAACGTATAACGTTATATACTATTACGTACTAACGTATAACGTTATATACTATTACGTACTAACGTGTAACGTTATATACTATTACATACTAACGTGTCACGTTATATACTAATACGTAATAACGTATAACGTTA
Organism: Bombus pascuorum; assembly: GCF_905332965.1. NCBI lineage: Eukaryota > Metazoa > Arthropoda > Insecta > Hymenoptera > Apidae > Bombus > Bombus pascuorum. The sequence continues at coordinate 15,454,762 of NC_083489.1, read as the reverse complement.
TATACTATTACGTACTATCGTATAACGTTATATACTATCACGTAATGAGGTATAACGTTATATACTAATACGTAATAACGTATAACGTTATATACTATTACGTACTATCGTATAACGTTAGATACTATTACGTACTAACGTATAACGTTATATACTATTACGTAATAACGTGTAACGTTATATACTAATACGTAATAACGTATAACGTTATATACCATTCCGTACTAACGTATAACGTTATATACTACTACGTAATGACGTATAACGTCATATACTATTACGTACTAACGTATAACGTCATATACTATTACGTGCTAACGTATAACGTTATATACTATTACGTACTAACGTGTAACGTTATATACTAATACGTAATAACGTATAACGTTATATACTAATACGTAATAACGTATAACGTTATATACCATTACGTACTAACGTATAACGTTATATACTATTACGTACTAACGTGTAACGTTATATACTATTACGTACTAACGTGTCACGTCATATACTAATAAGTAATAATGTATAACGTTATATACTATTACGTACTATCGTATAACGTTATATACTATTACTTAATAACGTATAACGTTATATGGTATTATGTAATAACGTATAACGTTATATACTATTACGTACTAACGTGTAACGTTATATACTAATACGTAATAACGTATAACGTTATATACTAATACGTAATAACGTATAACGTTATATACTAATACGTAATAACGTATAACGTTATATACTATTACGTAATAACGTGTAACGTTATATACTAATACGTAATTACGTATAACGTTATATACTATTACGTACTAACGTATAACGTTATATACTATTACGTACTATCGTATAACGTTATATACTATTACGTACTAACGTGTCACGTTATATACTAATACGTAATAACATATAACGTTATATACTATTACGTTCTAACGTATAACGTTATATACTATTACTTAATAACGTATAACGTTATATGGTATTACGTACTAACGTATAACGTTATATACTACTACGTACTAACGTGTAACGTTATATACTAATACGTAATTACGTATAACGTTATATACTATTACGTACTAACGTGCAACGTTATATACTATTACGTACTAACGTGTAACGTTATATACTATTACATACTAACGTGTCACGTTATATACTAATACGTAATAACGTATAAAGTTATATACTATTACGTACTATCGTATAACGTTATATACTATTACGTAATAACGTGTAACGTTATATACTAATACGTAATTACGTATAACGTTATATACTATTACGTACTAACGTGTAACGTTATATACTAATACGTACTCACGTATAACGTTATATACTATTACGTACTAACGTGTAACGTTATATACTAATACGTAATTACGTATAACGTTATATACTATTACGTACTAACGTATAACGTTATATACTACTACGTACTAACGTGTAACGTTATATACTAATACGTAATAACGTATAACGTTATATACTATTAAGTACTAACGTATAACGTTATATACTATTACGTACTAACGTGCAACGTTATATACTAATACGTACTAACGTGTCACGTTATATACTAATACGTAATAACGTATAACTTTATATACTATTACGTACTAACGTGTAACGTTATATACTAATACGTACTCACGTATAACGTTATATACTATTACGTACTAACGTGAAACGTTATATATTATTACATACTAACGTGTCACGTTATATACTATCACGTAATGAGGTATAACGTTATATACTAATACGTAATAACGTATAACGTTATATACTATTACGTACTATCGTATAACGTTATATACTATTACGTACTAACGTATAACGTTATATACTATTACGTACTAACGTATAACGTTATATGCTAATACGTAATAACGTGTAACGTTATATATTAATACGTAATAACGTATAACGTTATATACTAATACGTGATAACGTATAACGTTATATACTATTACGTACTATCGTATAACGTTATATACTATCACGTAATGAGGTATAACGTTATAGGCTAATACGTAATAACGTATAACGTTATATACTATTACGTACTATCGTATAACGTTATATACTATTACGTACTAACGTATAACGTTATATACTATTACGTACTAACGTATAACGTTATATGCTAATACGTAATAACGTGTAACGTTATATATTAATACGTAATAACGTGTAACGTTATATATTAATCCGTAATAACGTATAACGTTATATACTATTACGTACTAACGTATAACGTTATATACTATTACGTACTAACGTGTAACGTTATATACTAATACGTAATAACGTATAACGTTATATACTATTACGTACTATCGTATAACGTTATATACTATTACGTACTAAAGTGTCACGTTATATACTAATACGTAATAACATATAACGTTATATACTATTACGTTCTAACGTATAACGTTATATACTATTACGTACTAACGTGTAACGTTATATACTAATACGTACTAACGTATAACGTTATATACTATTACGTACTAACGTATAACGTTATATCCTATTACGTACTAACTTGCAACGTTATGTACTATTACGTAATAACGTATAACGTTATATACTATTACGTACTAACGTATAACGTTATATACTAATACGTAATTACGTATAACGTTATATACTATTACGTACTAACGTATAACGTTATATACTATTACGTACTAACGTGTAACGTTATATACTAATACGTAATAACGTATAACGTTATATACTAATACGTAATAACGTATAACGTTATATACTATTACGTACTAACGTATAACGTTATATACTATTACGTACTAACGTATAACGTTATATACTATTACGTACTAACGTATAACGTTATATACTATTACGTACTAACTTGTAACGTTATATACTATTACGTAATAACGTATAACGTTATATACTATTACGTACTAACGTATAACGTTATATACTATTACGTAATGACGTATAACGTTATATACTATTACGTACTAACGTATAGCCTTATATACTATTACGTACTAACGTATAACGTTATATACTATTACGTACTAACGTGTAACGTTATATACTATTACATACTAACGTGTCACGTTATATACTAATACGTAATAACGTATAACGTTATATACTATTACGTACTATCGTATAACGTTATATACTATCACGTAATGAGGTATAACGTTATATACTAATACGTAATAACGTATAACGTTATATACTATTACGTACTATCGTATAACGTTAGATACTATTACGTACTAACGTATAACGTTATATACTATTACGTAATAACGTGTAACGTTATATACTAATACGTAATAACGTATAACGTTATATACCATTCCGTACTAACGTATAACGTTATATACTACTACGTAATGACGTATAACGTCATATACTATTACGTACTAACGTATAACGTTATATACTATTACGTGCTAACGTATAACGTTATATACTATTACGTACTAACGTGTAACGTTATATACTAATACGTAATAACGTATAACGTTATATACTAATACGTAATAACGTATAACGTTATATACTATTACGTAATAACGTGTAACGTTATATACTAATACGTAATAACGTATAACGTTATATACCATTACGTACTAACGTATAACGTTATATACTATTACGTACTAACGTGTAACGTTATATACTATTACGTACTAACGTGTCACGTCATATACTAATAAGTAATAACGTATAACGTTATATACTATTACGTACTATCGTATAACGTTATATACTATTACTTAATAACGTATAACGTTATATGGTATTATGTAATAACGTATAACGTTATATACTATTACGTACTAACGTGTAACGTTATATACTAATACGTAATAACGTATAACGTTATATACTAATACGTAATAACGTATAACGTTATATACTAATACGTAATAACGTATAACGTTATATACTATTACGTACTAACGTATAACGTTATATACTAATACGTGATAACGTATAACGTTATATACTATTACGTACTATCGTATAACGTTATATACTATCACGTAATGAGGTATAACGTTATAGACTAATACGTAATAACGTATAACGTTATATATTAATCCGTAATAACGTATAACGTTATATACTATTACGTACTAACGTATAACGTTATATACTATTACGTACTAACGTGTAACGTTATATACTAATACGTAATAACGTATAACGTTATATACTATTACGTACTATCGTATAACGTTATATACTATTACGTACTAAAGTGTCACGTTATATACTAATACGTAATAACATATAACGTTATATACTATTACGTTCTAACGTATAACGTTATATACTATTACGTACTAACGTGTAACGTTATATACTAATACGTACTAACGTATAACGTTATATACTATTACGTACTAACGTATAACGTTATATCCTATTACGTACTAACTTGCAACGTTATGTACTATTACGTAATAACGTATAACGTTATATACTATTACGTACTAACGTATAACGTTATATACTAATACGTAATTACGTATAACGTTATATACTATTACGTACTAACGTATAACGTTATATACTATTACGTACTAACGTGTAACGTTATATACTAATACGTAATAACGTATAACGTTATATACTAATACGTAATAACGTATAACGTTATATACTATTACGTACTAACGTATAACGTTATATACTATTACGTACTAACGTATAACGTTATATACTATTACGTACTAACGTATAACGTTATATACTATTACGTACTAACTTGTAACGTTATATACTATTACGTAATAACGTATAACGTTATATACTATTACGTACTAACGTATAACGTTATATACTATTACGTAATGACGTATAACGTTATATACTATTACGTACTAACGTATAGCCTTATATACTATTACGTACTAACGTATAACGTTATATACTATTACGTACTAACGTGTAACGTTATATACTATTACATACTAACGTGTCACGTTATATACTAATACGTAATAACGTATAACGTTATATACTATTACGTACTATCGTATAACGTTATATACTATCACGTAATGAGGTATAACGTTATATACTAATACGTAATAACGTATAACGTTATATACTATTACGTACTATCGTATAACGTTAGATACTATTACGTACTAACGTATAACGTTATATACTATTACGTAATAACGTGTAACGTTATATACTAATACGTAATAACGTATAACGTTATATACCATTCCGTACTAACGTATAACGTTATATACTACTACGTAATGACGTATAACGTCATATACTATTACGTACTAACGTATAACGTTATATACTATTACGTGCTAACGTATAACGTTATATACTATTACGTACTAACGTGTAACGTTATATACTAATACGTAATAACGTATAACGTTATATACTAATACGTAATAACGTATAACGTTATATACTATTACGTAATAACGTGTAACGTTATATACTAATACGTAATAACGTATAACGTTATATACCATTACGTACTAACGTATAACGTTATATACTATTACGTACTAACGTGTAACGTTATATACTATTACGTACTAACGTGTCACGTCATATACTAATAAGTAATAACGTATAACGTTATATACTATTACGTACTATCGTATAACGTTATATACTATTACTTAATAACGTATAACGTTATATGGTATTATGTAATAACGTATAACGTTATATACTATTACGTACTAACGTGTAACGTTATATACTATTACGTACTAACGTATAACGTTATATGCTAATACGTAATAACGTGTAACGTTATATATTAATACGTAATAACGTGTAACGTTATATATTAATCCGTAATAACGTATAACGTTATATACTATTACGTACTAACGTATAACGTTATATACTATTACGTACTAACGTGTAACGTTATATACTAATACGTAATAACGTATAACGTTATATACTATTACGTACTATCGTATAACGTTATATACTATTACGTACTAACGTGTCACGTTATATACTAATACGTAATAACATATAACGTTATATACTATTACGTTCTAACGTATAACGTTATATACTATTACTTAATAACGTATAACGTTATATGGTATTACGTACTAACGTATAACGTTATATACTATTACTTAATAACGTATAACGTTATATACTATTACGTACTAACGTATAACGTTATATAATATTACGTAATGACGTATAACGTTATATACTATTACGTACTATCGTATAACGTTATATACTATTACGTACTAACGTATAACGTTATATACTATTACGTACTAACGTATAACGTTATATCCTATTACGTACTAACTTGCAACGTTATATACTATTACGTAATAACGTATAACGTTATATACTATTACGTACTAACGTATAACGTTATATACTAATACGTAATTACGTATAACGTTATATACTAATACGTAATAACGTATAACGTTATATACTATTACGTACTAACGTATAACGTTATATACTATTACGTACTAACGTATAACGTTATATACTATTACGTACTAACGTATAACGTTATATACTATTACGTACTAACTTGTAACGTTATATACTATTACGTAATAACGTATAACGTTATATATTATTACGTACTAACGTATAACGTTATATACTATTACGTAATGACGTATAACGTTATATACTATTACGTACTAACGTATAGCCTTATATACTATTACGTACTAACGTATAACGTTATATACTATTACGTACTAACGTGTAACGTTATATACTATTACATACTAACGTGTCACGTTATATACTAATACGTAATAACGTATAACGTTATATACTATTACGTACTATCGTATAACGTTATATACTATCACGTAATGAGGTATAACGTTATATACTAATACGTAATAACGTATAACGTTATATACTATTACGTACTATCGTATAACGTTAGATACTATTACGTACTAACGTATAACGTTATATACTATTACGTAATAACGTGTAACGTTATATACTAATACGTAATAACGTATAACGTTATATACCATTCCGTACTAACGTATAACGTTATATACTACTACGTAATGACGTATAACGTCATATACTATTACGTACTAACGTATAACGTTATATACTATTACGTGCTAACGTATAACGTTATATACTATTACGTACTAACGTGTAACGTTATATACTAATACGTAATAACGTATAACGTTATATACTAATACGTAATAACGTATAACGTTATATACTATTACGTAATAACGTGTAACGTTATATACTAATACGTAATAACGTATAACGTTATATACCATTACGTACTAACGTATAACGTTATATACTATTACGTACTAACGTGTAACGTTATATACTATTACGTACTAACGTGTCACGTCATATACTAATAAGTAATAACGTATAACGTTATATACTATTACGTACTATCGTATAACGTTATATACTATTACTTAATAACGTATAACGTTATATGGTATTATGTAATAACGTATAACGTTATATACTATTACGTACTAACGTGTAACGTTATATACTAATACGTAATAACGTATAACGTTATATACTAATACGTAATAACGTATAACGTTATATACTAATACGTAATAACGTATAACGTTATATACTATTACGTAATAACGTGTAACGTTATATACTAATACGTACTAACGTATAACGTTATATACTATTACGTACTAACGTATAACGTTATATGCTAATACGTAATAACGTGTAACGTTATATATTAATACGTAATAACGTGTAACGTTATATATTAATCCGTACTAACGTATAACGTTATATACTATTACGTACTAACGTGTAACGTTATATACTAATACGTACTCACGTATAACGTTATATACTATTACGTACTAACGTGAAACGTTATATACTATTATATACTAACGTGTCACGTTATATACTATCACGTAATGAGGTATAACGTTATATACTAATACGTAATAACGTATAACGTTATATACTATTACGTACTATCGTATAACGTTATATACTATTACGTACTAACGTATAACGTTATATACTATTACGTACTAACGTATAACGTTATATGCTAATACGTAATAACGTGTAACGTTATATATTAATACGTAATAACGTATAACGTTATATACTAATACGTGATAACGTATAACGTTATATACTATTACGTACTATCGTATAACGTTATATACTATCACGTAATGAGGTATAACGTTGTAGACTAATACGTAATAACGTATAACGTTATATACTATTACGTAATATCATATAACGTTATATACTATTACGTACTAACGTATAACGTTATATACTATTACGTACTAACGTATAACGTTATATGCTAATACGTAATAACGTGTAACGTTATATATTAATACGTAATAACGTGTAACGTTATATATTAATCCGTAATAACGTATAACGTTATATACTATTACGTACTAACGTGTAACGTTATATACTAATACGTAATAACGTATAACGTTATATACTATTACGTACTATCGTATAACGTTATATACTATTACGTACTAACGTGTCACGTTATATACTAATACGTAATAACATATAACGTTATATACTATTACGTTCTAACGTATAACGTTATATACTATTACTTAATAACGTATAACGTTATATGGTATTACGTACTAACGTATAACGTTATATACTATTACTTAATAACGTATAACGTTATATACTATTACGTACTAACGTATAACGTTATATACTATTACGTAATGACGTATAACGTTATATACTATTACGTACTATCGTATAACGTTATATACTATTACGTACTAACGTATAACGTTATATACTATTACGTACTAACGTATAACGTTATATCCTATTACGTACTAACTTGCAACGTTATATACTATTACGTAATAACGTATAACGTTATATACTATTACGTACTAACGTATAACGTTATATACTAATACGTAATTACGTATAACGTTATATACTATTACGTACTAACGTATAACGTTATATACTATTACGTACTAACGTGTAACGTTATATACTAATACGTAATAACGTATAACGTTATATACTAATACGTAATAACGTATAACGTTATATACTATTACGTACTAACGTATAACGTTATATACTATTACGTACTAACGTATAACGTTATATACTATTACGTTCTAACGTATAACGTTATATACTATTACGTACTAACTTGTAACGTTATATACTATTACGTAATAACGTATAACGTTATATACTATTACGTACTAACGTATAACGTTTTATACTATTACGTAATGACGTATAACGTTATATACTATTACGTACTAACGTATAGCCTTATATACTATTACGTACTAACGTATAACGTTATATACTATTACGTACTAACGTGTAACGTTATATACTATTACATACTAACGTGTCACGTTATATACTAATACGTAATAACGTATAACGTTATATACTATTACGTACTATTGTATAACGTTAGATACTATTACGTACTAACGTATAACGTTATATACTATTACGTAATAACGTGTAACGTTATATACTAATACGTAATAACGTATAACGTTATATACCATTCCGTACTAACGTATAACGTTATATACTATTACGTGATAACGTATAACGTCATATACTATTACGTACTAACGTATAACGTTATATACTATTACGTGCTAACGTATAACGTTATATACTATTACGTACTAACGTATAACGTTATATACTATTACGTAATAACGTGTAAAGTTATATACTAATACGTAATAACGTATAACGTTATATACCATTCCGTACTAACGTATAACGTTATATACTACTACGTAATGACGTATAACGTCATATACTATTACGTACTAACGTATAACGTTATATACTATTACGTGCTAACGTATAACGTTATATACTATTACGTACTATCGTATAACGTTATATACTATTACTTAATAACGTATAACGTTATATGGTATTATGTAATAACGTATAACGTTATATACTATTACGTACTAACGTGTAACGTTATATACTAATACGTAATAACGTATAACGTTATATACTAATACGTAATAACGTATAACGTTATATACTAATACGTAATAACGTATAACGTTATATACTATTACGTAATAACGTGTAACGTTATATACTATTACGTAATAACGTATAACGTTATATACTATTACGTACTAACGTATAACGTTATATACTATTACGTGATAACGTATAACGTCATATACTATTACGTACTAACGTATAACGTTATATACTATTACGTAATGACGTATAACGTTATATACTATTACGTACTAACGTATAGCCTTATATACTATTACGTACTAACGTATAACGTTATATACTATTACGTACTAACGTGTAACGTTATATACTATTACATACTAACGTGTCACGTTATATACTATCACGTAATGAGGTATAACGTTATATACTAATACGTAATAACGTATAACGTTATATACTATTACGTACTAACGTGTAACGTTATATACTAATACGTAATAACGTATAACGTTATATACTAATACGTAATAACGTATGACGTTATATACTAATACGTAATAACGTATAACGTTATATACTATTACGTAATAACGTGTAACGTTATATACTATTACGTAATAACGTATAACGTTATATACTATTACGTACTAACGTATAACGTTATATACTATTACGTAATGACGTATAACGTTATATACTATTACGTACTAACGTATAGCCTTATATACTATTACGTACTAACGTATAACGTTATATACTATTACGTACTAACGTGTAACGTTATATACTATTACATACTAACGTGTCACGTTATATACTAATACGTAATAACGTGTAACGTTATATACTATTACGTACTATCGTATAACGTTATATACTATCACGTAATGAGGTATAACGTTATATACTAATACGTAATAACGTATAACGTTATATACTATTACGTACTATCGTATAACGTTAGATACTATTACGCACTAACGTATAACGTTATATACTATTACGTAATAACGTGTAACGTTATATACTAATACGTAATAACGTATAACGTTATATACCATTCCGTACTAACGTATAACGTTATATACTATTACGTGATAACGTATAACGTCATATACTATTACGTACTAACGTATAACGTTATATACTATTACGTGCTAACGTATAACGTTATATACTATTACGTACTAACGTATAACGTTATATACTATTACGTAATAACGTGTAACGTTATATACTAATACGTAATAACGTATAACGTTATATACCATTCCGTACTAACGTATAACGTTATATACTACTACGTAATGACGTATAACGTCATATACTATTACGTACTAACGTATAACGTTATATACTATTACGTGCTAACGTATAACGTTATATACTATTACGTACTATCGTATAACGTTATATACTATTACTTAATAACGTATAACGTTATATGGTATTATGTAATAACGTATAACGTTATATACTATTACGTACTAACGTGTAACGTTATATACTAATACGTAATAACGTATAACGTTATATACTAATACGTAATAACGTATAACGTTATATACTAATACGTAATAACGTATAACGTTATATACTATTACGTAATAACGTGTAACGTTATATACTATTACGTACTAACGTGTAACGTTATATACTATTACGTACTAACGTATAACGTTATATACTCTTACGTACTAACGTGTAACGTTATATACTAATACGTACTCACGTATAACGTTATATACTATTACGTACTAACGTGAAACGTTATATACTATTACGTACTAACGTGTCACGTTATATACTATCACGTAATGAGGTATAACGTTATATACTAATACGTAATAACGTATAACGTTATATACTATTACGTACTAACGTATAGCCTTATATACTATTACGTACTAACGTATAGCCTTATATACTATTACGTACTAACGTATAACGTTATATACTATTACGTACTAACTTGTAACGTTATATAGTATTACGTAATAACGTATAACGTTATAGACTATTACGTACTAACGTATAACGTCATATACTATTGCGTACTAACGTATAACGTTATATACTAATACGTAATAACATATAACGTTATATACTATTACGTACTATCGTATAACGTTATATACTATTACGTAATGAGGTATAACATTATATACTAATACGTAATAACGTATAACGATATACTATTACGTACTAACGTATAACGTTATATACTATTACGTAATGAGGTATAACGTTATCTACTAGTACATAATAACGTATAACGTTATATACTATTACGTACTAACGTATAACGTTATATACTATTACCTAATGACGTATAACGTTATATGTTAATACGTAGTAACGTGTAACGTTGTATACCAATACGTAATAACGTATAACGTTATATACTATTACGTACTAACGTATAGCCTTATATACTATTACGTACTAACGTATAGCCTTATATACTATTACGTACTAACGTAGAACGTTATATAGTATTACGTAATAACGTATAACGTTATATACTATTACGTACTAACGTATAACGTTATATACTATTACGTACTAACTTGTAACGTTATATAGTATTACGTAATAACGTATAACGTTATAGACTATTACGTACTAACGTATAACGTCATATACTATTGCGTACTAACGTATAACGTTATATACTAATACGTAATAACATATAACGTTATATACTATTACGTACTTTCGTATAACGTTATATACTAATACGTAATAACGTATAACGATATACTATTACGTAATAACATATAACGTTATATACTATTACGTAATGCGGTATAACGTTATATACTAATACGTAATTATGTATAACGTTATATACTATTACCTAATGACGCATAACGTTATATGTTAATACGTAGTAACGTGTAACGTTATATACCAATACGTAATAACGTATAACGTTATATACTATTACGTACTAACGTATAACGTTATATACTATTACGTAATGAGGTATAACGTTATATACTAATACGTACTAACGTGTAACGTTATATACTATTACATACTAACGTGTCACGTTATATACTAATACGTACTAACGTAGAACGTTATGTAGTATTACGTTATAACGTATAACGTTATATACTATTACGTACTAACGTATAACGTTATATACTATTACGTACTAACGTATAACGTTATATACTATTACGTACGAACTTGTAACGTTATATACTATTACGTAATAACGTATAACGTTATATACTATTACGTACTAACGTATAACGTTATATACTATTACGTAATGACGTATAACGTTATATAGTATTACGTAATAACGTATAACGTTATATACTAATACGTAATAACATATAACGTTATATACTATTACGTACTAACGTATAACGTTATATACTATTACGTAATGAGGTATAACGTTATATAATAACACGTAATTATGTATAACGTTATATACTATTACCTAATGACGCATAACGTTATATGTTAATACGTAGTAACGTGTAACGTTATATACCAATACGTAATAACGTATAACGTTATATACTATTACGTACTAACGTATAACGTTATATACTATTACGTAATGAGGTATAACGTTATATACTAATACGTAATAACGTTTAACTTTATATACTAATATGTAATATCGTATAACGTTATATACTATTACCTAATGACGTATAACGTTATATGTTAATACGTACTAACGTATAACGTTATATACTATTACGTACTAACGTGTAACGTTATATACTATTACATACTAACGTGTCACGTTATATACTAATACGTAATAACGTATAACGTTATATACTATTACGTACTATCGTATAACGTTATATACTATTACGTACTAACGTATAACGTTATATACTATTACGTACTAACGTATAACGTTATATACTATTACGTACTAACTTGTAACGTTATATACTATTACGTAATAACGTATAACATTATATACTATTACGTACTAACGTATAACGTTATATACTATTACGTAATGACGTATAACGTTATATACTATTACGTACTAAAGTGTAACGTTATATACTATTACGTACTAACGTATCACGTTATACACTAATACGTAATAACGTATAACGTTATATACAATTACGTACTATCGTATAACGTTATATACTATTACGTAATGAGGTATAACGTTATATACTATTACGTAATGACGTATAACGTTATATACTATTACGTACTAACGTATAGCCTTATATACTATTATGTACTAACGTATAACGTTATATACTATTACGTACTAACGTATAACGTTATATACTATTACATACTAACGTGTCACGTTATATACTAATACGTAATAACGTATAACGTTATATACTATTACGTACTATCGTATAACGTTATATACTATCACGTAATGAGGTATAACGTTATATACTAATACGTAATAACGTATAACGATATACTATTACGTACTAACGTATAACGTTATATACTATTACGTAATGAGGTATAACGTTATCTACTAATACATAATAACGTATAACGTTATATACTATTACGTACTAACGTATAACGTTATATACTATTACGTAATGACGTATAACGTTATATACTAATACGTACTAACGTGTAACGTTATATACTAATACGTAATAACGTAAAACGTTATATAGTATTACTTAGTAACGTATAACGTTATAGACTATTACGTACTAACGTATAACGTTATATAGTATTACGTAATAACGTGTAACGTTATATACTATTACGTATTAACGTATAGCCTTATATACTATTACGTACTAACGTAGAACGTTATATAGTATTACGTAATAACGTATAACGTTATATACTAATACGTAATAACATATAACGTTATATACTATTACGTACTATCCTATAACGTTATATACTATTACGTAATGAGGTATAACGTTATATACTAATACGTAATAACGTATAACGATATACTATTACGTAATAACATATAACGTTATATACTATTACGTACTAACGTATAACGTTATATACTATTACGTAATGAGGTATAACGTTATATACTAATACGTAATTATGTATAACGTTATATACTATTACCTAATGACGTATAACGTTATATGTTAATACGTAGTAACGTGTAACGTTATATACCAATACGTAATAACGTATAACGTTATATACTATTACGTACTAACGTATAGCCTTATATACTATTACGTACTAACGTATAGCCTTATATACTATTACGTACTAACGTATAACGTTATATACTATTACGTACTAACGTATAACGTTATATACTAATACGTAATAACGTATAACGTTATATGCTATTACGTAATGAGGTATAACGTTATATACTAATACGTAATAACGTATAACGTTATATACTATTACGTACTAACGTATAGCCTTATATACTATTACGTACTAACGTATAGCCTTATATACTATTACGTACTAACGTAGAACGTTATATAGTATTACGTAATAACGTATAACGTTATATACTATTACGTACTAACGTATAACGTTATATACTATTACGTACTAACTTGTAACGTTATATAGTATTACGTAATAACGTATAACGTTATAGACTATTACGTACTAACGTATAACGTCATATACTATTGCGTACTAACGTATAACGTTATATACTAATACGTAATAACATATAACGTTATATACTATTACGTACTATCGTATAACGTTATATACTATTACGTACTAACGTATAACGTTATATACTATTACGTACTAACTTGTAACGTTATATAGTATTACGTAATAGCGTATAACGTTATATACTAATACGTACTAACGTGTAACGTTATATACTAATACGTAATAACGTAAAACGTTATATAGTATTACTTAGTAACGTATAACGTTATAGACTATTACGTACTAACGTATAAAGTTATATAGTATTACGTAATAACGTGTAACGTTATATACTATTACGTACTAACGTATAGCCTTATATACTATTACGTACTAACGTAGAACGTTATATAGTATTACGTAATAACGTATAACGTTATATACTATTACGTACTAACGTATAACGTTATATACTATTACGTACTAACTTGTAACGTTATATAGTATTACGTAATAGCGTATAACGTTATAGACTATTACGTACTAACGTATAACGTCATATACTATTGCGTACTAACGTATAACGTTATATACTAATACGTAATAACATATAACGTTATATACTATTACGTACTATCGTATAACGTTATATACTATTACGTAATGAGGTATAACGTTATATACTAATACGTAATAACGTATAACGATATACTATTACGTAATAACATATAACGTTATATACTATTACGTACTAACGTATGACGTCATATACTATTACGTAATGAGGTATAACGTTATATACTAATACGTAATTATGTATAACGTTATATACTATTACCTAATGACGTATAACGTTATATGTTAATACGTAGTAACGTGTAACGTTATATACCAATACGTAATAACGTATAACGTTATATACTATTACGTACTAACGTATAGCCTTATATACTATTACGTACTAACGTATAGCCTTATATACTATTACGTACTAACGTATAACGTTATATACTATTACGTACTAACGTATAACGTTATATACTAATACGTAATAACGTATAACGTTATATGCTATTACGTAATGAGGTATAACGTTATATACTAATACGTAATAACGTATAACGTTATATACTATTACGTACTAACGTATAGCCTTATATACTATTACGTACTAACGTATAGCCTTATATACTATTACGTACTAACGTAGAACGTTATATAGTATTACGTAATAACGTATAACGTTATATACTATTACGTACTAACGTATAACGTTATATACTATTACGTACTAACTTGTAACGTTATATAGTATTACGTAATAACGTATAACGTTATAGACTATTACGTACTAACGTATAACGTCATATACTATTGCGTACTAACGTATAACGTTATATACTAATACGTAATAACATATAACGTTATATACTATTACGTACTATCGTATAACGTTATATACTATTACGTAATGAGGTATAACGTTATATACTAATACGTAATAACGTATAACGATATACTATTACGTACTAACGTATAACGTTATATACTATTACGTAATGAGGTATAACGTTATCTACTAGTACATAATAACGTATAACGTTATATACTATTACGCACTAACGTATAACGTTATATACTATTACCTAATGACGTATAACGTTATATGTTAATACGTAGTAACGTGTAACGTTGTATACCAATACGTAATAACGTATAACGTTATATACTATTACGTACTAACGTATAGCCTTATATACTATTACGTACTAACGTATAGCCTTATATACTATTACGTACTAACGTAGAACGTTATATAGTATTACGTAATAACGTATAACGTTATATACTATTACGTACTAACGTATAACGTTATATACTATTACGTACTAACTTGTAACGTTATATAGTATTACGTAATAACGTATAACGTTATAGACTATTACGTACTAACGTATAACGTCATATACTATTGCGTACTAACGTATAACGTTATATACTAATACGTAATAACATATAACGTTATATACTATTACGTACTTTCGTATAACGTTATATACTAATACGTAATAACGTATAACGATATACTATTACGTAATAACACATAACGTTATATACTATTACGTAATGCGGTATAACGTTATATACTAATACGTAATTATGTATAACGTTATATACTATTACCTAATGACGCATAACGTTATATGTTAATACGTAGTAACGTGTAACGTTATATACCAATACGTAATAACGTATAACGTTATATACTATTACGTACTAACGTATAACGTTATATACTATTACGTAATGAGGTATAACGTTATATACTATTACGTACTAACGTATAACGTTATATACTATTACGTACTAACTTGTAACGTTATATACTATTACGTAATAACGTATAACGTTATATACTATTACGTACTAACGTATAACGTTATATACTATTACGTAATGACGTATAACGTTATATAGTATTACGTAATAACGTATAACGTTATTTACTAATACGTAATAACATATAACGTTATATACTATTACGTACTAACGTATAACGTTATATACTATTACGTAATGAGGTATAACGTTATATACTAATACGTAATTATGTATAACGTTATATACTATTACCTAATGACGCATAACGTTATATGTTAATACGTAGTAACGTGTAACGTTATATACCAATACGTAATAACGTATAACGTTATATACTATTACGTACTAACGTATAACGTTATATACTATTACGTAATGAGGTATAACGTTATATACTAATACGTAATAACGTTTAACTTTATATACTAATATGTAATATCGTATAACGTTATATACTATTACCTAATGACGTATAACGTTATATGTTAATACGTACTAACGTATAACGTTATATACTATTACGTACTAACGTGTAACGTTATATACTATTACATACTAACGTGTCACGTTATATACTAATACGTAATAACGTATAACGTTATATACTATTACGTACTATCGTATAACGTTATATACTATTACGTACTAACGTATAACGTTATATACTATTACGTACTAACGTATAACGTTATATACTATTACGTACTAACTTGTAACGTTATATACTATTACGTAATAACGTATAACATTATATACTATTACGTACTAACGTATAACGTTATATACTATTACGTAATGACGTATAACGTTATATACTATTACGTACTAAAGTGTAACGTTATATACTATTACGTACTAACGTATCACGTTATACACTAATACGTAATAACGTATAACGTTATATACAATTACGTACTATCGTATAACGTTATATACTATTACGTAATGAGGTATAACGTTATATACTACTACGTAATGACGTATAACGTTATATACTATTACGTACTAACGTATAGCCTTATATACTATTACGTACTAACGTATAACGTTATATACTATTACGTACTAACGTGTAACGTTATATACTATTACATACTAACGTGTCACGTTATATACTAATACGTAATAACGTATAACGTTATATACTATTACGTACTATCGTATAACGTTATATACTATCACGTAATGAGGTATAACGTTATATACTAATACGTAATAACGTATAACGATATACTATTACGTACTAACGTATAACGTTATATACTATTACGTAATGAGGTATAACGTTATCTACTAATACATAATAACGTATAACGTTATATACTATTACGTACTAACGTATAACGTTATATACTATTACGTAATGACGTATAACGTTATATACTAATACGTACTAACGTGTAACGTTATATACTAATACGTAATAACGTAAAACGTTATATAGTATTACTTAGTAACGTATAACGTTATGGACTATTACGTACTAACGTATAACGTTATATAGTATTACGTAATAACGTGTAACGTTATATACTATTACGTACTAACGTATAACGTTATATACGATTACGTACTAACGTGTAACGTTATATACTATTACGTAGTAACGTGTAACGTTATATACTAATACGTAATAACCTATAACGTTATATACTATTACGTACTAATGTATAACGTTATATACTATTACGTACTATCGTATAACGTTATATACTATTACGTAATGAGGTATAACGTTATATACTAATACGTAATAACGTATAACGATATACTATTACGTACTAACGTATAACGTTATATACTATTACGTAATGAGGTATAACGTTATCTACTAATACATAATAACGTATAACGTTATATACTATTACGTACTAACGTATAACGTTATATACTATTACGTAATGACGTATAACGTTATATACTAATACGTACTAACGTGTAACGTTATATACTAATACGTAATAACGTAAAACGTTATATAGTATTACTTAGTAACGTATAACGTTATGGACTATTACGTACTAACGTATAACGTTATATAGTATTACGTAATAACGTGTAACGTTATATACTATTACGTACTAACGTATAGCCTTATATACTATTACGTACTAACGTAGAACGTTATATAGTATTACGTAATAACGTATAACGTTATATACTAATACGTAATAACATATAACGTTATATACTATTACGTACTATCCTATAACGTTATATACTATTACGTAATGAGGTATAACGTTATATACTAATACGTAATAACGTATAACGATATACTATTACGTAATAACATATAACGTTATATACTATTACGTACTAACGTATAACGTTATATACTATTACGTAATGAGGTATAACGTTATATACTAATACGTAATTATGTATAACGTTATATACTATTACCTAATGACGTATAACGTTATATGTTAATACGTAGTAACGTGTAACGTTATATACCAATACGTAATAACGTATAACGTTATATACTATTACGTACTAACGTATAGCCTTATATACTATTACGTACTAACGTATAGCCTTATATACTATTACGTACTAACGTATAACGTTATATACTATTACGTACTAACGTATAACGTTATATACTAATACGTAATAACGTATAACGTTATATGCTATTACGTAATGAGGTATAACGTTATATACTAATACGTAATAACGTATAACGTTATATACTATTACGTACTAACGTATAGCCTTATATACTATTACGTACTAACGTATAGCCTTATATACTATTACGTACTAACGTAGAACGTTATATAGTATTACGTAATAACGTATAACGTTATATACTATTACGTACTAACGTATAACGTTATATACTATTACGTACTAACTTGTAACGTTATATAGTATTACGTAATAACGTATAACGTTATAGACTATTACGTACTAACGTATAACGTCATATACTATTGCGTACTAACGTATAACGTTATATACTAATACGTAATAACATATAACGTTATATACTATTACGTACTATCGTATAACGTTATATACTATTACGTACTAACGTATAACGTTATATACTATTACGTACTAACTTGTAACGTTATATAGTATTACGTAATAGCGTATAACGTTATATACTAATACGTACTAACGTGTAACGTTATATACTAATACGTAATAACGTAAAACGTTATATAGTATTACTTAGTAACGTATAACGTTATAGACTATTACGTACTAACGTATAACGTTATATAGTATTACGTAATAACGTGTAACGTTATATACTATTACGTACTAACGTATAGCCTTATATACTATTACGTACTAACGTAGAACGTTATATAGTATTACGTACTATCGTATAACGTTATATACTTTTACGTAATGAGGTATAACGTTATATACTAATACGTAATAACGTATAACGATATACTATTACGTAATAACATATAACGTTATATACTATTACGTACTAACGTATAACGTTATATACTATTACGTAATGAGGTATAACGTTATATACTAATACGTAATTATGTATAACGTTATATACTATTACCTAATGACGTATAACGTTATATGTTAATACGTAGTAACGTGTAACGTTATATACCAATACGTAATAACGTATAACGTTATATACTATTACGTACTAACGTATAGCCTTATATACTATTACGTACTAACGTATAGCCTTATATACTATTACGTACTAACGTATAACGTTATATACTATTACGTACTAACGTATAACGTTATATACTAATACGTAATAACGTATAACGTTATATGCTATTACGTAATGAGGTATAACGTTATATACTAATACGTAATAACGTATAACGTTATATACTATTACGTACTAACGTATAGCCTTATATACTATTACGTACTAACGTATAGCCTTATATACTATTACGTACTAACGTAGAACGTTATATAGTATTACGTAATAACGTATAACGTTATATACTATTACGTACTAACGTATAACGTTATATACTATTACGTACTAACTTGTAACGTTATATAGTATTACGTAATAACGTATAACGTTATAGACTATTACGTACTAACGTATAACGTCATATACTATTGCGTACTAACGTATAACGTTATATACTAATACGTAATAACATATAACGTTATATACTATTACGTACTATCGTATAACGTTATATACTATTACGTAATGAGGTATAACGTTATATACTAATACGTAATAACGTATAACGATATACTATTACGTACTAACGTATAACGTTATATACTATTACATAATGAGGTATAACGTTATCTACTAATACATAATAACGTATAACGTTATATACTATTACGTACTAACGTATAGCCTTATATACTATTACGTACTAACGTATAGCCTTATATACTATTACGTACTAACGTAGAACGTTATATAGTATTACGTAATAACGTATAACGTTATATACTATTACGTACTAACGTATAACGTTATATACTACTACGTACTAACTTGTAACGTTATATAGTATTACGTAATAACGTATAACGTTATAGACTATTACGTACTAACGTATAACGTCATATACTATTGCGTACTAACGTATAACGTTATATACTAATACGTAATAACATATAACGTTATATACTATTACGTACTATCGTATAACGTTATATACTATTACGTACTAACGTATAACGTTATATACTATTACGTACTAACTTGTAACGTTATATAGTATTACGTAATAGCGTATAACGTTATATACTAATACGTACTAACGTGTAACGTTATATACTAATACGTAATAACGTAAAACGTTATATAGTATTACTTAGTAACGTATAACGTTATAGACTATTACGTACTAACGTATAACGTTATATAGTATTACGTAATAACGTGTAACGTTATATACTATTACGTACTAACGTATAGCCTTATATACTATTACGTACTAACGTAGAACGTTATATAGTATTACGTAATAACGTATAACGTTATATACTATTACGTACTAACGTATAACGTTATATACTATTACGTACTAACTTGTAACGTTATATAGTATTACGTAATAGAGTATAACGTTATAGACTATTACGTACTAACGTATAACGTTATATAGTATTACGTAATAACGTGTAACGTTATATACTATTACGTACTAACGTATAGCCTTATATACTATTACGTACTAACGTAGAACGTTATATAGTATTACGTAATAACGTATAACGTTATATACTATTACGTACTAACGTATAACGTTATATACTATTACGTACTAACTTGTAACGTTATATAGTATTACGTAATAGAGTATAACGTTATAGACTATTACGTACTAACGTATAACGTCATATACTATTGCGTACTAACGTATAACGTTATATACTAATACGTAATAACATATAACGTTATATACTATTACGTACTATCGTATAACGTTATATACTATTACGTAATGAGGTATAACGTTATATACTAATACGTAATAACGTATAACGATATACTATTACGTAATAACATATAACGTTATATACTATTACGTACTAACGTATAACGTTATATACTATTACGTAATGAGGTATAACGTTATATACTAATACGTAATTATGTATAACGTTATATACTATTACCTAATGACGTATAACGTTATATGTTAATACGTAGTAACGTGTAACGTTATATACCAATACGTAATAACGTATAACGTTATATACTATTACGTACTAACGTATAGCCTTATATACTATTACGTACTAACGTATAGCCTTATATACTATTACGTACTAACGTATAACGTTATATACTATTACGTACTAACGTATAACGTTATATACTAATACGTAATAACGTATAACGTTATATGCTATTACGTAATGAGGTATAACGTTATATACTAATACGTAATAACGTATAACGTTATATACTATTACGTACTAACGTATAGCCTTATATACTATTACGTACTAACGTATAGCCTTATATACTATTACGTACTAACGTAGAACGTTATATAGTATTACGTAATAACGTATAACGTTATATACTATTACGTACTAACGTATAACGTTATATACTATTACGTACTAACTTGTAACGTTATATAGTATTACGTAATAACGTATAACGTTATAGACTATTACGTACTAACGTATAACGTCATATACTATTGCGTACTAACGTATAACGTTATATACTAATACGTAATAACATATAACGTTATATACTATTACGTACTATCGTATAACGTTATATACTATTACGTAATGAGGTATAACGTTATATACTAATACGTAATAACGTATAACGATATACTATTACGTACTAACGTATAACGTTATATACTATTACATAATGAGGTATAACGTTATCTACTAATACATAATAACGTATAACGTTATATACTATTACGTACTAACGTATAGCCTTATATACTATTACGTACTAACGTATAGCCTTATATACTATTACGTACTAACGTAGAACGTTATATAGTATTACGTAATAACGTATAACGTTATATACTATTACGTACTAACGTATAACGATATATACTACTACGTACTAACTTGTAACGTTATATAGTATTACGTAATAACGTATAACGTTATAGACTATTACGTACTAACGTATAACGTCATATACTATTGCGTACTAACGTATAACGTTATATACTAATACGTAATAACATATAACGTTATATACTATTACGTACTATCGTATAACGTTATATACTATTACGTACTAACGTATAACGTTATATACTATTACGTACTAACTTGTAACGTTATATAGTATTACGTAATAGCGTATAACGTTATATACTAATACGTACTAACGTGTAACGTTATATACTAATACGTAATAACGTAAAACGTTATATAGTATTACTTAGTAACGTATAACGTTATAGACTATTACGTACTAACGTATAACGTTATATAGTATTACGTAATAACGTGTAACGTTATATACTATTACGTACTAACGTATAGCCTTATATACTATTACGTACTAACGTAGAACGTTATATAGTATTACGTAATAACGTATAACGTTATATACTATTACGTACTAACGTATAACGTTATATACTATTACGTACTAACTTGTAACGTTATATAGTATTACGTAATAGAGTATAACGTTATAGACTATTACGTACTAACGTATAACGTCATATACTATTGCGTACTAACGTATAACGTTATATACTATTACGTACTAACGTATAACGTTATATACTATTACGTAATGACGTATAACGTTATATACTAATACGTAGTAACGTGTAACGTTATATACCAATACGTAATAACGTATAACGTTATATACTATTACGTACTATCGTATAACGTTATATACTATTACTTAATGAGGTATAACGTTATATACTAATACGTAATAACGTATAACTTTATATACTAATATGTAATATAGTATAACGTTATATACTTTTAACTAATGACGTATAACGTTATATGTTAATACGTACCAACGTGTATCGTTATATACTATTACGTAATGACGTATAACGTTATATAGTATTACGTACTAACGTGTAACGTTATATACTATTACGTACTAACTTGTAACGTTATATACTATTACGTAATAACGTATAACATTATATACTATTACGTACTAACGTGTAGCCTTATATACTATTACGTAATAACGTATAACATTATATACTATTACGTACTAACGTGTAGCCTTATATACTATTACGTACTAACGTAGAACGTTATATAGTATTACGTTATAACGTATAACGTTATATACTATTACGTACTAACGTATAACGTTATATACTATTACGTACTAACGTATAACGTTATATACTATTACGTACTAACTTGTAACGTTATATACTATTACGTAATAACGTATAACATTATATACTAATACGTAATAACGTATAACGTTATATACTATTACGTACTATCGTATAACGTTATATACTATTACGTACTAACGTATAACGTTATATACTATTACGTACTAACGTGTAACGTTATATACTATTACATACTAACGTGTCACGTTATATACTAATACGTAATAACGTATAACGTTATATACTATTACGTACTATCGTATAACGTTATATACTATTACGTAATGAGGTATAACGTTATATACTAATACGTAATAACGTATAACGTTGTATACTATTACGTACTATCGTATAACGTTATATACTATTACGTACTAACGTGTAACGTTATATACTATTACGTAATAACGTATAACGTTATATACTATTACGTACTAACGTATAACGTTATATACTATTACGTAATGACGTATAACGTTATATACTATTACGTACTAACGTATAACGTTATATACTATTACGTACTAACGTGTAACGTTATATACTAATACGTAATAACGTATAACGTTATATAGTATTACGTAATAAGGTATAACGTTATATACTATTACGTACTAACGTATAACGTTATATACTATTACATACTAACGTATAACGTTATATAGTATTACGTAATAACGTGTAACGTTATATACTATTACGTAATAACGTATAACGTTATATACGATTACGTACTAACGTGTAACGTTATATACTATTACGTAATGTCGTATAACGTTATATACTATTACGTACTAACGTATAACGTTATATACTATTACGTACTAACGTGTAACGTTATATACTATTACATACTAACGTGTCACGTTATATACTAATACGTAATAACGTGTAACGTTATATACTAATACGTACTAACGTATAACGTTATATACTATTACGTAATTACGTATAACGTTATATACTATTACGTACTAACGTATAGCCTTATATACTATTACGTACTAACGTATAACGTTATATACTATTACGTAATGACGTATAACGTTATATACTAATACGTACTAACGTGTAACGTTATATACTAATACGTAATAACGTAAAACGTTATATAGTATTACTTAGTAACGTATAACGTTATAGACTATTACGTACTAACCTATAACGTTATATAGTATTACGTAATAACGTGTAACGTTATATACTATTACGTAATAACGTATAACGTTATATGCTATTACGTACTAACGTATAACGTTATATACTATTACGTACTAACGTGTAACGTTATATACTAATACGTATTAACCTATAACGTTATATACTGTTGCGTAATGACGTATAACGTTATATACTATTACGCAATGGCGTATAACGTTATATAGTATTACGTAATAACGTATAACGTTATATACTAATACGTAATAACATATAACGTTATATACTATTACGTACTAACGTATAACGTTATATACTATTACGTAATGAGGTATAACGTTATATACTAATACGTAATTATGTATAACGTTATATACTATTACCTAATGACGTATAACGTTATATGTTAATACGTAGTAACGTGTAACGTTATATACCAATACGTAATAACGTATAACGTTATATACTATTACGTACTATCGTATAACGTTATATACTATTACTTAATGAGGTATAACGTTATATACTAATACGTAATAACGTATAACTTTATATACTAATATGTAATATCGTATAACGTTATATACTTTTAACTAATGACGTATAACGTTATATGTTAATACGTACTAACGTGTAACGTTATATACTATTACGTAATGATGTATAACGTTATATACTATTACGTACTAACTTGTAACGTTATATACTATTACGTAATAACGTATAACATTATATACTATTACGTACTAACGTATAACGTTATATACTATTACGTACTAACTTGTAACGTTATATACTATTACGTAATAACGTATAACGTTATATACTATTACGTACTAACGTATAACGTTATATACTATTACGTACTAACGTATAACGTTATATACTATTACGTACTAACGTATAACGTTATATACTATTACGTACTAACTTGTAACGTTATATACTAGTACGTAATAACGTATAACATTATATACTATTACGTACTAACGTATAACGTTATATACTATTACGTAATGTCGTATAACGTTATACACTATTACGTACTAACGTGTAGCCTTATATACTATTACGTACTAACGTAGAACGTTATATAGTATTACGTTATAACGTATAACGTTATATACTATTACGTACTAACGTATAACGTTATATACTATTACGTACTAACGTATAACGATATATACTACTACGTACTAACTTGTAACGTTATATAGTATTACGTAATAACGTATAACGTTATAGACTATTACGTACTAACGTATAACGTCATATACTATTGCGTACTAACGTATAACGTTATATACTAATACGTAATAACATATAACGTTATATACTATTACGTACTATCGTATAACGTTATATACTATTACGTACTAACGTATAACGTTATATACTATTACGTACTAACTTGTAACGTTATATAGTATTACGTAATAGCGTATAACGTTATATACTAATACGTACTAACGTGTAACGTTATATACTAATACGTAATAACGTAAAACGTTATATAGTATTACTTAGTAACGTATAACGTTATAGACTATTACGTACTAACGTATAACGTTATATAGTATTACGTAATAACGTGTAACGTTATATACTATTACGTACTAACGTATAGCCTTATATACTATTACGTACTAACGTAGAACGTTATATAGTATTACGTAATAACGTATAACGTTATATACTATTACGTACTAACGTATAACGTTATATACTATTACGTACTAACTTGTAACGTTATATAGTATTACGTAATAGAGTATAACGTTATAGACTATTACGTACTAACGTATAACGTCATATACTATTGCGTACTAACGTATAACGTTATATACTATTACGTACTAACGTATAACGTTATATACTATTACGTAATGACGTATAACGTTATATACTAATACGTAGTAACGTGTAACGTTATATACCAATACGTAATAACGTATAACGTTATATACTATTACGTACTATCGTATAACGTTATATACTATTACTTAATGAGGTATAACGTTATATACTAATACGTAATAACGTATAACTTTATATACTAATATGTAATATAGTATAACGTTATATACTTTTAACTAATGACGTATAACGTTATATGTTAATACGTACCAACGTGTATCGTTATATACTATTACGTAATGACGTATAACGTTATATAGTATTACGTACTAACGTGTAACGTTATATACTATTACGTACTAACTTGTAACGTTATATACTATTACGTAATAACGTATAACATTATATACTATTACGTACTAACGTGTAGCCTTATATACTATTACGTAATAACGTATAACATTATATACTATTACGTACTAACGTGTAGCCTTATATACTATTACGTACTAACGTAGAACGTTATATAGTATTACGTTATAACGTATAACGTTATATACTATTACGTACTAACGTATAACGTTATATACTATTACGTACTAACGTATAACGTTATATACTATTACGTACTAACTTGTAACGTTATATACTATTACGTAATAACGTATAACATTATATACTAATACGTAATAACGTATAACGTTATATACTATTACGTACTATCGTATAACGTTATATACTATTACGTACTAACGTATAACGTTATATACTATTACGTACTAACGTGTAACGTTATATACTATTACATACTAACGTGTCACGTTATATACTAATACGTAATAACGTATAACGTTATATACTATTACGTACTATCGTATAACGTTATATACTATTACGTAATGAGGTATAACGTTATATACTAATACGTAATAACGTATAACGTTGTATACTATTACGTACTATCGTATAACGTTATATACTATTACGTACTAACGTGTAACGTTATATACTATTACGTAATAACGTATAACGTTATATACTATTACGTACTAACGTATAACGTTATATACTATTACGTAATGACGTATAACGTTATATACTATTACGTACTAACGTATAACGTTATATACTATTACGTACTAACGTGTAACGTTATATACTAATACGTAATAACGTATAACGTTATATAGTATTACGTAATAAGGTATAACGTTATATACTATTACGTACTAACGTATAACGTTATATACTATTACATACTAACGTATAACGTTATATAGTATTACGTAATAACGTGTAACGTTATATACTATTACGTAATAACGTATAACGTTATATACGATTACGTACTAACGTGTAACGTTATATACTATTACGTAATGTCGTATAACGTTATATACTATTACGTACTAACGTATAACGTTATATACTACTACGTACTAACGTGTAACGTTATATACTATTACATACTAACGTGTCACGTTATATACTAATACGTAATAACGTGTAACGTTATATACTAATACGTACTAACGTATAACGTTATATACTATTACGTAATTACGTATAACGTTATATACTATTACGTACTAACGTATAGCCTTATATACTATTACGTACTAACGTATAACGTTATATACTATTACGTAATGACGTATAACGTTATATACTAATACGTACTAACGTGTAACGTTATATACTAATACGTAATAACGTAAAACGTTATATAGTATTACTTAGTAACGTATAACGTTATAGACTATTACGTACTAACCTATAACGTTATATAGTATTACGTAATAACGTGTAACGTTATATACTATTACGTAATAACGTATAACGTTATATGCTATTACGTACTAACGTATAACGTTATATACTATTACGTACTAACGTGTAACGTTATATACTAATACGTATTAACCTATAACGTTATATACTGTTGCGTAATGACGTATAACGTTATATACTATTACGCAATGGCGTATAACGTTATATAGTATTACGTAATAACGTATAACGTTATATACTAATACGTAATAACATATAACGTTATATACTATTACGTACTAACGTATAACGTTATATACTATTACGTAATGAGGTATAACGTTATATACTAATACGTAATTATGTATAACGTTATATACTATTACCTAATGACGTATAACGTTATATGTTAATACGTAGTAACGTGTAACGTTATATACCAATACGTAATAACGTATAACGTTATATACTATTACGTACTATCGTATAACGTTATATACTATTACTTAATGAGGTATAACGTTATATACTAATACGTAATAACGTATAACTTTATATACTAATATGTAATATCGTATAACGTTATATACTTTTAACTAATGACGTATAACGTTATATGTTAATACGTACTAACGTGTAACGTTATATACTATTACGTAATGATGTATAACGTTATATACTATTACGTACTAACTTGTAACGTTATATACTATTACGTAATAACGTATAACATTATATACTATTACGTACTAACGTATAACGTTATATACTATTACGTACTAACTTGTAACGTTATATACTATTACGTAATAACGTATAACGTTATATACTATTACGTACTAACGTATAACGTTATATACTATTACGTACTAACGTATAACGTTATATACTATTACGTACTAACGTATAACGTTATATACTATTACGTACTAACTTGTAACGTTATATACTAGTACGTAATAACGTATAACATTATATACTATTACGTACTAACGTATAACGTTATATACTATTACGTAATGTCGTATAACGTTATACACTATTACGTACTAACGTGTAGCCTTATATACTATTACGTACTAACGTAGAACGTTATATAGTATTACGTTATAACGTATAACGTTATATACTATTACGTACTAACGTATAACGTTATATACTATTACGTACTAACGTATAACGATATATACTACTACGTACTAACTTGTAACGTTATATAGTATTACGTAATAACGTATAACGTTATAGACTATTACGTACTAACGTATAACGTCATATACTATTGCGTACTAACGTATAACGTTATATACTAATACGTAATAACATATAACGTTATATACTATTACGTACTATCGTATAACGTTATATACTAGTACGTAATAACGTATAACATTATATACTAATACGTAATAACATATAACGTTATATACTATTACGTACTAACGTATAACGTTATATACTATTACGTAATGAGGTATAACGTTATATACTAATACGTAATTATGTATAACGTTATATACTATTACCTAATGACGTATAACGTTATATGTTAATACGTAGTAACGTGTAACGTTATATACCAATACGTAATAACGTATAACGTTATATACTATTACGTACTATCGTATAACGTTATATACTATTACTTAATGAGGTATAACGTTATATACTAATACGTAATAACGTATAACGTTATATGTTAATACGTAGTAACGTGTAACGTTATATACCAATACGTAATAACGTATAACGTTATATACTATTACGTACTATCGTATAACGTTATATACTATTACTTAATGAGGTATAACGTTATATACTAATACGTAATAACGTATAACTTTATATACTAATATGTAATATCGTATAACGTTATATACTTTTAACTAATGACGTATAACGTTATATGTTAATACGTACTAACGTGTAACGTTATATACTATTACGTAATGATGTATAACGTTATATACTATTACGTACTAACTTGTAACGTTATATACTATTACGTAATAACGTATAACATTATATACTATTACGTACTAACGTATAACGTTATATACTATTACGTACTAACTTGTAACGTTATATACTATTACGTAATAACGTATAACGTTATATACTATTACGTACTAACGTATAACGTTATATACTATTACGTACTAACGTATAACGTTATATACTATTACGTACTAACGTATAACGTTATATACTATTACGTACTAACTTGTAACGTTATATACTAGTACGTAATAACGTATAACATTATATACTATTACGTACTAACGTATAACGTTATATACTATTACGTAATGTCGTATAACGTTATACACTATTACGTACTAACGTGTAGCCTTATATACTATTACGTACTAACGTAGAACGTTATATAGTATTACGTTATAACGTATAACGTTATATACTATTACGTACTAACGTATAACGTTATATACTATTACGTACTAACGTATAACGTTATATACTAATACGTAATAACGTATAACGTTATATGCTATTACGTAATGAGGTATAACGTTATATACTAATACGTAATAACGTATAACGTTATATACTATTACGTACTATCGTATAACGTTATATACTATTACGTACTAACGTATAACGTTATATACTATTACGTACTAACGTATAACGTTATATACTATTACGTACGAACTTGTAACGTTATATACTATTACGTAATAACGTATAACGTTATATACTATTACGTACTAACATATAACGTTATATACTATTACGTAATGACGTATAACGTTATATACTATTACGTACTAACGTATAACGTTATATACTATTACGTACTAACGTGTAACGTTATATACTATTACATACTAACGTGTCACGTTATATACTAATACGTAATAACGTATAACGTTATATACTATTACGTACTATCGTATAACGTTATATACTATTACGTAATGAGGTATAACGTTATATACTAATACGTAATAACGTATAACGTTATATACTATTACGTACTATCGTATAACGTTATATACTATTACGTACTAACGTATAACGTTATATACTATTACGAACTATCTTATAACGTTATATACTAATACGTAATGAGGTATAACGTTATATACTAATACGTAATAACGTATAACGTTATATACTATTACGTACAATCGTATAACGTTATATACTATTACGTACTAACGTATAACGTTATATACTATTACGTACTAACGTGTAACGTTATATACTATTACGTAATAACGTATAACGTTATATACTATTACGTACTAACGTATAACGTTATATACTATTACGTAATGACGTATAACGTTATATACTATTACGTACTAACGTATAACGTTATATACTATTACGTACTAACGTGTAACGTTATATACTAATACGTAATAACGTATAACGTTATATAGTATTACGTAATAAGGTATAACGTTATATACTATTACGTACTAACGTATAACGTTATATACTATTACATACTAACGTATAACGTTATATAGTATTACGTAATAACGTGTAACGTTATATACTATTACGTAATAACGTATAACGTTATATACGATTACGTACTAACGTGTAACGTTATATACTAATACGTAATAACGTATAACGTTATATAGTATTACGTAATAAGGTATAACGTTATATACTAATACGTAATAACGTATAACGTTATATACTATTACGTACTAACGTATAACGTTATATACTATTACGTAATGACGTATAACGTTATATACTATTACGTACTAACGTATAACGTTATATACTATTACGTACTAACGTGTAACGTTATATACTAATACGTAATAACGTATAACGTTATATAGTATTACGTAATAAGGTATAACGTTGTATACTATTACGTACTAACGTATAACGTTATATACTATTACATACTAACGTATAACGTTATATAGTAATACGTAATAACGTATAACGTTATATAGTATTACGTAATAAGGTATAACGTTATATACTAATACGTAATAACGTATAACGTTATATAGTATTACGTAATAAGGTATAACGTTATATACTATTACGTACTAACGTATAACGTTATATACTATTACATACTAACGTATAACGTTATATAGTATTACGTAATAACGTGTAACGTTATATACTATTACGTAATAACGTATAACGTTATATACGATTACGTACTAACGTGTAACGTTATATACTAATACGTAATAACGTATAACGTTATATACTATTACGTACTATCGTATAACGTTATATACTATTACGTACTAACGTATAACGTTATATACTATTACGTAATGACGTATAACGTTATATACTATTACGTACTAACGTATAACGTTATATACTATTACGTACTAACGTGTAACGTTATATACTAATACGTAATAACGTATAACGTTATATAGTATTACGTAATAAGGTATAACGTTGTATACTATTACGTACTAACGTATAACGTTATATACTATTACATACTAACGTATAACGTTATATAGTAATACGTAATAACGTATAACGTTATATAGTATTACGTAATAAGGTATAACGTTATATACTAATACGTAATAACGTATAACGTTATATAGTATTACGTAATAAGGTATAACGTTATATACTATTACGTACTAACGTATAACGTTATATACTATTACAAACTAACGTATAACGTTATATAGTATTACGTAATAACGTGTAACGTTATATACTATTACGTAATAACGTATAACGTTATATACGATTACGTACTAACGTGTAACGTTATATACTAATACGTAATAACGTATAACGTTATATACTATTACGTACTATCGTATAACGTTATATACTATTACGTACTAACGTATAACGTTATATACTATTACGTACGAACTTGTAACGTTATATACTATTACGTAATAACGTATAACGTTATATACTATTACGTACTAACGTATAACGTTATATACTATTACGTAATGACGTATAACGTTATATACTATTACGTACTAA
The DNA here is from genome assembly GCF_905332965.1 of Bombus pascuorum. NCBI lineage: Eukaryota > Metazoa > Arthropoda > Insecta > Hymenoptera > Apidae > Bombus > Bombus pascuorum. The sequence goes on along the minus strand of NC_083489.1, from coordinate 15,419,162 downwards.
CGTGTAACGTTATATACTATTACATACTAACGTGTCACGTTATATACTAATACGTAATAACGTATAACGTTATATACTATTACGTACTATCGTATAACGTTATATACTATTACGTAATGAGGTATAACGTTATATACTATTACGTAATGTCGTATAACGTTATATACTATTACGTACTAACGTGTAGCCTTATATACTATTACGTACTAACGTAGAACGTTATGTAGTATTACGTTATAACGTATAACGTTATATACTATTACGTACTAACGTATAACGTTATATACTATTACATACTAACGTGTCACGTTATATACTAATACGTAATAACGTATAACGTTATATACTATTACGTACTATCGTATAACGTTATATACTATTACGTAATGAGGTATAACGTTATATACTAATACGTAATAACGTATAACGTTATATACTATTACGTACTATCGTATAACGTTATATACTATTACGTACTAACGTATAACGTTATATACTATTACGAACTATCTTATAACGTTATATACTAATACGTAATGAGGTATAACGTTATATACTAATACGTAATAACGTATAACGTTATATACTATTACGTACAATCGTATAACGTTATATACTATTACGTACTAACGTATAACGTTATATACTATTACGTACTAACGTGTAACGTTATATACTATTACGTAATAACGTATAACGTTATATACTATTACGTACTAACGTATAACGTTATATACTATTACGTAATGACGTATAACGTTATATACTATTACGTACTAACGTATAACGTTATATACTATTACGTACTAACGTGTAACGTTATATACTAATACGTAATAACGTATAACGTTATATAGTATTACGTAATAAGGTATAACGTTATATACTATTACGTACTAACGTATAACGTTATATACTATTACATACTAACGTATAACGTTATATAGTATTACGTAATAACGTGTAACGTTATATACTATTACGTAATAACGTATAACGTTATATACGATTACGTACTAACGTGTAACGTTATATACTAATACGTAATAACGTATAACGTTATATAGTATTACGTAATAAGGTATAACGTTATATACTAATACGTAATAACGTATAACGTTATATACTATTACGTAATAACGTATAACGTTATATACGATTACGTACTAACGTGTAACGTTATATACTAATACGTAATAACGTATAACGTTATATACTATTACGTAATAACGTATAACGTTATATAGTATTACGTAATAAGGTATAACGTTGTATACTATTACGTACTAACGTGTAACGTTATATACTAATACGTAATAACGTATAACGTTATATAGTATTACGTAATAAGGTATAACGTTGTATACTATTACGTACTAACGTATAACGTTATATAGTATTACGTAATAACGTGTAACGTTATATACTATTACGTAATAACGTATAACGTTATATACGATTACGTACTAACGTGTAACGTTATATACTAATACGTAATAACGTATAACGTTATATACTATTTCGTACTATCGTATAACGTTATATACTATTACGTACTAACGTATAACGTTATATACTATTACGTAATGACGTATAACGTTATATACTATTACGTACTAACGTGTAACGTTATATACTAATACGTAATAACGTATAACGTTATATAGTATTACGTAATAAGGTATAACGTTGTATACTATTACGTACTAACGTATAACGTTATATACTATTACATACTAACGTATAACGTTATATAGTAATACGTAATAACGTATAACGTTATATAGTATTACGTAATAAGGTATAACGTTATATACTAATACGTAATAACGTATAACGTTATATAGTATTACGTAATAAGGTATAACGTTATATACTATTACGTACTAACGTATAACGTTATATACTATTACATACTAACGTATAACGTTATATAGTATTACGTAATAACGTGTAACGTTATATACTATTACGTAATAACGTATAACGTTATATACGATTACGTACTAACGTGTAACGTTATATACTAATACGTAATAACGTATAACGTTATATACTATTACGTACTATCGTATAACGTTATATACTATTACGTACTAACGTATAACGTTATATACTATTACGTAATGACGTATAACGTTATATACTATTACGTACTAACGTATAACGTTATATACTATTACGTACTAACGTGTAACGTTATATACTAATACGTAATAACGTATAACGTTATATAGTATTACGTAATAAGGTATAACGTTGTATACTATTACGTACTAACGTATAACGTTATATACTATTACATACTAACGTATAACGTTATATAGTAATACGTAATAACGTATAACGTTATATAGTATTACGTAATAAGGTATAACGTTATATACTAATACGTAATAACGTATAACGTTATATAGTATTACGTAATAAGGTATAACGTTATATACTATTACGTACTAACGTATAACGTTATATACTATTACAAACTAACGTATAACGTTATATAGTATTACGTAATAACGTGTAACGTTATATACTATTACGTAATAACGTATAACGTTATATACGATTACGTACTAACGTGTAACGTTATACACTAATACGTAATAACGTATAACGTTATATACTATTACGTACTATCGTATAACGTTATATACTATTACGTACTAACGTATAACGTTATATACTATTACGTACGAACTTGTAACGTTATATACTATTACGTAATAACGTATAACGTTATATACTATTACGTACTAACGTATAACGTTATATACTATTACGTAATGACGTATAACGTTATATACTATTACGTACTAACGTGTAACGTTATATACTATTACATACTAACGTGTCACGTTATATACTAATACGTAATAACGTATAACGTTATATACTATTACGTACTATCGTATAACGTTATATACTATTACGTAATGAGGTATAACGTTATATACTATTACGTAATGTCGTATAACGTTATATACTATTACGTACTAACGTGTAGCCTTATATACTATTACGTACTAACGTAGAACGTTATGTAGTATTACGTTATAACGTATAACGTTATATACTATTACGTACTAACGTATAACGTTATATACTATTACGTACTAACGTATAACGTTATATACTATTACGTAATGACGTACAGTAGCGGACAAAAGTTTAAGACGAAATGGAAGAAATAAATAATTGATTTACTTTCCATAAAAAATATAAATACGGTGTTCTACTTTTGGTATTAACTAATTGTACATTTGTTTGTACACTTAGAAAAAAAATTTCATTTTGATATTTTGCTCAATAGCTAAGTTATAAAAAAGGAACGAAATCTGTATAATATTTCGTCGGTCAAAAGTTTAAGACTATACAAAAAATATTAATTTTTGGTTAAAAAATATACACAATTTTTGTTTAAATTCAATATTTTGTTCAATATCCGTTATTTCTTATCCCTTCGGTACATCTTCTTGGCATAGAATCTATTAATTTTTTATATTAATCTACCGTAATATTATTCCAGGCTGTTTCAATCGTAGAGTAAAGTTCATTTAAATTTTTCGGTTTATAACCTTGTACTGTCTTTTTTATGATGCTTCACAAATTCTCGATTGGGTTAATGTCTGGTGATTGCGACGGCCACGGCAGCACGGTGATATTTTCTTCTTGAAAAAACTGTTTCACAACCCGAGCCGTGTGCTTCGGATCATTATCATTTTGAAAAATAAAATCATCACTCATATTGTTGCGTGCAAAAGGTAACATTGTGTTCTTGAGTATGTCCTTGTATTGAAAACGGTCCATAATTCCATTGATACGACATATCGGACCAGGGCCGCTTCGAGAAAAACACGCCCACACCATAACGTTGCCACCACCATGTTTAAGAGTTTTTAAAACGCACTGTGTTTTCAAACTTTCGCCAATTCGACGTCTAACGTACCGTATCCCGTCAGAACAGACGCGATTGAATTTCGATTCGTCAGAAAACAATACCTTTTGCCAATCTTCACTTGTCCAATGCTTATGAGCTTTAGCAAATGCAAGTCGTCTTTTTCGATTCCTAGAACTCAGCAGTGGTTTCTTTTGGGGTTTTCGTCCTCTTAAGTTAAAGTATTCTAATCTTCTCCTAACAGTTCTAGCACTAATTTGTGTATCGTTTTCATAGTTTATCTCCGCAGCAATATTATTTGCACTACGAAAACGATCCTTTTCGCTCAATCGATGAATCCGGCGATCCATTTTCGGTGTTGTTTTCCGTGGTCTTCCGTTTTTCGGTTGATCGCAATACATGCCTGTCTTTAAACATTTATACCAAGCTTGTTTACAAGCTGTTTCTGACCTGTTCACTATATTTGCTATTTCGGTGAAGGTTTTACTTTGCTTTCGCAGCCTTACGATTTGTTCCCTTTCGTTTTCAAGTAAATTCTTTGATTTACCCATAGTCTGTTCCTACCTAAATGAATTTTAAGCAATAAAAGGTACACTAAACAATGATTTTGACATTCCAGAATCAAAATGTTCAAAAACTGTACTCGTACTCACGTTTTACACAGATCGTCTTAAACTAATGTCCACTGTTTCCAAGTGCTAGGCGGTAACTAACTGTTGTAACTCCTACATTGTTTGTATTTAACAACTGACTGTCTGAGGTTACGAAGGTCAAACATACAGCTACGTTATTCCAAAGAGACAAACCGAATAGAAGAACAATATGCGTATAAGATGTTTGTAATCCGGTTTACAAATCATCGTCTTAAACTTTTGTCCGCTACTGTATAACGTTATATACTATTACGTACTAACGTGTAACGTTATATACTAATACGTAATAACGTATAACGTTATATAGTATTACGTAATAAGGTATAACGTTATATACTAATACGTAATAACGTATAAAGTTATATACTATTACGTACTATCGTATAAAGTTATATACTATTACGTAATGAGGTATAACGTTATATACTAATACGTAATAACGTATAACGTTATATACTATTACGTACTATCGTATAACGTTATATACTATTACGTACTAACGTATAACGTTATATACTATTACGTACTAACTTGTAACGTTATATACTATTACGTAATAACGTATAACATTATATACTATTACGTACTAACGTATAACGTTATATACCATTACGTAATGTCGTATAACGTTATATACTATTACGTACTAACGTGTAGCCTTATATACTATTACGTACTAACGTAGAACGTTATGTAGTATTACGTTATAACGTATAACGTTATATACTATTACGTACTAACGTATAACGTTATATACTATTACGTACTAACGTATAACGTTATATACTATTACGTACGAACTTGTAACGTTATATACTATTACGTAATAACGTATAACGTTATATACTATTACGTACTAACGTATAACGTTATATACTATTACGTAATGACGTATAACGTTATATACTATTACGTACTAACGTATAACGTTATATACTATTACGTACTAACGTGTAACGTTATATACTATTACATACTAACGTGTCACGTTATATACTAATACGTAATAACGTATAACGTTATATACTATTACGTACTATCGTATAACGTTATATACTATTACGTAATGAGGTATAACGTTATATACTAATACGTAATAACGTATAACGTTATATACTATTACGTACTATCGTATAACGATATATACTATTACGTACTAACGTATAACGTTATATACTATTACGAACTAACTTATAACGTTATATACTAATACGTAATGACGTATAACGTTATATACTAATACGTACTAACGTGTAACGTTATGTACTAATACGTAATAACGTAAAACGTTATATAGTATTACTTAGTAACGTATAACGTTATAGACTATTACGTACTAACGTATAACGTTATATAGTATTACGTAATAACGTGTAACGTTATATACTATTACGTAATAACGTATAACGTTATATGCTATTACGTACTAACGTATAACGTTATATACTATTACGTACTAACGTGTAACGTTATATACTAATACGTATTAACCTATAACGTTATATACTGTTGCGTAATGACGTATAACGTTATATACTATTACGCAATGGCGTATAACGTTATATAGTATTACGTAATAACGTATAACGTTATATACTAATACGTAATAACATATAACGTTATATACTATTACGTACTAACGTATAACTATATATACTATTACGTAATGAGGTATAACGTTATATACTAATACGTAATTATGTATAACGTTATATACTATTACCTAATGACGTATAACGTTATATGTTAATACGTAGTAACGTGTAACGTTATATACCAATACGTAATAACGTATAACGTTATATACTATTACGTACTATCGTATAACGTTATATACTATTACTTAATGAGGTATAACGTTATATACTAATACGTAATAACGTATAACTTTATATACTAATATGTAATATCGTATAACGTTATATACTTTTAACTAATGACGTATAACGTTATATGTTAATACGTACTAACGTGTAACGTTATATACTATTACGTAATGATGTATAACGTTATATACTATTACGTACTAACTTGTAACGTTATATACTATTACGTAATAACGTATAACATTATATACTATTACGTACTAACGTATAACGTTATATACTATTACGTACTAACTTGTAACGTTATATACTATTACGTAATAACGTATAACGTTATATACTATTACGTACTAACGTATAACGTTATATACTATTACGTACTAACGTATAACGTTATATACTATTACGTACTAACGTATAACGTTATATACTATTACGTACTAACTTGTAACGTTATATACTAGTACGTAATAACGTATAACATTATATACTATTACGTACTAACGTATAACGTTATATACTATTACGTAATGTCGTATAACGTTATATACTATTACGTACTAACGTGTAGCCTTATATACTATTACGTACTAACGTAGAACGTTATATAGTATTACGTTATAACGTATAACGTTATATACTATTACGTACTAACGTATAACGTTATATACTATTACGTACTAACGTATAACGTTATATACTAATACGTAATAACGTATAACGTTATATGCTATTACGTAATGAGGTATAACGTTATATACTAATACGTAATAACGTATAACGTTATATACTATTACGTACTATCGTATAACGTTATATACTATTACGTACTAACGTATAACGTTATATACTATTACGTACTAACGTATAACGTTATATACTATTACGTACGAACTTGTAACGTTATATACTATTACGTAATAACGTATAACGTTATATACTATTACGTACTAACGTGTAACGTTATATACTAATACGTAATAACGTATAACGTTATATAGTATTACGTAATAAGGTATAACGTTATATACTATTACGTACTAACGTATAACGTTATATACTATTACATACTAACATATAACGTTATATAGTATTACGTAATAACGTGTAACGTTATATACTATTACGTAATAACGTATAACGTCATATACGATTACGTACTAACGTGTAACGTTATATACTAATACGTAATAACGTATAACGTTATATAGTATTACGTAATAAGGTATAACGTTATATACTAATACGTAATAACGTATAACGTTATATACTATTATGTACTAACGTATAACGTTATATACTATTACGTAATGACGTATAACGTTATATACTATTACGTACTAACGTATAACGTTATATACTATTACGTACTAACGTGTAACGTTATATACTAATACGTAATAACGTATAACGTTATATAGTATTACGTAATAAGGTATAACGTTGTATACTATTACGTACTAACGTATAACGTTATATACTATTACATACTAACGTATAACGTTATATAGTAATACGTAATAACGTATAACGTTATATAGTATTACGTAATAAGGTATAACGTTATATACTAATACGTAATAACGTATAACGTTATATACTATTACGTACTATCGTATAACGTTATATACTATTACGTAATGAGGTATAACGTTATATACTAATACGTAATAACGTATAACGTTATATACTATTACGTACTATCGTATAACGTTATATACTATTACGTACTAACGTATAACGTTATATACTATTACGTACTAACTTGTAACGTTATATACTATTACGTAATAACGTATAACATTATATACTATTACGTACCAACGTATAACGTTATATACTATTACGTAATGTCGTATAACGTTATATACTATTACGTACTAACGTGTAGCCTTATATACTATTACGTACTAACGTAGAACGTTATGTAGTATTACGTTATAACGTATAACGTTATATACTATTACGTACTAACGTATAACGTTATATACTATTACGTACTAACGTATAACGTTATATACTATTACGTACGAACTTGTAACGTTATATACTATTACGTAATAACGTATAACGTTATATACTATTACATACTAACGTATAACGTTATATAGTATTACGTAATAACGTGTAACGTTATATACTATTACGTAATAACGTATAACGTTATATACTATTACGTAATGACGTATAACGTTATATACTATTACGTAATGACGTATAACGTTATATACTATTACGTACTAACGTGTAACGTTATATACTAATACGTAATAACGTATAACGTTATATAGTATTACGTAATAAGGTATAACGTTATATACTAATACGTAATAACGTATAACGTTATATACTATTACGTACTATCGTATAACGTTATATACTATTACGTAATGAGGTATAACGTTATATACTAATACGTAATAACGTATAACGTTATATACTATTACGTACTATCGTATAACGTTATATACTATTACGTACTAACGTATAACGTTATATACTATTACGTACTAACGTATAACGTTATATGCTATTACGTAATGAGGTATAACGTTATATACTAATACGTAATAACGTATAACGTTATATACTATTACGTACTATCGTATAACGTTATATACTATTACGTAATGAGGTATAACGTTATATACTAATACGTAATAACGTATAACGTTATATACTATTACGTACTATCGTATAACGTTATATACTATTACGTACTAACGTATAACGTTATATACTATTACGAACTATCTTATAACGTTATATACTAATACGTAATGAGGTATAACGTTATATACTAATACGTAATAACGTATAACGTTATATACTATTACGTACAATCGTATAACGTTATATACTATTACGTACTAACGTATAACGTTATATACTATTACGTACTAAAGTGTAACGTTATATACTATTACGTAATAACGTATAACGTTATATACTATTACGTACTAACGTATAACGTTATATACTATTACGTAATGACGTATAACGTTATATACTATTACGTACTAACGTATAACGTTATATACTATTACGTACTAACGTGTAACGTTATATACTAATACGTAATAACGTATAACGTTATATAGTATTACGTAATAAGGTATAACGTTATATACTATTACGTACTAACGTATAACGTTATATACTATTACATACTAACGTATAACGTTATATAGTATTACGTAATAACGTGTAACGTTATATACTATTACGTAATAACGTATAACGTTATATACGATTACGTACTAACGTGTAACGTTATATACTAATACGTAATAACGTATAACGTTATATAGTATTACGTAATAAGGTATAACGTTATATACTAATACGTAATAACGTATAACGTTATATACTATTACGTACTAACGTATAACGTTATATACTATTACGTAATGACGTATAACGTTATATACTATTACGTACTAACGTATAACGTTATATACTATTACGTACTAACGTGTAACGTTATATACTAATACGTAATAACGTATAACGTTATATAGTATTACGTAATAAGGTATAACGTTGTATACTATTACGTACTAACGTATAACGTTATATACTATTACATACTAACGTATAACGTTATATAGTAATACGTAATAACGTATAACGTTATATAGTATTACGTAATAAGGTATAACGTTATATACTAATACGTAATAACGTATAACGTTATATAGTATTACGTAATAAGGTATAACGTTATATACTATTACGTACTAACGTATAACGTTATATACTATTACATACTAACGTATAACGTTATATAGTATTACGTAATAACGTGTAACGTTATATACTATTACGTAATAACGTATAACGTTATATACGATTACGTACTAACGTGTAACGTTATATACTAATACGTAATAACGTATAACGTTATATACTATTACGTACTATCGTATAACGTTATATACTATTACGTACTAACGTATAACGTTATATACTATTACGTACGAACTTGTAACGTTATATACTATTACGTAATAACGTATAACGTTATATACTATTACGTACTAACGTATAACGTTATATACTATTACGTAATGACGTATAACGTTATATACTATTACGTACTAACGTGTAACGTTATATACTATTACGTAATGACGTATAACGTTATATACTATTACGTACTAACGTATAACGTTATATACTATTACGTACTAACGTGTAACGTTATATACTAATACGTAATAACGTATAACGTTATATAGTATTACGTAATAAGGTATAACGTTGTATACTATTACGTACTAACGTATAACGTTATATACTATTACATACTAACGTATAACGTTATATAGTAATACGTAATAACGTATAACGTTATATAGTATTACGTAATAAGGTATAACGTTATATACTAATACGTAATAACGTATAACGTTATATAGTATTACGTAATAAGGTATAACGTTATATACTATTACGTACTAACGTATAACGTTATATACTATTACATACTAACGTATAACGTTATATAGTATTACGTAATAACGTGTAACGTTATATACTATTACGTAATAACGTATAACGTTATATACGATTACGTACTAACGTGTAACGTTATATACTAATACGTAATAACGTATAACGTTATATACTATTACGTACTATCGTATAACGTTATATACTATTACGTACTAACGTATAACGTTATATACTATTACGTACGAACTTGTAACGTTATATACTATTACGTAATAACGTATAACGTTATATACTATTACGTACTAACGTATAACGTTATATACTATTACGTAATGACGTATAACGTTATATACTATTACGTACTAACGTGTAACGTTATATACTATTACATACTAACGTGTCACGTTATATACTAATACGTAATAACGTATAACGTTATATACTATTACGTACTATCGTATAACGTTATATACTATTACGTAATGAGGTATAACGTTATATACTATTACGTAATGTCGTATAACGTTATATACTATTACGTACTAACGTGTAGCCTTATATACTATTACGTACTAACGTAGAACGTTATGTAGTATTACGTTATAACGTATAACGTTATATACTATTACGTACTAACGTATAACGTTATATACTATTACGTACTAACGTATAACGTTATATACTATTACGTACGAACTTGTAACGTTATATACTATTACGTAATAACGTATAACGTTATATACTATTACATACTAACGTATAACGTTATATAGTATTACGTAATAACGTGTAACGTTATATACTATTACGTAATAACGTATAACGTTATATACTATTACGTAATGACGTATAACGTTATATACTATTACGTAATAACGTATAACGTTATATACTATTACGTACTAACGTGTAACGTTATATACTAATACGTAATAACGTATAACGTTATATAGTATTACGTAATAAGGTATAACGTTATATACTAATACGTAATAACGTATAAAGTTATATACTATTACGTACTATCGTATAACGTTATATACTATTACGTAATGAGGTATAACGATATATACTAATACGTAATAACGTATAACGTTATATACTATTACGTACTATCGTATAACGTTATATACTATTACGTACTAACGTATAACGTTATATACTATTACGTACTAACTTGTAACGTTATATACTATTACGTAATAACGTATAACATTATATACTATTACGTACTAACGTATAACGTTATATACCATTACGTAATGTCGTATAACGTTATATACTATTACGTACTAACGTGTAGCCTTATATACTATTACGTACTAACGTAGAACGTTATGTAGTATTACGTTATAACGTATAACGTTATATACTATTACGTACTAACGTATAACGTTATATACTATTACGTACTAACGTATAACGTTATATACTATTACGTACGAACTTGTAACGTTATATACTATTACGTAATAACGTATAACGTTATATACTATTACGTACTAACGTATAACGTTATATACTATTACGTAATGACGTATAACGTTATATACTATTACGTACTAACGTATAACGTTATATACTATTACGTACTAACGTATAACGTTATATACTATTACGTAATGAGGTATAACGTTATATACTAATACGTAATTATGTATAACGTTATATACTATTACCTAATGACGTATAACGTTATATGTTAATACGTAGTAACGTGTAACGTTATATACCAATACGTAATAACGTATAACGTTATATACTATTACGTACTATCGTATAACGTTATATACTATTACTTAATGAGGTATAACGTTATATACTAATACGTAATAACGTATAACTTTATATACTAATATGTAATATCGTATAACGTTATATACTTTTAACTAATGACATATAACGTTATATGTTAATACGTACTAACGTGTAACGTTATATACTATTACGTAATGATGTATAACGTTATATACTATTACGTACTAACTTGTAACGTTATATACTATTACGTAATAACGTATAACATTATATACTATTACGTACTAACGTATAACGTTATATACTATTACGTACTAACTTGTAACGTTATATACTATTACGTAATAACGTATAACGTTATATACTATTACGTACTAACGTATAACGTTATATACTATTACGTACTAACGTATAACGTTATATACTATTACGTACTAACGTATAACGTTATATACTATTACGTACTAACTTGTAACGTTATATACTAGTACGTAATAACGTATAACATTATATACTATTACGTACTAACGTATAACGTTATATACTATTACGTAATGTCGTATAACGTTATATACTATTACGTACTAACGTGTAGCCTTATATACTATTACGTACTAACGTAGAACGTTATATAGTATTACGTTATAACGTATAACGTTATATACTATTACGTACTAACGTATAACGTTATATACTATTACGTACTAACGTATAACGTTATATACTAATACGTAATAACGTATAACGTTATATGCTATTACGTAATGAGGTATAACGTTATATACTAATACGTAATAACGTATAACGTTATATACTATTACGTACTATCGTATAACGTTATATACTATTACGTACTAACGTATAACGTTATATACTATTACGTACTAACGTATAACGTTATATACTATTACGTACGAACTTGTAACGTTATATACTATTACGTAATAACGTATAACGTTATATACTATTACGTACTAACGTGTAACGTTATATACTAATACGTAATAACGTATAACGTTATATAGTATTACGTAATAAGGTATAACGTTATATACTATTACGTACTAACGTATAACGTTATATACTATTACATACTAACGTATAACGTTATATAGTATTACGTAATAACGTGTAACGTTATATACTATTACGTAATAACGTATAACGTTATATACGATTACGTACTAACGTGTAACGTTATATACTAATACGTAATAACGTATAACGTTATATAGTATTACGTAATAAGGTATAACGTTATATACTAATACGTAATAACGTATAACGTTATATACTATTACGTACTAACGTATAACGTTATATACTATTACGTAATGACGTATAACGTTATATACTATTACGTACTAACGTATAACGTTATATACTATTACGTACTAACGTGTAACGTTATATACTAATACGTAATAACGTATAACGTTATATACACCCTTGGACAAAAAGATAGCACATGTGTGCTATCATTAATTTCTCATAGATAGAGTCCGAATTTCCCAAGTTTGACGAATGGCATATAAACAGTACCTTGTAGTAATAAGGTATATGAGCTTGAAACTGTATCTTCGCTATTCCTCTTGTATTTATCAACAATGATTGTGAAATCCGGTCGGCGAAATGATAGCACACCAAGCATTTTGTTTCCATTCCTTAGTATTTCTGTGTATTCTGAGTGGTGTAGACGTAGTGAAAAGTAGAAGAATTTCATTAGAAACCTTACAAATTTCGATTCAAACAATGGGACGTGGAAAACAGCTAAATAGTGAAGAGATTCAAACAGTTTTGAAATTAAAGAAAGAAAACTTTACTATTTCTAAAATTGCAAAAGTTCTCAGTAGAAGTCGGAAAGTCATTTATAATTTACTGAAAGATGTAAATAATTATGGAACAAAAAAAAGCAGTGGGAGACCTTCCGCGATTAGTACTCGTGAAAAACGTGCAATTTCACGTGCCGCGTCAAATTCGCTTCTCACGTCACGTGAAATTGCAGAAAAAGTTGGCGTAAAAACTAATCCTCGGAATGTCAGACGTGTACTACAACAATCCGCGCACATAAAGCGGATGAAATTAAAACGAAGACCAGCTCTAAAGCAGATTCACAAGGAGCATCGATTATATTTTGCAAAAGAACATATACGGTGGAACAAGAAGTGGAGGAAAGTTATATTTACAGATAAAAAAAGATTTAATTTAGATGGCCCAGATGGATTCAATTTTTACTATCATGATGTAAGAAAAAAAAAATTGTCACAAATACGGCGTCAAATGGGTGGAGGTAGCATTATGCTTTGGGCAGGTATTGGGTATAACGGAAAGACTGATTTAATATCAATTCGCAGCAAGATGAATGCTATAACCTATCGTAATTTGATACAAAATCAAATTGCAAAGTACGCAACACATATTGCGAGACAAGATTTTATTTTTCAGCAAGATAATGCTGCAGTTCACACCGCTAAGGTTGTGAAAGAATATTTTTCAACAGAAAATATTGCAGTTTTGGACTGGCCTGCATGCTCCCCCGATTTAAACATAATCGAAAACTGTTGGAGTAAATTAAGCAATGCCGTTTATAGAGAAAATAGGCAATTTGAAAGTATTAATCAGTTAAAAAAGTGCCTTGAAGAGGAATGGAGAAATATATCGCTGGATTATATTAGAAAACTATATCGTTCTTTGCCGAAACGAATGCTGGAGGTGGTGGAGAATAAGGGAGGATCCACACATTATTAAATTTTAAAAGGTTTTTTATTTTTGTACAATTTAGTAGATAATAAACACTACAACTTTTGAAAGTGTGCTATCATTTCGCCGACCGGATTTCACAATCATTGTTGATAAATACAAGAGGAATAGCGAAGATACAGTTTCAAGCTCATATACCTTATTACTACAAGGTACTGTTTATATGCCATTCGTCAAACTTGGGAAATTCGGACTCTATCTATGAGAAATTAATGATAGCACACATGTGCTATCTTTTTGTCCAAGGGTGTAGTATTACGTAATAAGGTATAACGTTGTATACTATTACGTACTAACGTATAACGTTATATACTATTACATACTAACGTATAACGTTATATAGTAATACGTAATAACGTATAACGTTATATAGTATTACGTAATAAGGTATAACGTTATATACTAATACGTAATAACGTATAACGTTATATACTATTACGTACTATCGTATAACGTTATATACTATTACGTAATGAGGTATAACGTTATATACTAATACGTAATAACGTATAACGTTATATACTATTACGTACTATCGTATAACGTTATATACTATTACGTACTAACGTATAACGTTATATACTATTACGTACTAACTTGTAACGTTATATACTATTACGTAATAACGTATAACATTATATACTATTACGTACTAACGTATAACGTTATATACCATTACGTAATGTCGTATAACGTTATATACTATTACGTACTAACGTGTAGCCTTATATACTATTACGTACTAACGTAGAACGTTATGTAGTATTACGTTATAACGTATAACGTTATATACTATTACGTACTAACGTATAACGTTATATACTATTACGTACTAACGTATAACGTTATATACTATTACGTACGAACTTGTAACGTTATATACTATTACGTAATAACGTATAACGTTATATACTATTACGTACTAACGTATAACGTTATATACTATTACGTAATGACGTATAACGTTATATACTATTACGTACTAACGTATAACGTTATATACTATTACGTACTAATGTGTAACGTTATATACTATTACATACTAACGTGTCACGTTATATACTAATACGTAATAACGTATAACGTTATATACTATTACGTACTATCGTATAACGTTATATACTATTACGTAATGAGGTATAACGTTATATACTAATACGTAATAACGTATAACGTTATATACTATTACGTACTATCGTATAACGTTATATACTATTACGTACTAACGTATAACGTTATATACTATTACGAACTAACTTATAACGTTATATACTAATACGTAATGACGTATAACGTTATATACTAATACGTACTAACGTGTAACGTTATGTACTAATACGTAATAACGTAAAACGTTATATAGTATTACTTAGTAACGTATAACGTTATAGACTATTACGTACTAACGTATAACGTTATATAGTATTACGTAATAACGTGTAACGTTATATACTATTACGTAATAACGTATAACGTTATATGCTATTACGTACTAACGTATAACGTTATATACTATTACGTACTAACGTGTAACGTTATATACTAATACGTATTAACCTATAACGTTATATACTGTTGCGTAATGACGTATAACGTTATATACTATTACGCAATGGCGTATAACGTTATATAGTATTACGTAATAACGTATAACGTTATATACTAATACGTAATAACATATAACGTTATATACTATTACGTACTAACGTATAACGTTATATACTATTACGTAATGAGGTATAACGTTATATACTAATACGTAATTATGTATAACGTTATATACTATTACCTAATGACGTATAGCGTTATATGTTAATACGTAGTAACGTGTAACGTTATATACCAATACGTAATAACGTATAACGTTATATACTATTACGTACTATCGTATAACGTTATATACTATTACTTAATGAGGTATAACGTTATATACTAATACGTAATAACGTATAACTTTATATACTAATATGTAATATCGTATAACGTTATATACTTTTAACTAATGACGTATAACGTTATATGTTAATACGTACTAACGTGTAACGTTATATACTATTACGTAATGATGTATAACGTTATATACTATTACGTACTAACTTGTAACGTTATATACTATTACGTAATAACGTATAACATTATATACTATTACGTACTAACGTATAACGTTATATACTATTACGTACTAACTTGTAACGTTATATACTATTACGTAATAACGTATAACGTTATATACTATTACGTACTAACGTATAACGTTATATACTATTACGTACTAACGTATAACGTTATATACTATTACGTACTAACGTATAACGTTATATACTATTACGTACTAACTTGTAACGTTATATACTAGTACGTAATAACGTATAACATTATATACTATTACGTACTAACGTATAACGTTATATACTATTACGTAATGTCGTATAACGTTATATACTATTACGTACTAACGTGTAGCCTTATATACTATTACGTACTAACGTAGAACGTTATATAGTATTACGTTATAACGTATAACGTTATATACTATTACGCACTAACGTATAACGTTATATACTATTACGTACTAACGTATAACGTTATATACTAATACGTAATAACGTATAACGTTATATGCTATTACGTAATGAGGTATAACGTTATATACTAATACGTAATAACGTATAACGTTATATACTATTACGTACTATCGTATAACGTTATATACTATTACGTACTAACGTATAACGTTATATACTATTACGTACTAACGTATAACGTTATATACTATTACGTACGAACTTGTAACGTTATATACTAATACGTAATAACGTATAACGTTATATACTATTACGTACTAACGTATAACGTTATATACTATTACGTACAATCGTATAACGTTATATACTATTACGTACTAACGTATAACGTTATATACTATTACGTACTAACGTGTAACGTTATATACTATTACGTAATAACGTATAACGTTATATACTATTACGTACTAACGTATAACGTTATATACTATTACGTAATGACGTATAACGTTATATACTATTACGTACTAACGTATAACGTTATATACTATTACGTACTAACGTGTAACGTTATATACTAATACGTAATAACGTATAACGTTATATAGTATTACGTAATAAGGTATAACGTTATATACTATTACGTACTAACGTATAACGTTATATACTATTACATACTAACGTATAACGTTATATACTATTACGTACTAACGTGTAACGTTATATACTATTACGTAATAACGTATAACGTTATATACGATTACGTACTAACGTGTAACGTTATATACTAATACGTAATAACGTATAACGTTATATAGTATTACGTAATAAGGTATAACGTTATATACTAATACGTAATAACGTATAACGTTATATACTATTACGTACTAACGTATAACGTTATATACTATTACGTAATGACGTATAACGTTATATACTATTACGTACTAACGTATAACGCTATATACTATTACGTACTAACGTGTAACGTTATATACTAATACGTAATAACGTATAACGTTATATAGTATTACGTAATAAGGTATAACGTTGTATACTATTACGTACTATCGTATAACGTCATATACTATTACGTACTAACGTATAACGTTATATACTATTACGTACTAACTTGTAACGTTATATACTATTACGTAATAACGTATAACATTATATACTATTACGTACTAACGTATAACGTTATATACTATTACGTAATGTCGTATAACGTTATATACTATTACGTACTAACGTGTAGCCTTATATACTATTACGTACTAACGTAGAACGTTATGTAGTATTACGTTATAACGTATAACGTTATATACTATTACGTACTAACGTATAACGTTATATACTATTACGTACTAACGTATAACGTTATATATTATTACGTACGAACTTGTAACGTTATATACTATTACGTAATAACGTATAACGTTATATACTATTACATACTAACGTATAACGTTATATAGTATTACGTAATAACGTGTAACGTTATATACTATTACGTAATAACGTATAACGTTATATACTATTACGTACTAACGTGTAACGTTATATACTAATACGTAATAACGTATAACGTTATATAGTATTACGTAATAAGGTATAACGTTATATACTAATACGTAATAACGTATAACGTTATATACCATTACGTAATGTCGTATAACGTTATATACTATTACGTACTAACGTGTAGCCTTATATACTATTACGTACTAACGTAGAACGTTATGTAGTATTACGTTATAACGTATAACGTTATATACTATTACGTACTAACGTATAACGTTATATACTATTACGTACTAACGTATAACGTTATATACTATTACGTACGAACTTGTAACGTTATATACTATTACGTAATAACGTATAACATTATATACTATTACGTACTAACGTATAACGTTATATACTATTACGTAATGACGTATAACGTTATATACTATTACGTACTAACGTATAACGTTATATACTATTACGTACTAACGTGTAACGTTATATACTATTACATACTAACGTGTCACGTTATATACTAATACGTAATAACGTATAACGTTATATACTATTACGTACTATCGTATAACGTTATATACTATTACGTAATGAGGTATAACGTTATATACTATTACGTACTAACGTATAACGTTATATACTATTACGTAATGACGTATAACGTTATATACTATTACGTAATGAGGTATAACGTTATATACTAATACGTAATAACGTATAACGTTATATACTATTACGTACAATCGTATAACGTTATATACTATTACGTACTAACGTATAACGTTATATACTATTACGTACTAACGTGTAACGTTATATGCTATTACGTAATAACGTATAACGTTATATACTATTACGTACTAACGTATAACGTTATATACTATTACGTAATGACGTATAACGTTATGTACTATTACGTACTAACGTATAACGTTATATACTATTACGTACTAACGTGTAACGTTATATACTAATACGTAATAACGTATAACGTTATATAGTATTACGTAATAAGGTATAACGTTATATACTATTACGTACTAACGTATAACGTTATATACTATTACATACTAACGTATAACGTTATATAGTATTACGTAATAACGTGTAACGTTATATACTATTACGTAATAACGTATAACGTTATATACGATTACGTACTAACGTGTAACGTTATATACTATTACGTAGTAACGTGTAACGTTATATACTAATACGTAATAACCTATAACGTTATATACTATTACGTAATGAGGTATAACGTTATATACTATTACGTAATGAGGTATAACGTTATATACTAATACGTAATTATGTATAACGTTATATACTATTACCTAATGACGCATAACGTTATATGTTAAAACGTAGTAACGTGTAACGTTATATACCAATACGTAATAACGTATAACGTTATATACTATTACGTACTAACGTATAACGTTATATACTATTACATACTAACGTGTCACGTTATATACTAATACGTAATAACGTATAACGTTATATACTATTACGTACTATCGTATAACGTTATATACTATTACGTACTAACGTATAACGTTATATACTATTTCGTAATGTCGTATAACGTTATATACTATTACGTACTAACGTGTAGCCTTATATACTATTACGTACTAACGTAGAACGTTATATAGTATTACGTTATAACGTATAACGTTATATACTATTACGTACTAACGTATAACGTTATATACTATTACGTACTAAGGTATAACGTTATATACTAATACGTAATAACGTATAACGTTATATGCTATTACGTAATGAGGTATAACGTTATATACTAATACGTAATAACGTATAACGTTATATACTATTACGTACTATCGTATTACGTTATATACTATTACGTACTAACGTATAACGTTATATACTATTACGTACTAACGTATAACGTTATATACTATTACGTACTAACGTATAACGTTATATACTATTACGTACTAACGTGTAACGTTATATGCTATTACGTAATAATGTATAACGTTATATACTATTACGTACTAACGTATAACGTTATATACTATTACGTAATGACTTATAACGTTATATACTATTACGTACTAACGTCTAACGTTATATACTATTACGTACTAACGTGTAACGTTATATACTAATACGTAATAACGTATAACGTTATATAGTATTACGTAATAAGGTATAACGTTATATACAGTAGCGGACAAAAGTTTAAGACGATGATTTGTAAACCGGATTACAAACATCTTATACGCATATTGTTCTTCTATTCGGTTTGTCTCTTTGGAATAACGTAGCTGTATGTTTGACCTTCGTAACCTCAGACAGTCAGTTGTTAAATACAAACAATGTAGGAGTTACAACAGTTAGTTACCGCCTAGCACTTGGAAACAGTGGACATTAGTTTAAGACGATCTGTGTAAAACGTGAGTACGAGTACAGTTTTTGAACATTTTGATTCTGGAATGTCAAAATCATTGTTTAGTGTACCTTTTATTGCTTAAAATTCATTTAGGTAGGAACAGACTATGGGTAAATCAAAGAATTTACTTGAAAACGAAAGGGAACAAATCGTAAGGCTGCGAAAGCAAAGTAAAACCTTCACCGAAATAGCAAATATAGTGAACAGGTCAGAAACAGCTTGTAAACAAGCTTGGTATAAATGTTTAAAGACAGGCATGTATTGCGATCAACCGAAAAACGGAAGACCACGGAAAACAACACCGAAAATGGATCGCCGGATTCATCGATTGAGCGAAAAGGATCGTTTTCGTAGTGCAAATAATATTGCTGCGGAGATAAACTATGAAAACGATACACAAATTAGTGCTAGAACTGTTAGGAGAAGATTAGAAGACTTTAACTTAAGAGGACGAAAACCCCAAAAGAAACCACTGCTGAGTTCTAGGAATCGAAAAAGACGACTTGCATTTGCTAAAGCTCATAAGCATTGGACAAGTGAAGATTGGCAAAAGGTATTGTTTTCTGACGAATCGAAATTCAATCGCGTCTGTTCTGACGGGATACGGTACGTTAGACGTCGAATTGGCGAAAGTTTGAAAACACAGTGCGTTTTAAAAACTCTTAAACATGGTGGTGGCAACGTTATGGTGTGGGCGTGTTTTTCTCGAAGCGGCCCTGGTCCGATATGTCGTATCAATGGAATTATGGACCGTTTTCAATACAAGGACATACTCAAGAACACAATGTTACCTTTTGCACGCAACAATATGAGTGATGATTTTATTTTTCAAAATGATAATGATCCGAAGCACACGGCTCGGGTTGTGAAACAGTTTTTTCAAGAAGAAAATATCACCGTGCTGCCGTGGCCGTCGCAATCACCAGACATTAACCCAATCGAGAATTTGTGAAGCATCATAAAAAAGACAGTACAAGGTTATAAACCGAAAAATTTAAATGAACTTTACTCTACGATTGAAACAGCCTGGAATAATATTACGGTAGATTAATATAAAAAATTAATAGATACTATGCCAAGAAGATGTACCGAAGGGATAAGAAATAACGGATATTGAACAAAATATTGAATTTAAACAAAAATTGTGTATATTTTTTAACCAAAAATTAATATTTTTTGTATAGTCTTAAACTTTTGACCGACGAAATATTATACAGATTTCGTTCCTTTTTTATAACTTAGCTATTGAGCAAAATATCAAAATGAAATTTTTTTTCTAAGTGTACAAACAAATGTACAATTAGTTAATACCAAAAGTAGAACACCGTATTTATATTTTTTATGGAAAGTAAATCAATTATTCATTTCTTCCGTTTCGTCTTAAACTTTTGTCCGCTACTGTACTATTGCGTACTAACGTATAACGTTATATACTATTACATACTAACGTATAACGTTATATAGTATTACGTAATAACGTGTAACGTTATATACTATTACGTAATAACGTATAACGTTATATACGATTACGTACTAACGTGTAACGTTATATACTATTACGTAGTAACGTGTAACGTTATATACTAATACGTAATAACCTATAACGTTATATACTATTACGTACTAACGTATAACGTTATATACTATTACGTACTAAAGTGTAACGTTATATACTATTACGTACTAACGTGTCACGTTATACACTAATACGTAATAACGTATAACGTTATATACAATTACGTACTATCGTATAACGCTATATACTATTACGTAATGAGGTATAACGTTATATACTAATACGTAATAACGTATAACGTTATATACTATTACGTACTAACGTATAACGTTATATACTATTACGTACTAACGTATAACGTTATATACTATTACGTACTAACTTGTAACGTTATATACTATTACGTAATAACGTATAACGTTATATACTATTACGTACTAACGTATAACGTTATATACTATTACGTAATGACGTATAACGTTATATACTATTACGTACTAACGTATAGCCTTATATACTATTACGTACTAACGTATAACGTTATATACTATTACGTACTAACGTGTAACGTTATATACTATTACATACTAACGTGTCACGTTATATACTAATACGTAATAACGTATAACGTTATATACTATTACGTACTATCGTATAACGTTATATACTATCACGTAATGAGGTATAACGTTATATACTAATACGTAAAACGTACAACGTTATATACTATTACGTACTATCGTATAACGTTATATGCTATTACATACTAACGTATAACGTTATATACTATTACGTACTAACTTGTAACGTTATATACTATTACGTAATAACGTATAACGTTATATACTATTACGTACTAACGTATAACGTTATATACTATTACGTAATGGCGTATAACGTTATATAGTATTACGTAATAACGTATAACGTTATATACTAATACGTAATAACATATAACGTTATATACTATTACGTACTAACGTATAACGTTATATACTATTACGTAATGAGGTATAACGTTATATACTAATACGTAATTATGTATAACGTTATATACTATTACCTAATGACGCATAACGTTATATGTTAAAACGTAGTAACGTGTAACGTTATATACCAATACGTAATAACGTATAACGTTATATACTATTACGTACTAACGTATAACGTTATATACTATTACGTAATGAGGTATAACGTTATATACTAATACGTAATAACGTTTAACTTTATATACTAATATGTAATATCGTATAACGTTATATACTATTACCTAATGACGTATAACGTTATATGTTAATACGTACTAACGTATAACGTTATATACTATTACGTAATGACGTATAACGTTATATACTATTACATACTAACGTGTCACGTTATATACTAATACGTAATAACGTATAACGTTATATACTATTACGTACTATCGTATAACGTTATATACTATTACGTACTAACGTATAACGTTATATACTATTACGTACTAACGTATAACGTTATATACTATTACGTACTAACTTGTAACGTTATATACTATTACGTAATAACGTATAACATTATATACTATTACGTACTAACGTATAACGTTATATACTATTACGTAATGACGTATAACGTTATATACTATTACGTACTAACGTATAACGTTATATACTATTACGTACTAACGTATAACGTTATATACTATTACGTACTAACTTGTAACGTTATATACTATTACGAAATAACGTATATCATTATATACTATTACGTACTAACGTATAACGTTATATACTATTACGTACTAATGTATAACGTTATATACTATTACGTACTAACGTATAACGTTATATACTATTACGTACTAACGTATAACGTTATATACTATTACGTACGAACTTGTAACGTTATATACTATTACGTAATAACGTATAACGTTATATACTATTACGTACTAACGTATAACGTTATATACTATTACGTAATGACGTATAACGTTATATACTATTACGTACTAACGTATAACGTTATATACTATTACGTACTAACGTGTAACGTTATATACTATTACGTACTAACGTGTCACGTTATATACTAATACGTAATAACGTATAACGTTATATACTATTACGTACTATAGTATAACGTTATATACTATTACGTAATGAGGTATAACGTTATATACTAAGACGTAATAACGTATAACGTTATATACTATTACGTACTATCGTATAACGTTATGTACTATTACGTAATAACGTATAACGTTATATACTATTGCGTACTAACTTGCAACGTTATATACTATTACGTAATAACGTGTAACATTATATACTATTACTTACTAACGTGTCACGTTATATACTTTTACGTAATAACGTATAACGTTATATACTATTACGTACTAACGTATAGCCTTATATACTATTACGTACTAACGTATAGCCTTATATACTATTACGTACTAACGTAGAACGTTATATAGTATTACGTAATAACGTATAACGTTATGTACTATTACGTAATAACGTATAACGTTAAATACTATTACGTACTAACGTATAACGTTATATACTATTACGTACTAACTTGTAACGTTATATACTATTACGTAATAACGTATAACGTTATATACTATTACGTACTAACGTATAACGTTATATACTATTACGTAATGGCGTATAACGTTATAT
Source organism: Bombus pascuorum (assembly GCF_905332965.1). NCBI lineage: Eukaryota > Metazoa > Arthropoda > Insecta > Hymenoptera > Apidae > Bombus > Bombus pascuorum. Next base: position 15,393,138 of record NC_083489.1, on the reverse strand, counting down.
AGTATTACGTAATGACGTATAACGTTATATAATAATACGTAATAACATATAACGTTATATACTATTACGTACTAACGTATAACGTTATATACTATTACGTAATGAGGTATAACGTTATATACTAATACGTAATTATGTATAACGTTATATACTATTACCTAATGACGCATAACGTTATATGTTAATACGTAGTAACGTGTAACGTTATATACCAATACGTAATAACGTATAACGTTATATACTATTACGTACTAACGTATAACGTTATATACTATTACGTAATGAGGTATAACGTTATATACTAATACGTAATAACGTTTAACTTTATATACTAATATGTAATATCGTATAACGTTATATACTATTACCTAATGACGTATAACGTTATATGTTAATACGTACTAACGTGTAACGTTATATACTAATACGTAATAACGTATAACGTTATATACTATTACCTAATGACGTATAACGTTATATGTTAATACGTACTAACGTGTAACGTTATATACTAATACGTAATAACGTATAACGTTATATACTATTACGTACTAACGTATAGCCTTATATAATATTACGTACTAACGTAGAACGTTATATACTATTACGTACTAACGTGTCACGTTATACACTAATACGTACTAACGTATAGCCTTATATACTATTACGTACTAACGTATAACGTTATATACTATTACGTAATGACGTATAACGTTATATACTAATACGTACTAACGTGTAAAGTTATATACTAATACGTAATAACGTAAAACGTTATATAGTATTACTTAGTAACGTATATCGTTATATACTATTACGTACTAACGTATAACGTTATATAGTATTACGTAATAACGTGTAACGGTATATACTATTACGTAATAACGTATAACGTTATATGCTATTACGTACTAACGTATAACGTTATATACTATTACGTACTAACGTGTAACGTTATATACTAATACGTATTAACCTATAACGTTATATACTGTTGCGTAATGACGTATAACGTTATATACTATTACGCAATGGCGTATAACGTTATATAGTATTACGTAATAACGTATAACGTTATATACTAATACGTAATAACATATAACGTTATATACTATTACGTACTAACGTATAACGTTATATACTATTACGAACTAACTTATAACGTTATATACTAATACGTAATGAGGTATAACGTTATATACTAATACGTAATAACGTATAACGTTATATACTATTACGTACAATCGTATAACGTTATATACTATTACGTACTAACGTATAACGTTATATACTATTACGTACTAACGTGTAACGTTATATACTATTACGTAATAACGTATAACGTTATATACTATTACGTACTAACGTATAACGTTATATACTATTACGTAATGACGTATAACGTTATATACTATTACGTACTAACGTATAACGTTATATACTATTACGTACTAACGTGTAACGTTATATACTAATACGTAATAACGTATAACGTTATATAGTATTACGTAATAAGGTATAACGTTATATACTATTACGTACTAACGTATAACGTTATATACTATTACATACTAACGTATAACGTTATATAGTATTACGTAATAACGTGTAACGTTATATACTATTACGTAATAACGTATAACGTTATATACGATTACGTACTAACGTGTAACGTTATATACTATTACGTAGTAACGTGTAACGTTATATACTAATACGTAATAACCTATAACGTTATATACTATTACGTACTAACGTATAACGTTATATACTATTACGTAATGACGTATAACGTTATATACTATTACGTACTAACGTATAACGTTATATACTATTACGTACTAACGTATAACGTTATATACTATTACGTACTAACGTATAACGTTATATACTATTACCTAATGACGTATAACGTTATATGTTAATACGTACTAACGTATAACGTTATATACTATTACGTAATGACGTATAACGTTATATACTATTACATACTAACGTGTCACGTTATATACTAATACGTAATAACGTATAACGTTATATACTATTACGTACTATCGTATAACGTTATATACTATTACGTACTAACGTATAACGTTATATACTATTACGTACTAACGTATAACGTTATATACTATTACGTACTAACTTGTAACGTTATATACTATTACGTAATAACGTATAACATTATATACTATTACGTACTAACGTATAACGTTATATACTATTACGTAATGACGTATAACGTTATATACTATTACGTACTAACGTATAACGTTATATACTATTACGTACTAACGTATAACGTTATATACTATTACGTACTAACTTGTAACGTTATATACTATTACGAAATAACGTATATCATTATATACTATTACGTACTAACGTATAACGTTATATACTATTACGTACTATCGTATAACGTTATATACTATTACGTACTAACGTATAACGTTATATACTATTACGTACGAACTTGTAACGTTATATACTATTACGTAATAACGTATAACGTTATATACTATTACGTACTAACGTATAACGTTATATACTATTACGTAATGACGTATAACGTTATATACTATTACGTACTAACGTATAACGTTATATACTATTACGTACTAACGTGTAACGTTATATACTATTACGTACTAACGTGTCACGTTATATACTAATACGTAATAACGTATAACGTTATATACTATTACGTACTATCGTATAACGTTATATACTATTACGTAATGAGGTATAACGTTATATACTAATACGTAATAACGTATAACGTTATATACTATTACGTACTATCGTATAACGTTATGTACTATTACGTAATAACGTATAACGTTATATACTATTGCGTACTAACTTGCAACGTTATATACTATTACGTAATAACGTGTAACATTATATACTATTACTTACTAACGTGTCACGTTATATACTTTTACGTAATAACGTATAACGTTATATACTATTACGTACTAACGTATAGCCTTATATACTATTACGTACTAACGTATAGCCTTATATACTATTACGTACTAACGTAGAACGTTATATAGTATTACGTAATAACGTATAACGTTATGTACTATTACGTAATAACGTATAACGTTAAATACTATTACGTACTAACGTATAACGTTATATACTATTACGTACTAACTTGTAACGTTATATACTATTACGTAATAACGTATAAAGTTATATACTATTACGTACTAACGTATAACGTTATATACTATTACGTAATGGCGTATAACGTTATATAGTATTACGTAATGACGTATAAAGTTATATAATAATACGTAATAACATATAACGTTATATACTATTACGTACTAACGTATAACGTTATATACTATTACGTAATGAGGTATAACGTTATATACTAATACGTAATTATGTATAACGTTATATACTATTACCTAATGACGCATAACGTTATATGTTAATACGTAGTAACGTGTAACGTTATATACCAATACGTAATAACGTATAACGTTATATACTATTACGTACTAACGTATAACGTTATATACTATTACGTAATGAGGTATAACGTTATATACTAATACGTAATAACGTTTAACTTTATATACTAATATGTAATATCGTATAACGTTATATACTATTACCTAATGACGTATAACGTTATATGTTAATACGTACTAACGTGTAACGTTATATACTAATACGTAATAACGTATAACGTTATATACTATTACCTAATGACGTATAACGTTATATGTTAATACGTACTAACGTGTAACGTTATATACTAATACGTAATAACGTATAACGTTATATACTATTACGTACTAACGTATAGCCTTATATAATATTACGTACTAACGTAGAACGTTATATACTATTACGTACTAACGTGTCACGTTATACACTAATACGTACTAACGTATAGCCTTATATACTATTACGTACTAACGTATAACGTTATATACTATTACGTAATGACGTATAACGTTATATACTAATACGTACTAACGTGTAAAGTTATATACTAATACGTAATAACGTAAAACGTTATATAGTATTACTTAGTAACGTATATCGTTATATACTATTACGTACTAACGTATAACGTTATATAGTATTACGTAATAACGTGTAACGGTATATACTATTACGTAATAACGTATAACGTTATATGCTATTACGTACTAACGTATAACGTTATATACTATTACGTACTAACGTGTAACGTTATATACTAATACGTATTAACCTATAACGTTATATACTGTTGCGTAATGACGTATAACGTTATATACTATTACGCAATGGCGTATAACGTTATATAGTATTACGTAATAACGTATAACGTTATATACTAATACGTAATAACATATAACGTTATATACTATTACGTACTAACGTATAACGTTATATACTATTACGAACTAACTTATAACGTTATATACTAATACGTAATGAGGTATAACGTTATATACTAATACGTAATAACGTATAACGTTATATACTATTACGTACAATCGTATAACGTTATATACTATTACGTACTAACGTATAACGTTATATACTATTACGTACTAACGTGTAACGTTATATACTATTACGTAATAACGTATAACGTTATATACTATTACGTACTAACGTATAACGTTATATACTATTACGTAATGACGTATAACGTTATATACTATTACGTACTAACGTATAACGTTATATACTATTACGTACTAACGTGTAACGTTATATACTAATACGTAATAACGTATAACGTTATATAGTATTACGTAATAAGGTATAACGTTATATACTATTACGTACTAACGTATAACGTTATATACTATTACATACTAACGTATAACGTTATATAGTATTACGTAATAACGTGTAACGTTATATACTATTACGTAATAACGTATAACGTTATATACGATTACGTACTAACGTGTAACGTTATATACTATTACGTAGTAACGTGTAACGTTATATACTAATACGTAATAACCTATAACGTTATATACTATTACGTACTAACGTATAACGTTATATACTATTACGTACTAAAGTGTAACGTTATATACTATTACGTACTAACGTGTCACGTTATACACTAATACGTAATAACGTATAACGTTATATACAATTACGTACTATCGTATAACGTTATATACTATTACGTAATGAGGTATAACGTTATATACTAATACGTAATAACATATAACGTTATATACTATTGCGTACTAACGTATAACGTTATATACTATTACGTACTAACGTATAACGTTATATACTATTACGTACTAACTTGTAACGTTATATACTATTACGTAATAACGTATAACGTTATATACTATTACGTACTAACGTATAACGTTATATACTATTACGTAATGACGTATAACGTTATATACTATTACGTACTAACGTATAGCCTTATATACTATTACGTACTAACGTATAACGTTATATACTATTACGTACTAATGTGTAACGTTATATACTATTACATACTAACGTGTCACGTTATATACTAATACGTAATAACGTATAACGTTATATACTATTACGTACTATCGTATAACGTTATATACTGTCACGTAATGAGGTATAACGTTATATACTAATACGTAATAACGTATAACGTTATATACTATTACGTACTATCGTATAACGTTATATACTATTACGTACTAACGTATAACGTTATATACTATTACGTACTAACTTGTAACGTTATATACTATTACGTAATAACGTATAACGTTATATACTATTACGTACTAACGTATAACGTTATATACTATTACGTAATGGCGTATAACGTTATATAGTATTACGTAATAACGTATAACGTTGTATAATAATACGTAATAACATATAACGTTATATACTATTACGTACTAACGTATAACGTTATATACTATTACGTAATGAGGTATAACGTTATATACTAATACGTAATTATGTATAACGTTATATACTATTACCTAATGACGCATAACGTTATATGTTAATACGTAGTAACGTGTAACGTTATATACCAATACGTAATAACGTATAACGTTATATACTATTACGTACTAACGTATAACGTTATATACTATTACGTAATGAGGTATAACGTTATATACTAATACGTAATAACGTTTAACTTTATATACTAATATGTAATATCGTATAACGTTATATACTATTACCTAATGACGTATAACGTTATATGTTAATACGTACTAACGTGTAACGTTATATACTAATACGTAATAACGTATAACGTTATATACTATTACGTACTAACGTATAGCCTTATATAATATTACGTACTAACGTAGAACGTTATATACTATTACGTAATGACGTATAACGTTATATACAGTAGCGGACAAAAGTTTAAGACGATGATTTGTAAACCGGATTACAAACATCTTATACGCATATTGTTCTTCTATTCGGTTTGTCTCTTTGGAATAACGTAGCTGTATGTTTGACCTTCGTAACCTCAGACAGTCAGTTGTTAAATACAAACAATGTAGGAGTTACAACAGTTAGTTACCGCCTAGCACTTGGAAACAGTGGACATTAGTTTAAGACGATCTGTGTAAAACGTGAGTACGAGTACAGTTTTTGAACATTTTGATTCTGGAATGTCAAAATCATTGTTTAGTGTACCTTTTATTGCTTAAAATTCATTTAGGTAGGAACAGACTATGGGTAAATCAAAGAATTTACTTGAAAACGAAAGGGAACAAATCGTAAGGCTGCGAAAGCAAAGTAAAACCTTCACCGAAATAGCAAATATAGTGAACAGGTCAGAAACAGCTTGTAAACAAGCTTGGTATAAATGTTTAAAGACAGGCATGTATTGCGATCAACCGAAAAACGGAAGACCACGGAAAACAACACCGAAAATGGATCGCCGGATTCATCGATTGAGCGAAAAGGATCGTTTTCGTAGTGCAAATAATATTGCTGCGGAGATAAACTATGAAAACGATACACAAATTAGTGCTAGAACTGTTAGGAGAAGATTAGAAGACTTTAACTTAAGAGGACGAAAACCCCAAAAGAAACCACTGCTGAGTTCTAGGAATCGAAAAAGACGACTTGCATTTGCTAAAGCTCATAAGCATTGGACAAGTGAAGATTGGCAAAAGGTATTGTTTTCTGACGAATCGAAATTCAATCGCGTCTGTTCTGACGGGATACGGTACGTTAGACGTCGAATTGGCGAAAGTTTGAAAACACAGTGCGTTTTAAAAACTCTTAAACATGGTGGTGGCAACGTTATGGTGTGGGCGTGTTTTTCTCGAAGCGGCCCTGGTCCGATATGTCGTATCAATGGAATTATGGACCGTTTTCAATACAAGGACATACTCAAGAACACAATGTTACCTTTTGCACGCAACAATATGAGTGATGATTTTATTTTTCAAAATGATAATGATCCGAAGCACACGGCTCGGGTTGTGAAACAGTTTTTTCAAGAAGAAAATATCACCGTGCTGCCGTGGCCGTCGCAATCACCAGACATTAACCCAATCGAGAATTTGTGAAGCATCATAAAAAAGACAGTACAAGGTTATAAACCGAAAAATTTAAATGAACTTTACTCTACGATTGAAACAGCCTGGAATAATATTACGGTAGATTAATATAAAAAATTAATAGATTCTATGCCAAGAAGATGTACCGAAGGGATAAGAAATAACGGATATTGAACAAAATATTGAATTTAAACAAAAATTGTGTATATTTTTTAACCAAAAATTAATATTTTTTGTATAGTCTTAAACTTTTGACCGACGAAATATTATACAGATTTCGTTCCTTTTTTATAACTTAGCTATTGAGCAAAATATCAAAATGAAATTTTTTTTCTAAGTGTACAAACAAATGTACAATTAGTTAATACCAAAAGTAGAACACCGTATTTATATTTTTTATGGAAAGTAAATCAATTATTTATTTCTTCCATTTCGTCTTAAACTTTTGTCCGCTACTGTAGTATTACGTACTATCGTATAACGTTATATACTATTACGTACTAACGTATAACGTTATATACTATCACGTACTAACGTATAACGTTATATACTATTGCGTACTAACTTGCAACGTTATATACTATTACGTAATAACGTGTAACATTATACACTATTACTTACTAACGTGTCACGTTATATACTTTTACGTAATAACGTATAACGTTATATACTATTACGTACTATCGTATAACGTTATATACTATTACGTAATGAGGTATAACGTTATATACTAATACGTAATAACGTATAACGTTATATACTATTACGTAATGACGTATAACGTTATATACTCTTACGTACTAACGTATAACGTTATATACTATTACTTACTAACGTGTAACGTTATATACTAATACGTAATAACGTATAACGTTATATACTAATACGTAATAACGTATAACGTTATATAGTATTACGTAATAACGTGTAACGTTATATACTATTACGTAATGACGTATAACGTTATATACTCTTACGTACTAACGTATAACGTTATATACTATTACTTACTAACGTGTAACGTTATATACTAATACGTAATAACGTATAACGTTATATACTAATACGTAATAACGTATAACGTTATATAGTATTACGTAATAATGTATAACGTTATATACTATTACGTACTAACGTATAACGTTATATACTATTACGTACTAACGTATAACGTTATATACTATTACGTAATGACGTATAACGTCATATACAATTACGTACTAACGTATAACGTTATATACTATTACGTAATAACGTGTAACGTTATATACTAATACGTAAATACGTATAACGTTATATACTATTACGTACTAACTTATAACGTTATATACTATTACGTACTAACGTGTAACGTTATATACTAATACGTAATAACGTATAACGTTATATACTATTACGTAATGACGTATAACGTTATATACTCTTACGTACTAACGTATAACGTTATATACTATTACTTACTAACGTGTAACGTTATATACTAATACGTAATAACGTATAACGTTATATAGTATTACGTAATAAGGTATAACGTTATATACTATTACGTACTAACGTATAACGTTATATACTATTACGTACTAACGTATAACGTTATATAGTATTACGTAATAACGTGTAACGTTATATACTATTACGTAATAACGTTTAACATTATATACTATTACGTACTAACGTGTAACGTTATATACTATTACGTAGTAACGTGTAACGTTATATACTAATACGTAATAACCTATAACGTTATATACTATTACGTACTAACGTATAACGTTATATACTATAACGTACTAAAGTGTAACGTTATATACTATTACGTACTAACGTGTCACGTTATACACTAATACGTAATAACGTATAACGTTATATACTATCACGTACCATCGTATAACGTTATATACTATTACGTAATGAGGTATAACGTTATATACTAATACGTAATACTGTATAACGTTATATACTATGACGTACTAACGTATAACGTTATATACTATTACGTACTAACGTATAACGTTATATACTATTACGTACTAACGTGTAACGTTATATACTAATACGTAATAACGTATAACGTTATATACTAATACGTAATAACGTATAACGTTATATACTATTACGTAATAACGTGTAACGTTATATACTAATACGTAATAACGTATAACGTTATATATCATTACGTACTAACGTATAACGTTATATACTAATACGTGATAACGTATAACGTTATATAGTATTACGTACTAAGTTATAACGTTATATACTATTACGTAATGACATATAACGTCATATACAATTACGTACTAACGTATAACGTTATATACTATTACGTACTAACGTGCAACGTTATATACTAATACGTAATAACGTATAACGTTATATACTATTACGTACTAACGTATAACGTTATATACTATTACGTACTAACGTGTAACGTTATATACTATTACGTAGTAACGTGTAACGTTATATACTAATACGTAATAACCTATAACGTTATATACTATTACGTACTAACGTATAACGTTATATACTATTACGTACTAAAGTGTAACGTTATATACTATTACGTACTAACATGTCACGTTATACACTAATACGTAATAACGTATAACGTTATATAGTATTACGTACTAACGTATAACGTTATATACTATTACGTAATGACGTATAACGTCATATACTATTACGTACTAACGTATAACGTTATATACTATTACGTACTAACGTATAACGTTATATACTATTACGTAATGACGTATAACGTTATATACTATTACGTACTATCGTATAACGTTATATACTATTACGTAATGAGGTATAACGTTATATACTAATACGTAATAACGTATAACGTTATATACTATTACGTACTAACGTGTCACGTTATATACTAATACGTAATAACGTATAACGTTATATGCTAATACGTAATAACGTGTAACGTTATATATTAATACGTAATAACGTATAACGTTATATACTATTACGTACTAACGTATAACGTTATATACTATTACGTACTAACGTGTAACGTTATATACTAATACGTAATAACGTATAACGTTATATACTATTACGTACTATCGTATAACGTTATATACTATTACGTACTAACGTGTCACGTTATATACTAATACGTAATAACATATAACGTTATATACTATTACGTACTAACGTATAACGTTATATACTATTACATAATAACGTATAACGTTATATGGTATTACGTAATAAAGTATAACGTTATATACTATTACGTACTAACGTGCAACGTTATATACTAATACGTAATAACGTATAACGTTATATACTAATACGTAATAACGTATAACGTTATATACTAATACGTAATAACGTATAACGTTATATACTATTACGTAATAACGTGTAACGTTATATACTAATACGTAAATACGTATAACGTTATATACTATTACGTACTAACTTATAACGTTATATACTATTACGTACTAACGTGTAACGTTATATACTAATACGTAATAACGTATAACGTTATATACTAATACGTAATAACGTATAACGTTATATACTAATACGTAATAAGGTATAACGTTATATACTATTACGTACTAACGTATAACGTTATATACTATTACGTGCTAACGTGTAACGTTATATACTATTACGTAGTAACGTGTAACGTTATATACTAATACGTAATAACCTATAACGTTATATACTATTACGTACTAACGTATAACGTTATATACTATTACGTACTAAAGTGTAACGTTATATACTAATACGTAATAACGTATAACGTTATATACTATTACGTACTAACGTATAACGTTATATACTATTACGTACTAACTTGTAACGTTATATACTATTACGTAATGAGGTATAACGTTATATACTAATACGTAATAACGTATAACGTTATATACTATTACGTACTAACGTATAACGTTATATACTATTACGTAATGACGTATAACGTTATATACTATTACGTACTAACGTATAGCCTTATATACTATTACGTACTAACGTATAACGTTATATACTATTACGTACTAACGTGTAACGTTATATACTATTACATACTAACGTGTCACGTTATATACTAATACGTAATAACGTATAACGTTATATACTATTACGTACTATCGTATAACGTTATATACTATCACGTAATGAGGTATAACGTTATATACTATTACGTACTATCGTATAACGTTATATACTGTCACGTAATGAGGTATAACGTTATATACTAATACGTAATAACGTATAACGTTATATACTATTACGTACTATCGTATAACGTTATATACTATTACGTACTAACGTATAACGTTATATACTATTACGTACTAACTTGTAACGTTATATACTATTACGTAATAACGTATAACGTTATATACTATTACGTACTACCGTATAACGTTATATACTATTACGTAATGGCGTATAACGTTATATAGTATTACGTAATAACGTATAACGTTATATACTAATACGTAATAACATATAACGTTATATACTATTACGTACTAACGTATAACGTTATATACTATTACGTAATGAGGTATAACGTTATATACTAATACGTAATTATGTATAACGTTATATACTATTACCTAATGACGCATAACGTTATATGTTAATACGTAGTAACGTGTAACGTTATATACCAATACGTAATAACGTATAACGTTATATACTATTACGTACTAACGTATAACGTTATATACTATTACGTAATGAGGTATAACGTTATATACTAATACGTAATAACGTTCAACTTTATATACTAATATGTAATATCGTATAACGTTATATACTATTACCTAATGACGTATAACGTTATATACTATTGCGTACTAACTTGCAACGTTATATACTGTTACGTAATAACGTAGGACGTTATATACTATTACGTACTAACGTATAACGTTATATACTATTACGTAATGACGTATAACGTTATATAGTATTACGTAATAACGTATAACGTTATATACTATCACGTACTATCGTATAACGTTATATACTATTACGTAATGAGGTATAACGTTATATACTAATACGTAATAACGTATAACGTTATATACTATGACGTACTAACGTATAACGTTATATACTATTACGTACTAACGTATAACGTTATATACTATTACATAATAACGTATAACGTTATATGGTATTACGTAATAAAGTATAACGTTATATACTATTACGTACTAACGTGCAACGTTATATACTAATACGTAATAACGTATAACGTTATATACTAATACGTAATAACGTATATCGTTATATACTAATACGTAATAACGTATAACGTTATATACTATTACGTAATAACGTGTAACGTTATATACTAATACGTAAATACGTATAACGTTATATACTATTACGTACTAACTTATAACGTTATATACTATTACGTACTAACGTGTAACGTTATGTACTATTACGTACTATCGTATAACGTTATATACTATTACGTAATGAGGTATAACGTTATATACTAATACGTAATAACGTATGACGTTATATACTATTACGTACTAACGTGTCACGTTATATACTAATACGTAATAACATATAACGTTATATACTATTACGTACTAACGTATAACGTTATATACTATTACATAATAACGTATAACGTTATATACTATTACGTACTAACGTGTAACGTTATATACTAATACGTAATAACGTATAACGTTATATACTATTACGTACTATCGTATAACGTTATATACTATTACGTACTAACGTGTCACGTTATATACTAATACGTAATAACATATAACGTTATATACTATTACGTACTAACGTATAACGTTATATACTATTACATAATAACGTATAACGTTATATGGTATTACGTAATAAAGTATAACGTTATATACTATTACGTACTAACGTGCAACGTTATATACTAATACGTAATAACGTATAACGTTATATACTAATACGTAATAACGTATAACGTTATATACTAATACGTAATAACGTATAACGTTATATACTATTACGTAATAACGTGTAACGTTATATACTAATACGTAAATACGTATAACGTTATATACTATTACGTACTAACTTATAACGTTATATACTATTACGTACTAACGTGTAACGTTATATACTAATACGTAATAACGTATAACGTTATATACTAATACGTAATAACGTATAACGTTATATACTAATACGTAATAAGGTATAACGTTATATACTATTACGTACTAACGTATAACGTTATATACTATTACGTGCTAACGTGTAACGTTATATACTATTACGTAGTAACGTGTAACGTTATATACTAATACGTAATAACCTATAACGTTATATACTATTACGTACTAACGTATAACGTTATATACTATTACGTACTAAAGTGTAACGTTATATACTAATACGTAATAACGTATAACGTTATATACTATTACGTACTAACGTATAACGTTATATACTATTACGTACTAACTTGTAACGTTATATACTATTACGTAATGAGGTATAACGTTATATACTAATACGTAATAACGTATAACGTTATATACTATTACGTACTAACGTATAACGTTATATACTATTACGTAATGACGTATAACGTTATATACTATTACGTACTAACGTATAGCCTTATATACTATTACGTACTAACGTATAACGTTATATACTATTACGTACTAACGTGTAACGTTATATACTATTACATACTAACGTGTCACGTTATATACTAATACGTAATAACGTATAACGTTATATACTATTACGTACTATCGTATAACGTTATATACTATCACGTAATGCGGTATAACGTTATATACTATTACGTACTATCGTATAACGTTATATACTGTCACGTAATGAGGTATAACGTTATATACTAATACGTAATAACGTATAACGTTATATACTATTACGTACTATCGTATAACGTTATATACTATTACGTACTAACGTATAACGTTATATACTATTACGTACTAACTTGTAACGTTATATACTATTACGTAATAACGTATAACGTTATATACTATTACGTACTACCGTATAACGTTATATACTATTACGTAATGGCGTATAACGTTATATAGTATTACGTAATAACGTATAACGTTATATACTAATACGTAATAACATATAACGTTATATACTATTACGTACTAACGTATAACGTTATATACTATTACGTAATGAGGTATAACGTTATATACTAATACGTAATTATGTATAACGTTATATACTATTACCTAATGACGCATAACGTTATATGTTAATACGTAGTAACGTGTAACGTTATATACCAATACGTAATAACGTATAACGTTATATACTATTACGTACTAACGTATAACGTTATATACTATTACGTAATGAGGTATAACGTTATATACTAATACGTAATAACGTTTAACTTTATATACTAATATGTAATATCGTATAACGTTATATACTATTACCTAATGACGTATAACGTTATATACTATTGCGTACTAACTTGCAACGTTATATACTATTACGTAATAACGTAGGACGTTATATACTATTACGTACTAACGTATAACGTTATATACTATTACGTAATGACGTATAACGTTATATAGTATTACGTAATAACGTATAACGTTATATACTAATACGTAATAACATATAACGTTATATACTATTACGTACTAACGTATAACGTTATATACTATTACGTAATGAGGTATAACGTTATATACTAATACGTAATTATGTATAACGTTATATACTATTACCTAATGACGTATAACGTTATATGTTAATACGTAGTAACGTGTAACGTTATATACCAATACGTAATAACGTATAACGTTATATACTATTACGTAATGAGGTATAACGTTATATACTATTACGTACTAACGTATAACGTTATATACTATTACGTACTAACGTATAACGTTATATACTAATACGTAATAACGTATAACGTTATATGCTATTACGTAATGAGGTATAACGTTATATGCTATTACGTACTAACGTATAGCCTTATATACTATTACGTACTAACGTGTAACATTATATACTATTACTTACTAACGTGTCACGTTATATACTTTTACGTAATAACGTATAACGTTATATACTATTACATACTATCGTATAACGTTATACACTATTACGTAATGAGGTATAACGTTATATACTAATACGTAATAACGTATAACGTTATATACTATTACGTAATGACGTATAACGTTATATACTCTTACGTACTAACGTATAACGTTATATACTATTACGTACTAACGTGTAACGTTATATACTAATACGTAATAACGTATAACGTTATATAGTATTACGTAATAAGGTATAACGTTATATACTATTACGTACTAACGTATAACGTTATATACTATTACGTACTAACGTATAACGTTATATAGTATTACGTAATAACGTGTAACGTTATATACTATTACGTAATAACGTTTAACATTATATACTATTACGTACTAACGTGTAACGTTATATACTATTACGTAGTAACGTGTAACGTTATATACTAATACGTAATAACCTATAACGTTATATACTATTACGTACTAACGTATAACGTTATATACTATAACGTACTAAAGTGTAACGTTATATACTATTACGTACTAACGTGTCACGTTATACACTAATACGTAATAACGTATAACGTTATATACTATCACATACTATCGTATAACGTTATATACTATTACGTAATGAGGTATAACGTTATATACTAATACGTAATAACGTATAACGTTATATACTATTACGTACTAACGTATAACGTTATATACTATTACGTACTAACGTATAACGTTATATACTATTACGTACTAACGTGTAACGTTATATACTAATACGTAATAACGTATAACGTTATATACTAATACGTAATAACGTATAACGTTAGATACTATTACGTAATAACGTGTAACGTTATATACTAATACGTAATAACGTATAACGTTATATACCATTACGTACTAACGTATAACGTTATATACTAATACGTGATAACGTATAACGTTATATAGTATTACGTACTAAGTTATAACGTTATATACTATTACGTAATGACGTATAACGTCATATACTATTACGTACTAACGTATAACGTTATATACTATTACGTACTAACGTGCAACGTTATATACTAATACGTAATAACGTATAACGTTATATACTATTACGTACTAACGTATAACGTTATATACTATTACGTACTAACGTGTAACGTTATATACTATTACGTAGTAACGTGTAACGTTATATACTAATACGTAATAACCTATAACGTTATATACTATTACGTACTAACGTATAACGTTATATACTATTACGTACTAAAGTGTAACGTTATATACTATTACGTACTAACATGTCACGTTATACACTAATACGTAATAACGTATAACGTTGTATAGTATTACGTACTAACGTATAACGTTATATACTATTACGTAATGACGTATAACGTCATATACTATTACGTACTAACGTATAACGTTATATACTATTACGTACTAACGTGCAACGTTATATACTAATACGTGATAACGTATAACGTTATATACTATTACGTACTAACGTATAACGTTATATACTATTACGTAATGACGTATAACGTTATATACTATTACGTACTATCGTATAACGTTATATACTATTACGTAATGAGGTATAACGTTATATACTAATACGTAATAACGTGTAACGTTATATACTATTACGTACTAACGTATAACGTTATATACTATTACGTACTAACGTATAACGTTATATACTATTACGTACTAACGTGTAACGTTATATACTAATACGTAATAACGTATAACGTTATATACTATTACGTACTATCGTATAACGTTATATACTATTACGTACTAACGTGTCACGTTATATACTAATACGTAATAACATATAACGTTATATACTATTACGTACTAACGTATAACGTTACATACTATTACTTAATAACGTATAACGTTATATGGTATTACGTAATAACGTATAACGTTATATACTATTACGTACTAACGTGCAACGTTATATACTAATACGTAATAACGTATAACGTTATATACTAATACGTAATAACGTATAACGTTATATACTAATACGTAATAACGTATAACGTTATATACTATTACGTAATAACGTGTAACGTTATATACTAATACGTAATAACGTATAACGTTATATACTAATACGTAATAACGTATAACGTTATATACTAATACGTAATAAGGTATAACGTTATATACTATTACGTACTAACGTATAACGTTATATACTATTACGTACTAACGTGTAACGTTATATACTATTACGTAGTAACGTGTAACGTTATATACTAATACGTAATAACCTATAACGTTATATACTATTACGTACTAACGTATAACGTTATATACTATTACGTACTAAAGTGTAACGTTATATACTATTATGTACTAACATGTCACGTTATACACTAATACGTAATAACGTATAACGTTATATACTATTACGTACTATCGTATAACGTTATATACTATTACGTAATGAGGTATAACGTTATATACTAATACGTAATAACGTATAACGTTATATACTATTACGTACTAACGTATAACGTTATATACTATTACGTACTAACGTATAACGTTATATACTATTACGTACTAACTTGTAACGTTATATACTATTACGTAATGAGGTATAACGTTATATACTAATACGTAATAACGTATAACGTTACATACCATTACGTACTAACGTATAACGTTATATACTATTACGTATTGAGGTATAACGTTATATATTATTATGTACTAACGTATAACGTTATATACTATTACATACTAACGTGTCACGTTATATACTAATACGTAATAACGTATAACGTTATATACTATTACGTACTATCGTATAACGTTATATACTATCACGTAATGAGGTATAACGTTATATACTAATACGTAATAACGTATAACGTTATATACTATTACGTACTAACGTATAACGTTATATACTATTACGTAATAACGTATAACGTTATACACTATTACGTAAAGACGTATAACGTTATATACAATACGTACTAACGTATAGCCTTATATACTATTACGTAATGATGTATAACGTTATATACTAATACGTAATTACGTATAACGTTATATACTATTACCTAATGACGTATGACGTTATATGTTAATACGTACTAACGTGTAACGTTGTATACCAATACGTAATAACGTATAACGTTATATACTATTGCGTACTATCGTATAACGTTATATACTATTACGTACTAACGTATAACGTTATATACTATTACGTAATAACGTGTAACGTTATATACTAATACGTAGTAACGTATAACGTTATATACCATTACGTAATAACGTATAACGTTATATACTATTACGTACTAACGTATAACGTTATATACTATTACGTACTAACGTATAACGTTATATACTATTACGTACTATCGTATAACGTTATATACTATTACGCACTAACGTATAACTTTATATACTATTACGTACTAACGTGTAACGTTATATACTATTACGTACTAACGTGTCATGTTATATACTAATACGTAATAACGTATAACGTTATATACTATTACGTACTAACGTATAACGTTATATACTATTACGTACTAACGTATAACGTTATATACTAATACGTAATAACGTATAACGTTATATGCTATTACGTAATGAGGTATAACGTTATATGCTATTACGTACTAACGTATAGCCTTATATACTATTACGTACTAACGTATAACGTTATATACTATTACGTACTAACGTGTAACATTATATACTATTACTCACTAACGTGTCACGTTATATACTTTTACGTAATAACGTATAACGTTATATACTATTACGTACTATCGTATAACGTTATATACTATTACGTAATGAGGTATAACGTTATATACTAATACGTAATAACGTATAACGTTATATACTATTACGTAATGACGTATAACGTTATATACTCTTACGTACTAACGTATAACGTTATATACTATTACGTACTAACGTGTAACGTTATATACTAATACGTAATAACGTATAACGTTATATAGTATTACGTAATAAGATATAACGTTATATACTATTACGTACTACCGTATAACGTTATATACTATTACGTACTAACGTATAACGTTATATAGTATTACGTAATAACGTGTAACGTTATATACTATTACGTAATAACGTTTAACATTATATACTATTACGTACTAACGTGTAACGTTATATACTATTACGTAGTAACGTGTAACGTTATATACTAATACGTAATAACCTACAACGTTATATACTATTACGTACTAACGTATAACGTTATATACTATAACGTACTAAAGTGTAACGTTATATACTATTACGTACTAACGTGTCACGTTATACACTAATACGTAATAACGTATAACGTTATATACTATCACGTACTATCGTATAACGTTATATACTATTACGTAATGAGGTATAACGTTATATACTAATACGTGATAACGTATAACGTTATATACTATTACGTACTAACGTATAACGTTATATACTATTACGTACTAACGTATAACGTTATATACTATTACGTACTAACGTGTAACGTTATATACTAATACGTAATAACGTATAACGTTATAAACTATTACGTAATAACGTGTAACGTTATATACTAATACGTAATAACGTATAACGTTATATACCATTACGTACTAACGTATAACGTTATATACTAATACGTGATAACGTATAACGTTATATAGTATTACGTACTAAGTTATAACGTTATATACTATTATATAATGACGTATAACGTCATATACTATTACGTACTAACGTATAACGTTATATACTATTACGTACTAACGTGTCAC
This sequence comes from Bombus pascuorum, assembly GCF_905332965.1. Lineage (NCBI taxonomy): Eukaryota > Metazoa > Arthropoda > Insecta > Hymenoptera > Apidae > Bombus > Bombus pascuorum. Next base: position 15,372,705 of record NC_083489.1, on the reverse strand, counting down.
GTTATACACTAATACGTAATAACGTATAACGTTATATACTATCACGTACTATCGTATAACGTTATATACTATTACGTAATGAGGTATAACGTTATATACTAATACGTAATAACGTATAACGTTATATACTATTACGTACTAACGTATAACGTTATATACTATTACGTACTAACGTATAACGTTATATACTAATACGTAATAACCTATAACGTTATATACTATTACGTACTAACGTATAACGTTATATACTATTACGTACTAAAGTGTAACGTTATATACTATTACGTACTAACATGTCACGTTATACACTAATACGTAATAACGTATAACGTTATATAGTATTACGTACTAACGTATAACGTTATATACTATTACGTAATGACGTATAACGTCATATACTATTACGTACTAACGTATAACGTTATATACTATTACGTACTAACGTGCAACGTTATATACTAATACGTGATAACGTATAACGTTATATACTATTACGTACTAACGTATAACGTTATATACTATTACGTAATGACGTATAACGTTATATACTATTACGTACTATCGTATAACGCTATATACTATTACGTAATGAGGTATAACGTTATATACTAATACGTAATAACGTATAACGTTATATACTATTACGTACTAACGTGTCACGTTATATACTAATACGTAATAACGTATAACGTTATATGCTAATACGTAATAACGTGTAACGTTATATATTAATACGTAATAACGTATAACGTTATATACTATTACGTACTAACGTATAACGTTATATACTATTACGTACTAACGTGTAACGTTATATACTAATACGTAATAACGTATAACGTTATATACTATTACGTACTATCGTATAACGTTATATACTATTACGTACTAACGTGTCATGTTATATACTAATACGTAATAACATATAACGTTATATACTATTACGTACTAACGTATAACGTTATATACTATTACTTAATAACGCATAACGTTATATGGTATTACGTAATAACGTATAACGTTATATACTATTACGTACTAACGTGCAACGTTATATACTAATACGTAATAACGTATAACGTTATATACTAATACGTAATAACGTATAACGTTATATACTAATACGTAATAACGTATAACGTTATATACTATTACGTAATAACGTGTTACGTTATATACTAATACGTAAATACGTGTAACGTTATATACTATTACGTACTAACTTATAACGTTATATACTATTACGTACTAACGTGTAACGTTATATACTAATACGTAATAACGTATAACGTTATATACTATTACGTACTAACGTATAACGTTATATACTATTACGTACTAACGTGTAACGTTATATACTATTACGTAGTAACGTGTAACGTTATATACTAATACGTAATAACCTATAACGTTATATACTATTACGTACTAACGTATAACGTTATATACTATTACGTACTAAAGTGTAACGTTATATACTATTATGTACTAACATGTCACGTTATACACTAATACGTAATAACGTATAACGTTATATACTATTACGTACTATCGTATAACGTTATATACTATTACGTAATGAGGTATAACGTTATATACTAATACGTAATAACGTATAACGTTATATACTATTACGTACTAACGTATAACGTTATATACTATTACGTAATAACATATAACGTTATATACTATTACGTAATGACGTATAACGTTATATACTATTACGTACTAACGTATAGCCTTATATACTATTACGTACTAACGTATAACGTTATATACTATTACGTACTAACGTGTAACGTTATATACTATTACATACTAACGTGTCACATTATATACTAATACGTATTATATACTATCGTATAACGTTATATACTATCACGTAATGAGGTATAACGTTATATACTAATACGTAATAACGTATAACGTTATATACTATTGCGTACTATCGTATAACGTTATATACTATTACGTACTAACGTATAACGTTATATACTATTACGTAATAACGTGTAACGTTATATACTATTACGTAATGACGTATAACGTTATATACTATTACGTACTAACGTATAGCCTTATATACTATTACGTACTAACGTATAACGTTATATACTATTACGTACTAACGTGTAACGTTATATACTATTACATACTAACGTGTCACATTATATACTAATACGTAATAACGTATAACGTTATATACTATTACGTACTATCGTATAACGTTATATACTATCACGTAATGAGGTATAACGTTATATACTAATACGTAATAACGTATAACGTTATATACTATTACGTACTAACGTATAACGTTATATACTATTACGTACTAACTTGTAACGTTATATACTATTACGTAATGAGGTGTAACGTTATATACTAATACGTAAATACGTATAACGTTATATACTATTACGTACTAACTTATAACGTTATATACTATTACGTACTAACGTGTAACGTTATATACTAATACGTAATAACGTATAACGTTATATACTATTACGTACTAACGTATAACGTTATATACTATTACGTACTAACGTGTAACGTTATATACTATTACGTAGTAACGTGTAACGTTATATACTAATACGCAATAACCTATAACGTTATATACTATTACGTACTATCGTATAACGTTATATACTATCACGTAATGAGGTATAACGTTATATACTAATACGTAATAACGTATAACGTTATATACTATTGCGTACTATCGTATAACGTTATATACTATTACGTACTAACGTATAACGTTATGTACTATTACATACTAACGTGTCACGTTATATACTAATACGTAATAACGTATAACGTTACATACCATTACGTACTAACGTATAACGTTATATACTATTACGTATTGAGGTATAACGTTATATACTATTACGTACTAACGTATAACGTTATATACTATTACGTACTAACGTATAACGTTATATACTATTACGTAATAACGTATAACGTTATATACTATTACGTACTAACGTATAACGTTATACACTATTACGTAAAGACGTATAACGTTATATACAATACGTACTAACGTATAGCCTTATATACTATTACGTAATGATGTATAACGTTATATACTAATACGTAATTACGTATAACGTTATATACTATTACCTAATGACGTATGACGTTATATGTTAATACGTACTAACGTGTAACGTTGTATACCAATACGTAATAACGTATAACGTTATATACTATTGCGTACTATCGTATAACGTTATATACTATTACGTACTAACGTATAACGTTATATACTATTACGTAATAACGTGTAACGTTATATACTATTACGTAATAACGTGTAACGTTATATACTAATACGTAATAACGTATAACGTTATATACTATTGCGTACTATCGTATAACGTTATATACTATTACGTACTAACGTATAACGTTATATACTATTACGTAATAACGTGTAACGTTATATACTAATACGTAATAACGTATAACGTTATATACCATTACGTACTAACGTATAACGTTATATACTATTACGTAATAACGTGTAACGTTATATACTATTACGTAATAACGTGTAACGTTATATACTAATACGTAATAACGTATAACGTTATATACTATTGCGTACTATCGTATAACGTTATATGCTATTACGTACTAACGTATAGCCTTATATACTATTACGTACTAACGTATAACGTTATATACTATTACGTACTAACGTGTAACATTATATACTATTCCTTACTAACGTGTCACGTTATATACTTTTACGTAATAACGTATAACGTTATATACTATTACGTACTATCGTATAACGTTATATACTATTACGTAATGAGGTATAACGTTATATACTAATACGTAATAACGTATAACGTTATATACTATTACGTAATGACGTATAACGTTATATACTCTTACGTACTAACGTATAACGTTATATACTATTACGTACTAACGTGTAACGTTATATACTAATACGTAATAACGTATAACGTTATATAGTATTACGTAATAAGGTATAACGTTATATACTATTACGTACTACCGTATAACGTTATATACTATTACGTACTAACGTATAACGTTATATAGTATTACGTAATAACGTGTAACGTTATATACTATTACGTAATAACGTTTAACATTATATACTATTACGTACTAACGTGTAACGTTATATACTATTACGTAGTAACGTGTAACGTTATATACTAATACGTAATAACCTATAACGTTATATACTATTACGTACTAACGTATAACGTTATATACTATAACGTACTAAAGTGTAACGTTATATACTATTACGTACTAACGTGTCACGTTATACACTAATACGTAATAACGTATAACGTTATATACTATCACGTACTATCGTATAACGTTATATACTATTACGTAATGAGGTATAACGTTATATACTAATACGTAATAACGTATAACGTTATACACTATTACGTAAAGACGTATAACGTTATATACAATACGTACTAACGTATAGCCTTATATACTATTACGTAATGATGTATAACGTTATATACTAATACGTAATTACGTATAACGTTATATACTATTACCTAATGACGTATGACGTTATATGTTAATACGTAATAACGTGTAACGTTATATACTATTACGTAATAACGTTTAACATTATATACTATTACGTACTAACGTGTAACGTTATATACTATTACGTAGTAACGTGTAACGTTATATACTAATACGTAATAACCTATAACGTTATATACTATTACGTACTAACGTATAACGTTATATACTATAACGTACTAAAGTGTAACGTTATATACTATTACGTACTAACGTGTCACGTTATACACTAATACGTAATAACGTATAACGTTATATACTATCACGTACTATCGTATAACGTTATATACTATTACGTAATGAGGTATAACGTTATATACTAATACGTAATAACGTATAACGTTATACACTATTACGTAAAGACGTATAACGTTATATACAATACGTACTAACGTATAGCCTTATATACTATTACGTAATGATGTATAACGTTATATACTAATACGTAATTACGTATAACGTTATATACTATTACCTAATGACGTATGACGTTATATGTTAATACGTACTAACGTGTAACGTTATGTACTATTACATACTAACGTGTCACGTTATATACTAATACGTAATAACGTATAACGTTACATACCATTACGTACTAACGTATAACGTTATATACTATTACGTACTGAGGTATAACGTTATATACTATTACGTACTAACGTATAACGTTATATACTATTACGTACTAACGTATAACGTTATATACTATTACGTAATAACGTATAACGTTATATACTATTACGTACTAACGTATAACGTTATACACTATTACGTAAAGACGTATAACGTTATATACAATACGTACTAACGTATAGCCTTATATACTATTACGTAATGATGTATAACGTTATATACTAATACGTAATTACGTATAACGTTATATACTATTACCTAATGACGTATGACGTTATATCTTAATACGTACTAACGTGTAACGTTGTATACCAATACGTAATAACGTATAACGTTATATACTATTGCGTACTATCGTATAACGTTATATACTATTACGTACTAACGTATAACGTTATATACTATTACGTAATAACGTGTAACGTTATATACTAATACGTAATAACGTATAACGTTATATACCATTACGTAATAACGTATAACGTTATATACTATTACGTACTATCGTATAACGTTATATACTATTACGTACTAACGTGTAACGTTATGTACTATTACATACTAACGTGTCACGTTATATACTAATACGTAATAACGTATAACGTTATATACTAATACGTAATAACGTATAACGTTATATACTATTACGTACTAACGTATAACGTTATATACTATTACGTAATGACGTATAACGTTATATACTATTACGTACTAACGTATAGCCTTATATACTATTACGTACTAACGTATAACGTTATATACTATTACGTACTAACGTGTAACGTTATATACTATTACATACTAACGTGTCACATTATATACTAATACGTAATAACGTATAACGTTATATACTATTACGTACTATCGTATAACGTTATATACTATCACGTAATGAGGTATAACGTTATATACTAATACGTAATAACGTATAACGTTATATACTATTACGTACTAACGTATAACGTTATATACTATTACGTACTAACTTGTAACGTTATATACTATTACGTAATGAGGTGCAACGTTATATACTAATACATAAATACGTATAACGTTATATACTATTACGTACTAACTTATAACGTTATATACTATTACGTACTAACGTGTAACGTTATATACTAATACGTAATAACGTATAACGTTATATACTATTACGTACTAACGTATAACGTTATATACTATTACGTACTAACGTGTAACGTTATATACTATTACGTAGTAACGTGTAACGTTATATACTAATACGTAATAACCTATAACGTTATATACTATTACGTACTATCGTATAACGTTATATACTATCACGTAATGAGGTATAACGTTATATACTAATACGTAATAACGTATAACGTTATATACTATTGCGTACTATCGTATAACGTTATATACTATTACGTACTAACGTATAACGTTATGTACTATTACATACTAACGTGTCACGTTATATACTAATACGTAATAACGTATAACGTTACATACCATTACGTACTAACGTATAACGTTATATACTATTACGTATTGAGGTATAACGTTATATACTATTACGTACTAACGTATAACGTTATATACTATTACGTACTAACGTATAACGTTATATACTATTACGTAATAACGTATAACGTTATATACTATTACGTACTAACGTATAACGTTATACACTATTACGTAAATACGTATAACGTTATATACAATACGTACTAACGTATAGCCTTATATACTATTACGTAATGATGTATAACGTTATATACTAATACGTAATTACGTATAACGTTATATACTATTACCTAATGACGTATGACGTTATATGTTAATACGTACTAACGTGTAACGTTGTATACCAATACGTAATAACGTATAACGTTATATACTATTGCGTACTATCGTATAACGTTATATACTATTACGTACTAACGTATAACGTTATATACTATTACGTAATAACATGTAACGTTATATACTATTACGTAATAACGTGTAACGTTATATACTTATACGTAATAACGTATAACGTTATATACTATTGCGTACTATCGTATAACGTTATATACTATTACGTACTAACGTATAACGTTATATACTATTACGTAATAACGTGTAACGTTATATACTAATACGTAATAACGTATAACGTTATATACCATTACGTAATAACGTATAACGTTATATAGTATTACGTAATAAGGTATAACGTTATATACTATTACGTACTAACGTATAACGTTATATACTATTACGTACTAACGTGTAACGTTATATACTATTACGTAGTAACGTGTAACGTTATATACTAATACGTAATAACCTATAACGTTATATACTATTACGTACTAACGTATAACGTTATATACTATTACGTACTAACGTATAACGTTATATACTAATACGTAATAACGTATAACGTTATATGCTATTACGTAATGAGGTATAACGTTATATGCTATTACGTACTAACGTATAGCCTTATATACTATTACGTACTAACGTATAACGTTATATACTATTACGTACTAACGTGTAACATTATATACTATTCCTTACTAACGTGTTACGTTATATACTTTTACGTAATAACGTATAACGTTATATACTATTACGTACTATCGTATAACGTTATATACTATTACGTAATGAGGTATAACGTTATATACTAATACGTAATAACGTATAACGTTATATACTATTACGTAATGACGTATAACGTTATATACTCTTACGTACTAACGTATAACGTTATATACTATTACGTACTAACGTGTAACGTTATATACTAATACGTAATAACGTATAACGTTATATACAATACGTACTAACGTATAGCCTTATATACTATTACGTAATGATGTATAACGTTATATACTAATACGTAATTACGTATAACGTTATATACTATTACCTAATGACGTATGACGTTATATGTTAATACGTACTAACGTGTAACGTTGTATACCAATACGTAATAACGTATAACGTTATATACTATTGCGTACTATCGTATAACGTTATATACTATTACGTACTAACGTATAACGTTATATACTATTACGTAATAACGTGTAACATTATATACTATTACGTAATAACGTGTAACGTTATATACTTATACGTAATAACGTATAACGTTATATACTATTGCGTACTATCGTATAACGTTATATACTATTACGTACTAACGTATAACGTTATATACTATTACGTAATAACGTGTAACGTTATATACTAATACGTAATAACGTATAACGTTATATACCATTACGTAATAACGTATAACGTTATATAGTATTACGTAATAAGGTATAACGTTATATACTATTACGTACTAACGTATAACGTTATATACTATTACGTACTAACGTGTAACGTTATATACTATTACGTAGTAACGTGTAACGTTATATACTAATACGTAATAACCTATAACGTTATATACTATTACGTACTAACGTATAACGTTATATACTATTACGTACTAACGTATAACGTTATATACTAATACGTAATAACGTATAACGTTATATGCTATTACGTAATGAGGTATAACGTTATATGCTATTACGTACTAACGTATAGCCTTATATACTATTACGTACTAACGTATAACGTTATATACTATTACGTACTAACGTGTAACATTATATACTATTCCTTACTAACGTGTCACGTTATATACTTTTACGTAATAACGTATAACGTTATATACTATTACGTACTATCGTATAACGTTATATACTATTACGTAATGAGGTATAACGTTATATACTAATACGTAATAACGTATAACGTTATATACTATTACGTAATGACATATAACGTTATATACTCTTACGTACTAACGTATAACGTTATATACTATTACGTACTAACGTGTAACGTTATATACTAATACGTAATAACGTATAACGTTATATAGTATTACGTAATAAGGTATAACGTTATATACTATTACGTACCACCGTATAACGTTATATACTATTACGTTCTAACGTATAACGTTATATAGTATTACGTACTAACGTGTAACGTTATATACTATTACGTAATAACGTTTAACATTATATACTATTACGTACTAACGTGTAACGTTATATACTATTACGTAGTAACGTGTAACGTTATATACTAATACGTAATAACCTATAACGTTATATACTATTACGTACTAACGTACAACGTTATATACTATAACGTACTAAAGTGTAACGTTATATACTATTACGTACTAACGTGTCACGTTATACACTAATACGTAATAACGTATAACGTTATATACTATCACGTACTATCGTATAACGTTATATACTATTACGTAATGAGGTATAACGTTATATACTAATACGTAATAACGTATAACGTTATATACTATTACATACTAACGTATAACGTTATATACTATTACGTACTAACGTATAACGTTATATACTATTACGTACTAACGTGTAACGTTATATACTAATACGTAATAACGTATAACGTTATATACTAATACGTAATAACGTATAACGTTATATACTATTACGTAATAACGTGTAACGTTATATACTAATACGTAATAACGTATAACGTTATATACCATTACGTACTAACGTATAACGTTATATACTAATACGTGATAACGTATAACGTCATATAGTATTACGTACTAAGTTATAACGTTATATACTATTACGTAATGACGTATAACGTCATATACTATTACGTACTAACGTATAACGTTATATACTATTACGTACTAACGTGCAACGTTATATACTAATACGTAATAACGTATAACGTTATATACTATTACGTACTAACGTATAACGTTATATACTATTACGTACTAACGTGTCACGTTATATACTAATACGTAATAACGTATAACGTTATATAGTATTACGTAATAACGTGTAACGTTATATACTATTACGTAATAACGTTTAACATTATATACTATTACGTACTAACGTGTAACGTTATATACTATTACGTAGTAACGTGTAACGTTATATACTAATACGTAATAACCTATAACGTTATATACTATTACGTACTAACGTATAACGTTATATACTATAACGTACTAAAGTGTAACGTTATATACTATTACGTACTAACGTGTCACGTTATACACTAATACGTAATAACGTATAACGTTATATACTATCACGTACTATCGTATAACGTTATATACTATTACGTAATGAGGTATAACGTTATATACTAATACGTAGTAACGTATAACGTTATACACTATTACGTAAAGACGTATAACGTTATATACAATACGTACTAACGTATAGCCTTATATACTATTACGTAATGATGTATAACGTTATATACTAATACGTAATTACGTATAACGTTATATACTATTACCTAATGACGTATGACGTTATATGTTAATACGTAATAACGTGTAACGTTATATACTATTACGTAATAACGTTTAACATTATATACTATTACGTACTAACGTGTAACGTTATATACTATTACGTAGTAACGTGTAACGTTATATACTAATACGTAATAACCTATAACGTTATATACTATTACGTACTAACGTGTAACGTTGTATACCAATACGTAATAACGTATAACGTTATATACTATTGCGTACTACCGTATAACGTTATATACTATTACGTAGTAACGTGTAACGTCATATACTATTACGTAATAACGTGTAACGTTATATACTAATACGTAATAACGTATAACGTTATATACCATTACGTAATAACGTATAACGTTATATACTATTACGTACTATCGTATAACGTTATATACTATTACGTACTAACGTGTAACGTTATGTACTATTACATACTAACGTGTCACGTTATATACTAATACGTAATAACGTATAACGTTATATACTAATACGTAATAACGTATAACGTTATATACTATTACGTACTAACGTATAACGTTATATACTATTACGTAATGACGTATAACGTTATATACTATTACGTACTAACGTATAGCCTTATATACTATTACGTACTAACGTATAACGTTATATACTATTACGTACTAACGTGTAACGTTATATACTATTACATACTAACGTGTCACATTATATACTAATACGTAATAACGTATAACGTTATATACTATTACGTACTATCGTATAACGTTATATACTATCACGTAATGAGGTATAACGTTATATACTAATACGTAATAACGTATAACGTTATATACTATTACGTACTAACGTATAACGTTATATACTATTACGTACTAACTTGTAACGTTATATACTATTACGTAATGAGGTGTAACGTTATATACTAATACGTAAATACGTATAACGTTATATACTATTACGTACTAACTTATAACGTTATATACTATTACGTACTAACGTGTAACGTTATATACTAATACGTAATAACGTATAACGTTATATACTATTACGTACTAACGTATAACGTTATATACTATTACGTACTAACGTGTAACGTTATATACTATTACGTAGTAACGTGTAACGTTATATACTAATACGTAATAACCTATAACGTTATATACTATTACGTAATATCGTATAACGTTATATACTATCACGTAATGAGGTATAACGTTATATACTAATACGTAATAACGTATAACGTTATAGACTATTGCGTACTATCGTATAACGTTATATACTATTACGTACTAACGTATAACGTTATGTACTATTACATACTAACGTGTCACGTTATATACTAATACGTAATAACGTATAACGTTACATACCATTACGTACTAACGTATAACGTTATATACTATTACGTATTGAGGTATAACGTTATATACTATTACGTACTAACGTATAACGTTATATACTATTACGTACTAACGTATAACGTTATATACTATTACGTAATAACGTATAACGTTATATACTATTACGTACTAACGTGTAACGTTATACACTATTACGTAAATACGTATAACGTTATATACAATACGTACTAACGTATAGCCTTATATACTATTACGTAATGATGTATAACGTTATATACTAATACGTAATTACGTATAACGTTATATACTATTACCTAATGACGTATGACGTTATATGTTAATACGTACTAACGTGTAACGTTGTATACCAATACGTAATAACGTATAACGTTATATACTATTGCGTACTATCGTATAACGTTATATACTATTACGTACTAACGTATAACGTTATATACTATTACGTAATAACGTGTAACGTTATATACTATTACGTAATAACGTGTAACGTTATATACTTATACGTAATAACGTATAACGTTATATACTATTGCGTACTATCGTATAACGTTATATACTATTACGTACTAACGTGTAACGTTATATACTATTACGTAGTAACGTGTAACGTTATATACTAATACGTAATAACCTATAACGTTATATACTATTACGTACTAACGTATAACGTTATATACTATTACGTACTAACGTGTAACGTTATATACTATTACGTAGTAACGTGTAACGTTATATACTAATACGTAATAACCTATAACGTTATATACTATTACGTACTAACGTATAACGTTATATACTATTACGTACTAACGTATAACGTTATATACTAATACGTAATAACGTATAACGTTATATGCTATTACGTAATGAGGTATAACGTTATATGCTATTACGTACTAACGTATAACCTTATATACTATTACGTACTAACGTATAACGTTATATACTATTACGTACTAACGTGTAACATTATATACTATTCCTTACTAACGTGTCACGTTATATACTTTTACGTAATAACGTATAACGTTATATACTATTACGTACTATCGTATAACGTTATATACTATTACGTAATGAGGTATAACGTTATATACTAATACGTAATAACGTATAACGTTATATACTATTACGTAATGACGTATAACGTTATATACTCTTACGTACTAACGTATAACGTTATATACTATTACGTACTAACGTGTAACGTTATATACTAATACGTAATAACGTATAACGTTATATAGTATTACGTAATAAGGTATAACGTTATATACTATTACGTACTACCGTATAACGTTATATACTATTACGTACTAACGTATAACGTTATATAGTATTACGTAATAACGTGTAACGTTATATACTATTACGTAATAACGTTTAACATTATATACTATTACGTACTAACGTGTAACGTTATATACTATTACGTAGTAACGTGTAACGTTATATACTAATACGTAATAACCTATAACGTTATATACTATTACGTACTAACGTATAACGTTATATACTATAACGTACTAAAGTGTAACGTTATATACTATTACGTACTAACGTGTCACGTTATACACTAATACGTAATAACGTATAACGTTATATACTATCACGTACTATCGTATAACGTTATATACTATTACGTAATGAGGTATAACGTTATATACTAATACGTAATAACGTATAACGTTATATACTATTACATACTAACGTATAACGTTATATACTATTACGTACTAACGTATAACGTTATATACTATTACGTACTAACGTGTAACGTTATATACTAATACGTAATAACGTATAACGTTATATACTAATACGTAATAACGTATAACGCTATATACTATTACGTAATAACGTGTAACGTTATATACTAATACGTAATAACGTATAACGTTATATACCATTACGTACTAACGTATAACGTTATATACTAATACGTGATAACGTATAACGTTATATAGTATTACGTACTAAGTTATAACGTTATATACTATTACGTAATGACGTATAACGTCATATACTATTACGTACTAACGTATAACGTTATATACTATTACGTACTAACGTGCAACGTTATATACTAATACGTAATAACGTATAACGTTATATACTATTACGTACTAACGTATAACGTTATATACTATTACGTACTAACGTGTCACGTTATATACTAATACGTAATAACGTATAACGTTATATACTATTACGTACTATCGTATAACGTTATATACTATTACGTAATGAGGTATAACGTTATATACTAATACGTAATAACGTATAACGTTATATGGTATTACGTAATAACGTATAACGTTATATACTATTACGTACTAACTTGCAACGTTATATACTAATACGTAATAACGTATAACGTTATATACTAATACGTAATAACGTATAACGTTATATACCACTACGTAATAACGTCTAACGTTATATACTATTACGTACTATCGTATAACGTTATATACTATTACGTGCTAACGTGTAACGTTATGTACTATTACATACTAACGTGTCACGTTATATACTAATACGTAATAACGTATAACGTTACATACCATTACGTACTAACGTATAACGTTATATACTATTACGTATTGAGGTATAACGTTATATACTATTACATACTAACGTATAACGTTATATACTATTACGTACTAACGTATAACGTTATATACTATTACGTAATAACGTATAACGTTATATACTATTACGTACTAACGTATAACGTTATACACTATTACGTAAAGACGTATAACGTTATATACAATACGTACTAACGTATAGCCTTATATACTATTACGTAATGATGTATAACGTTATATACTAATATGTAATTACGTATAACGTTATATACTATTACCTAATGACGTATGACGTTATATGTTAATACGTACTAACGTGTAACGTTGTATACCAATACGTAATAACGTATAACGTTATATACTATTACGTACTAACGTATAACGTTATATACTATTACGTAATAACGTGTAACGTTATATACTAATACGTAATAACGTATAACGTTATATACCATTACGTAATAACGTATAACGTTATATACTATTACGTACTATCGTATAACGTTATATACTATTACGTACTAACGTGTAACGTTATGTACTATTACGTACTAACGTGTCACGTTATATACTAATACGTAATAACGTATAACGTTACATACCATTACGTACTAACGTATAACGTTATATACTATTACGTATTGAGGTATAACGTTATATACTATTACGTACTAACGTATTACGTTATATACTATTACGTACTAACGTATAACGTCATATACTATTACGTAATAACGTATAACGTTATATACTAATACGTACTAACTTGTAACGTTATATACTATTACGTAATAACGTATAACGTTATATACTATTACGTACTAACGTATAACGTTATATACTATTACGTAAAGACGTATAACGTTATATACTATTACGTACTAACGTATAGCCTTATATAGTATTACGTACTAACGTATAACGTTATATACTATTACGTACTAACGTGTAACGTTATATACTATTACATACTAACGTGTCACGTTATATACTAATACGTAATAACGTATAACGTTATATGCTAATACGTAATAACGTGTAACGTTATATATTAATACGTAATAACGTATAACGTTATATACTATTACGTAATGACGTATAACGTTATATACTCTTACGTACTAACGTATAACGTTATATACTATTACGTACTAACGTGTAACGTTATATACTAATACGTAATAACGTATAACGTTATATAGTATTACGTAATAAGGTATAACGTTATATACTATTACGTACTAACGTATAACGTTATATACTATTACGTACTAACGTATAACGTTATATAGTATTACGTAATAACGTGTAACGTTATATACTATTACGTAATAACGTTTAACATTATATACTATTACGTACTAACGTGTAACGTTATATACTATTACGTAGTAACGTGTAACGTTATATACTAATACGTAATAACCTATAACGTTATATACTATTACGTACTAACGTATAACGTTATATACTATAACGTACTAAAGTGTAACGTTATATACTATTACGTACTAACGTGTCACGTTATACACTAATACGTAATAACGTATAACGTTATATACTATCACGTACTATCGTATAACGTTATATACTATTACGTAATGAGGTATAACGTTATATACTAATACGTAATAACGTATAACGTTATATACTATTACGTACTAACGTATAACGTTATATACTATTACGTACTAACGTATAACGTTATATACTATTACGTACTAACGTGTAACGTTATATACTAATACGTAATAACGTATATCGTTATATACTAATACGTAATAACGTATAACGTTATATACTATTACGTAATAACCTGTAACGTTATATACTAATACGTAATAACGTATAACGTTATATACCATTACGTACTAACGTATAACGTTATATACTAATACGTGATAACGTATAACGTTATATAGTATTACGTACTAAGTTATAACGTTATAAACTATTACGTAATGACGTATAACGTCATATACTATTACGTACTAAAGTATAACGTTATATACTATTACGTACTAACGTGCAACGTTATATACTAATACGTAATAACGTATAACGTTACATACTATTACGTACTAACGTATAACGTTATATACTATTACGTACTAACGTGTAACGTTATATACTATTACGTAGTAACGTGTAACGTTATATACTAATACGTAATAACGTATAACGTTATATACTAATACGTAATAACGTATAACGTTATATACTAATACGTAATAACGTATAACGTTATATGCTATTACGTAATGAGGTATAACGTTATATGCTATTACGTACTAACGTATAGCCTTATATACTATTACGTACTAACGTATAACGTTATATACTATTACGTACTAACGTGTAACGTTATATACTATTACGTAGTAACGTGTAACGTTATATACTAATACGTAATAACCTATAACGTTATATACTATTACGTGCTAACTTGTAACGTTATATACTATTACGTAATGAGGTATAACGTTATATACTAATACGTAATAACGTATAACGTTATATACTATTACGTACTAACGTATAACGTTATATACTATTACGTAATGACGTATAACGTTATATACTATTACGTACTAACGTATAGCCTTATATACTATTACGTACTAACGTATAACGTTATATACTATTACGTACTAACGTGTAACGTTAAGTAATAATAATTACTTAATAACGTATAACGTTATATACTATTACGTAATAACGTGTAACGTTATATACTAATACGTAATAACGTATAACGTTATATACCATTACGTAATAACGTATAACGTTATATACTATTACGTACTATCGTATAACGTTATATACTATTACGTACTAACGTGTAACGTTATGTACTATTACATACTAACGTGTCACGTTATATACTAATACGTAATAACGTATAACGTTACATACCATTACGTACTAACGTATAACGTTATATACTATTACGTATTGAGGTATAACGTTATATACTATTACGTACTAACGTATAACGTTATATACTATTACGTACTAACGTATAATGTCATATACTATTACGTACTAACGTATAACGTTATATACTAATACGTACTAACTTGTAACGTTATATACTATTACGTAATAACGTATAACGTTATATACTATTACGTACTAACGTATAACGTTATATACTATTACGTAAAGACGTATAACGTTATATACTATTACGTACTAACGTATAGCCTTATGTACTATTACGTACTAACGTATAACGTTATATACTATTACGTACTAACGTGTAACGTTATATACTATTACATACTAACGTGTCACGTTATATACTAATACGTAATAACGTATAACGTTATATACTATTACGTAATGAGGTATAACGTTATATACTAATACGTAATAACGTATAACGTTATATACCATTACGTACTAACGTATAACGTTATATACTATTACGTACCAACGTGCAACGTTATATACTAATACGTAATAACGTATAACGTTATATACTATTACGTACTACGTATAACGTTATATACTATTACGTAATGACGTATAACGTTATATACTCTTACGTACTAACGTATAACGTTATATACTATTACGTACTAACGTGTAACGTTATATACTAATACGTAATAACGTATAACGTTATATACTATTACGTACTAACGTGTAACGTTATATACTAATACGTAATAACGTATAACGTTATATACTAATTCGTAATAACGTATAA
Source organism: Bombus pascuorum (assembly GCF_905332965.1). NCBI lineage: Eukaryota > Metazoa > Arthropoda > Insecta > Hymenoptera > Apidae > Bombus > Bombus pascuorum. Next base: position 15,354,405 of record NC_083489.1, on the reverse strand, counting down.
CGTTATATACTATTACGTAATAACGTGTAGCGTTATATACTAATACGTAATTACGTATAACGTTATATACTATTACGTACTAACGTGTAACGTTATATACTATTACATACTAACGTGTCACGTTACATACTAATACGTAATAACGTATAACGTTATATACTATTACGTACTATCGTATAACGTTATATACTATCACGTAATGAGGTATAACGTTATATACTAATACGTAATAACGTATAACGTTATATACTATTACGTACTATCGTATAACGTTATATACCATTCCGTACTAACGTATAACGTTATATACTAATACATACTAAAGTGTAACGTTATATACTAATACGTAATAACGTATAACGTTATATAGTATTACTTACTAACGTATAACGTTATATACTATTACGTAATGACGTATAACGTCATATACTATTACGTACTAACGTATAACGTTATATACTATTACGTGCTAACGTATAACGTTATATACTATTAAGTACTAACGTGTAACGTTATATACTAATACGTAATAACGTATAACGTTATGTACTAATACGTAATAACGTATAACGTTATATACTATTACGTGCTAACGTATAACGTTATATACTAATACGTACTAACGTGTAACGTTATATACTAATACGTACTAACGTGTCACGTTATATACTAATACGTAATAACGTATAACGTTATATACTATTACGTACTAACGTGTAACGATATATACTAATACGTACTCACGTATAACGTTATATACTATTACGTACTAACGTGCAACGTTATATACTATTACGTACTAACGTGTCACGTTATATACTAATACGTAATAACGTATAACGTTATATACTATTACGTACTATCGTATAACGTTATATACTATCACGTAATGAGGTATAACGTTATATACTAATACGTAATAACGTATAACGTTATATACTATTACGTACTAACGTATAACGTTATATACTATTACGTACTAACGTATAACGTTATATACTATTACGTACTAACGTGTAACGTTATATACTAATACGTAATGACGTATAACGTCATATACTATTACGTACTAACGTATAACGTTATATACTAATACATACTAAAGTGTAACGTTATATACTAATACGTAATAACGTATGACGTTATATACTATTACGTACTAACGTATAACGTTATATACTATTACGTAATGACGTATAACGTCATATACTATTACGTACTAACGTATAACGTTATATACTATTACGTACTAACGTGTAACGTTATATACTATTACGTACTCACGTTTAACGTTATATACTATTACGTACTAACGTGCAACGTTATATACTAATACGTAATAACGTATAACGTTATATACTATTACGTACTATCGTATAACGTTATATACTATTACGTAATGAGGTATAACGTTATATACTAATACATAATAACGTATAACGTTATATACTAATACGTAATAACGTATAACGTTATATACTATTACGTACTAACGTATAACGTTATATACTATTACGTACTAACGTGTAACGTTATATACTAATACGTAATAACGTATAACGTTATATACTATTACGTACTATCGTATAACGTTATATACTATTACGTACTAACGTGTCACGTTATATACTAATACGTAATAACATATAACGTTATATACTATTACGTACTAACGTATAACGTTATATACTATTACTTAATAACGTATAACGTTATATACTATTACGTACTAACGTGCAACGTTATATACTAATACGTAATAACGTATAACGTTATATACTATTACGTACTATCGTATAACGCTATATACTATTACGTACTAACGTATAACGTTATACACTAATACGTAATAACGTATAACGTTATATACTATTACGTACTATCGTATAACGTTATATACTATTACGTAATGAGGTATAACGTTATATACTAATACGTAATAACGTATAACGTTATATACTATTACGTACTAACGTATAACGTTATATACTATTACGTACTAACGTATAACGTTATATACTATTACGTACTAACTTGTAACGTTATATACTATTACGTAATGAGGTATAACGTTATATACTAATACGTAATGACGTATAACGTTATATACTATTACGTACTAACGTATAACGTTATATACTATTACGTAATGACGTATAACGTTATATACTCTTACGTAATAACGTATAACGTTATATACTATTACGTACTAACGAGCAACGTTATATACTAATACGTAATAACGTATAACGTTATATACTATTACGTAATGAGGTATAACGTTATATACTAATACGTAATGACGTATAACGTTATATACTATTACGTACTAACGTATAACGTTATATACTATTACGTACTAACTTGTAACGTTATATACTATTACGTAATGAGGTATAACGTTATATACTAATACGTAATGACGTATAACGTTATATACTATTACGTACTAACGTATAACGTTATATACTATTACGTAATGACGTATAACGTTATATACTCTTACGTAATAACGTATAACGTTATATACTATTACGTACTAACGAGCAACGTTATATACTAATACGTAATAACGTATAACGTTATATACTATTACGTACTAACGTATAACGTTATATACTATTACGTAATGACGTATAACGTTATATACTATTACGTACTATCGTAAAACGTTATATACTATTACGTAATGAGGTATAACGTTATATACTAATACGTAATAACGTATAACGTTATATACCATTACGTACTAACGTATAACGTTATATACTATTACGTAATGACGTATAACGTCATATACTATTACGTACCAACGTGCAACGTTATATACTAATACGTAATAACGTATAACGTTATATACTATTACGTACTACGTATAACGTTATATACTATTACGTAATGACGTATAACGTTATATACTCTTACGTACTAACGCATAACGTTATATACTATTACGTACTAACGTGTAACGTTATATACTAATACGTAATAACGTATAACGTTATATACTATTACGTACAATCGTATAACGTTATATACTATTACGTACTAGCGTATAACGTTATATACTATTACGTACTAACGTGTAACGTTATATACTATTACGTAACAACGTATAACGTTATATACTATTACGTACTAACGTGTAACGTTATATACTAATACGTAATAACGTATAACGTTATATACTATTACGTACAATCGTATAACGTTATATACTATTACGTACTAGCGTATAACGTTATATACTATTACGTACTAACGTGTAACGTTATATACTATTACGTAATAACGTATAACGTTATATACTATTACGTACTAACGTATAACGTTATATACTATTACGTAATGACGTATAACGTTATATACTCTTACGTACTAACGTATAACGTTATATACTATTACGTACTAACGTGTAACGTTATTTACTAATACGTAATAACGTATAACGTTATATAGTATTACGTAGTAAGGTATAACGTTATATACTATTACGTACTAACGTATAACGTTATATACTATTACGTACTAACGTATAACGTTATATAGTATTACGTAATAACGTGTAACGTTATATACTATTACGTAATAACGTTTAACATTATATACTATTACGTACTAACGTGTAACGTTATATACTATTACGTAGTAACGTGTAACGTTATATACTAATACGTAATAACCTATAACGTTATATACTATTACGTACTAACGTATAACGTTATATACTATAACGTACTAAAGTGTAACGTTATATACTATTACGTACTAACGTGTCACGTTATACACTAATACGTAATAACATATAACGTTATACACTATCACGTACTATCGTATAACGTTATATACTATTACGTAATGAGGTATAACGTTATATACTAATACGTAATAACGTATAACGTTATATAGTATTACGTACTAACGTATAACGTTATATACTATTACGTACTAACGTATAACGTTATATACTATTACGTACTAACGTGTAACGTTATATACTAATACGTAATAACGTATAACGTTATATACTAATACGTAATAACGTATAACGTTATATACTATTACGTAATGACGTATAACGTCATATACTATTACGTACTAACGTATAACGTTATATACTATTACGTACTAACGTGCAACGTTATATACTAATACGTAATAACGTATAACGTTATATACTATTACGTACTAACGTATAACGTTATATACTATTACGTACTAACGTGTAACGTTATATACTATTACGTAGTAACGTGTAACGTTATATACTATTACGTAATGAGGTATAACGTTATATACTAATACGTAATAACGTATAACGTTATATAGTATTACGTACTAACGTATAACGTTATATACTATTACGTACTAACGTATAACGTTATATACTATTACGTACTAACGTGTAACGTTATATACTAATACGTAATAACGTATAACGTTATATACTATTACGTACTATCGTATAACGTTATATACTATTACGTACTAACGTGTCACGTTATATACTAATACGTAATAACATATAACGTTATATACTATTACGTACTAACGTATAACGTTATATACTATTACTTAATAACGTATAACGTTATATACTATTACGTACTAACGTGCAACGTTATATACTAATACGTAATAACGTATAACGTTATATACTATTACGTACTATCGTATAACGTTATATACTATTACGTACTAACGTATAACGTTATACACTAATACGTAATAACGTATAACGTTATATACTATTACGTACTATCGTATAACGTTATATACTATTACGTAATGAGGTATAACGTTATATACTAATACGTAATAACGTATAACGTTATATACTATTACGTACTAACGTATAACGTTATATACTATTACGTACTAACGTATAACGTTATATACTATTACGTACTAACTTGTAACGTTATATACTATTACGTAATGAGGTATAACGTTATATACTAATACGTAATGACGTATAACGTTATATACTATTACGTACTAACGTATAACGTTATATACTATTACGTAATGACGTATAACGTTATATACTCTTACGTACTAACGTATAACGTTATATACTATTACGTACTAACGTGTAACGTTATATACTAATACGTAATAACGTATAACGTTATATACTATTACGTACAATCGTATAACGTTATATACTATTACGTACTAGCGTATAACGTTATATACTATTACGTACTAACGTGTAACGTTATATACTATTACGTAACAACGTATAACGTTATATACTATTACGTACTAACGTGTAACGTTATATACTATTACATACTAACGTGTCACGTTATATACTAATACGTAATAACGTATAACGTTATATACTATTACGTACTAACGTGCAACGTTATATACTAATACGTAATAACGTATAACGTTATATACTATTACGTACTAACGTATAACGTTATATACTATTACGTAATGACGTATAACGTTATATACTATTACGTACTATCGTATAACGTTATATACTATTACGTAATGAGGTATAACGTTATATACTAATACGTAATAACGTATAACGTTATATACCATTACGTACTAACGTATAACGTTATATACTATTACGTAATGACGTATAACGTCATATACTATTACGTACCAACGTGCAACGTTATATACTAATACGTAATAACGTATAACGTTATATACTATTACGTACTACGTATAACGTTATATACTATTACGTAATGACGTATAACGTTATATACTCTTACGTACTAACGTATAACGTTATATACTATTACGTACTAACGTGTAACGTTATATACTAATACGTAATAACGTATAACGTTATATACTATTACGTACAATCGTATAACGTTATATACTATTACGTACTAGCGTATAACGTTATATACTTTTACGTACTAACGTGTAACGTTATATACTATTACGTAACAACGTATAACGTTATATACTATTACGTACTAACGTGTAACGTTATATACTAATACGTAATAACGTATAACGTTATATACTATTACGTACAATCGTATAACGTTATATACTATTACGTACTAGCGTATAACGTTATATACTATTACGTACTAACGTGTAACGTTATATACTATTACGTAATAACGTATAACGTTATATACTATTACGTACTAACGTATAACGTTATATACTATTACGTAATGACGTATAACGTTATATACTCTTACGTACTAACGTATAACGTTATATACTATTACGTACTAACGTGTAACGTTATTTACTAATACGTAATAACGTATAACGTTATATAGTATTACGTAGTAAGGTATAACGTTATATACTATTACGTACTAACGTATAACGTTATATACTATTACGTACTAACGTATAACGTTATATAGTATTACGTAATAACGTGTAACGTTATATACTATTACGTAATAACGTTTAACATTATATACTATTACGTACTAACGTGTAACGTTATATACTATTACGTAGTAACGTATAACGTTATATACTATTACGTAATGACGTATAACGTTATATACTCTTACGTACTAACGTATAACGTTATATACTATTACGTACTAACGTGTAACGTTATTTACTAATACGTAATAACGTATAACGTTATATAGTATTACGTAGTAAGGTATAACGTTATATACTATTACGTACTAACGTATAACGTTATATACTATTACGTACTAACGTATAACGTTATATAGTATTACGTAATAACGTGTAACGTTATATACTATTACGTAATAACGTTTAACATTATATACTATTACGTACTAACGTGTAACGTTATATACTATTACGTAGTAACGTGTAACGTTATATACTAATACGTAATAACCTATAACGTTATATACTATTACGTACTAACGTATAACGTTATATACTATAACGTACTAAAGTGTAACGTTATATACTATTACGTACTAACGTGTCACGTTATACACTAATACGTAATAACATATAACGTTATATACTATCACGTACTATCGTATAACGTTATATACTATTACGTAATGAGGTATAACGTTATATACTAATACGTAATAACGTATAACGTTATATACTAATACGTAATAACGTATAACGTTATATACTATTACGTAATGACGTATAACGTCATATACTATTACGTACTAACGTATAACGTTATATACTATTACGTACTAACGTGCAACGTTATATACTAATACGTAATAACGTATAACGTTATATACTATTACGTAATGACGTATAACGTCATATACTATTACGTACTAACGTATAACGTTATATACTATTACGTACTAACGTGCAACGTTATATACTAATACGTAATAACGTATAACGTTATATACTATTACGTACTAACGTATAACGTTATATACTATTACGTAATAACGTTTAACATTATATACTATTACGTACTAACGTGTAACGTTATATACTATTACGTAGTAACGTGTAACGTTATATACTAATACGTAATAACCTATAACGTTATATACTATTACGTACTAACGTATATCGTTATATACTATAACGTACAAAAGTGTAACGTTATATACTATTACGTACTAACGTGTCACGTTATACACTAATACGTAATAACGTATAACGTTATATACTATCACGTACTATCGTATAACGTTATATACTATTACGTAATGAGGTATAACGTTATATACTAATACGTAATAACGTATAACGTTATATACTATTACGTACTAACGTATAACGTTATATACTATCACGTACTAACGTATAACGTTATATACTATTACCTACTAACGTGTAACGTTATATACTAATACGTAATAACGTATAACGTTATATACTAATACGTAATAACGTATAACATTATATACTATTACGTAATGACGTATAACGTCATATAGTATTACGTACTAACGTATAACGTTATATACTATTACGTACTAACGTATAACGTTATATACTATTACGTACTAACGTGTAACGTTATATACTAATACGTAATAACGTATAACGTTATATACTAATACGTAATAACGTATAACGTTATATACTAATACGTAATAACGTATAACGTTATATACTATTACGTAATGACGTATAACGTCATATACTATTACGTACTAACGTATAACGTTATATACTATTACGTACTAACGTGCAACGTTATATACTAATACGTAATAACGTATAACGTCATATACTATTACGTACTAACGTATAACGTTATATACTATTACGTACTAACGTGTAACGTTATATACTATTACGTAGTAACGTGTAACGTTATATACTAATACGTAATAACCTATAACGTTATATACTATTACGTAATGACGTATAACGTTATATACTATTACGTACTAAAGTATAACGTTATATAGTATTACGTAATAACGTGTAACGTTATATACTATTACGTAATAACGTTTATCATTATATACTATTACGTACTAACGTATAACGTTATATACTATTACGTACTAACGTGTAACGTTATTTACTAATACGTAATAACGTATAACGTTATATAGTATTACGTAGTAAGGTATAACGTTATATACTATTACGTACTAACGTATAACGTTATATACTATTACGTAATGACGTATAACGTCATATACTATTACGTACTAACGTATAACGTTATATACTATTACGTACTAACGTGCAACGTTATATACTAATACGTAACAACGTATAACGTTATATACTATTATGTACTAACGTGTAACGTTATATACTAATACGTAATAACGTATAACGTTATATACTATTACGTACAATCGTATAACGTTATATACTATTACGTACTAGCGTATAACGTTATATACTATTACGTACTAACGTGTAACGTTATATACTATTACGTAATAACGTATAACGTTATATACTATTACGTACTAACGTATAACGTTATATACTATTACGTAATGACGTATAACGTTATATACTCTTACGTACTAACGTATAACGTTATATACTATTACGTACTAACGTGTAACGTTATTTACTAATACGTAATAACGTATAACGTTATATAGTATTACGTAGTAAGGTATAACGTTATATACTATTACGTACTAACGTATAACGTTATATACTATTACGTACTAACGTATAACGTTATATAGTATTACGTAATAACGTGTAACGTTATATACTATTACGTAATAACGTTTAACATTATATACTATTACGTACTAACGTGTAACGTTATATACTATTACGTAGTAACGTGTAACGTTATATACTAATACGTAATAACCTATAACGTTATATACTATTACGTACTAACGTATAACGTTATATACTATAACGTACTAAAGTGTAACGTTATATACTATTACGTACTAACGTGTCACGTTATACACTAATACGTAATAACATATAACGTTATATACTATCACGTACTATCGTATAACGTTATATACTATTACGTAATGAGGTATAACGTTATATACTAATACGTAATAACGTATAACGTTATATAGTATTACGTACTAACGTATAACGTTATATACTATTACGTACTAACGTATAACGTTATATACTATTACGTACTAACGTGTAACGTTATATACTAATACGTAATAACGTATAACGTTATATACTAATACGTAATAACGTATAACGTTATATACTATTACGTAATGACGTATAACGTCATATACTATTACGTACTAACGTATAACGTTATATACTATTACGTACTAACGTGCAACGTTATATACTAATACGTAATAACGTATAACGTTATATACTATTACGTACTAACGTATAACGTTATATACTATTACGTACTAACGTGTAACGTTATATACTATTACGTAGTAACGTGTAACGTTATATACTAATACGTAATAACCTATAACGTTATATACTATTACGTAATGACGTATAACGTTATATACTCTTACGTACTAACGTATAACGTTATATACTATTACGTACTAACGTATAACGTTATATACTATTACGTAATGACGTATAACGTCATATACTATTACGTACTAACGTATAACGTTATATACTATTACGTACTAACGTGCAACGTTATATACTAATACGTAATAACGTATAACGTTATATACTATTACGTACTAACGTATAACGTTATATACTATTACGTAATAACGTTTAACATTATATACTATTACGTACTAACGTGTAACGTTATATACTATTACGTAGTAACGTGTAACGTTATATACTAATACGTAATAACCTATAACGTTATATACTATTACGTACTAACGTATAACGTTATATACTATAACGTACAAAAGTGTAACGTTATATACTATTACGTACTAGCGTATAACGTTATATACTATTACGTACTAACGTGTAACGTTATATACTATTACGTAATAACGTATAACGTTATATACTATTACGTACTAACGTATAACGTTATATACTATTACGTAATGACGTATAACGTTATATACTCTTACGTACTAACGTATAACGTTATATACTATTACGTACTAACGTGTAACGTTATTTACTAATACGTAATAACGTATAACGTTATATAGTATTACGTAGTAAGGTATAACGTTATATACTATTACGTACTAACGTATAACGTTATATACTATTACGTACTAACGTATAACGTTATATAGTATTACGTAATAACGTGTAACGTTATATAATATTACGTAATAACGTTTAACATTATATACTATTACGTACTAACGTGTAACGTTATATACTATTACGTAGTAACGTGTAACGTTATATACTAATACGTAATAACCTATAACGTTATATACTATTACGTACTAACGTATAACGTTATATACTATAACGTACTAAAGTGTAACGTTATATACTATTACGTACTAACGTGTCACGTTATACACTAATACGTAATAACATATAACGTTATATACTATCACGTACTATCGTATAACGTTATATACTATTACGTAATGAGGTATAACGTTATATACTAATACGTAATAACGTATAACGTTATATATTAATACGTACTAACGTATAACGTTATATACTATTACGTACTAACGTGCAACGTTATATACTAATACGTAATAACGTATAACGTTATATACTATTACGTACTAACGTATAACGTTATATACTATTACGTACTAACGTGTAACGTTATATACTATTACGTAGTAACGTGTAACGTTATATACTAATACGTAATAACCTATAACGTTATATACTATTACGTAATGACGTATAACGTTATATACTCTTACGTACTAACGTATAACGTTATATACTATTACGTACTAACGTATAACGTTATATACTATTACGTAATGAGGTATAACGTTATATACTAATACGTAATAACGTATAACGTTATATACTATTACGTACTAACGTATAACGTTATATACTATCACGTACTAACGTATAACGTTATATACTATTACCTACTAACGTGTAACGTTATATACTAATACGTAATAACGTATAACGTTATATACTAATACGTAATAACGTATAACATTATATACTATTACGTAATGACGTATAACGTCATATAGTATTACGTACTAACGTATAACGTTATATACTATTACGTACTAACGTATAACGTTATATACTATTACGTACTAACGTGTAACGTTATATACTAATACGTAATAACGTATAACGTTATATACTAATACGTAATAACGTATAACGTTATATACTATTACGTAATGACGTATAACGTCATATACTATTACGTACTAACGTATAACGTTATATACTATTACGTACTAACGTGCAACGTTATATACTAATACGTAATAACGTATAACGTCATATACTATTACGTACTAACGTATAACGTTATATACTATTACGTACTAACGTGTAACGTTATATACTATTACGTAGTAACGTGTAACGTTATATACTAATACGTAATAACCTATAACGTTATATACTATTACGTAATGACGTATAACGTTATATACTATTACGTAGTAAAGTATAACGTTATATAGTATTACGTAATAACGTGTAACGTTATATACTATTACGTACTAAAGTGTAACGTTATATACTATTACGTACTAACGTGTCACGTTATACACTAATACGTAATAACGTATAACGTTATATACTATCACGTACTATCGTATAACGTTACATACTATTACGTAATGAGGTATAACGTTATATACTAATACGTAATAACGTATAACGTTATATACTATTACGTACTAACGTATAACGTTATATACTATTACGTACTAACGTATAACGTTATATACTATTACCTACTAACGTGTAACGTTATATAATATTACGTAATGACGTATAACGTTATATACTATTACGTACTATCGTATAACGTTATATACTATTACGTAATGAGGTATAACGTTATATACTAATACGTAATAACGTATAACGTTATATACTATTACGTACTAACGTGTCACGTTATATACTAATACGTAATAACGTATAACGTTATATGCTAATACGTAATAACGTGTAACGTTATATATTAATACGTAATAACGTATAACGTTATATACTATTACGTACTAACGTATAACGTTATATACTATTACTTAATAACGTATAACGTTATATGGTATTACGTAATAACGTATAACGTTATATACTATTACGTACTAACGTGTAACGTTATATACTAATACGTAATAACGTATAACGTTATATACTAATACGTAATTACGTATAACGTTATATACTAATACGTAATAACGTATAACGTTATATACTAATACGTAATAACGTGTAACGTTATATACTATTACGTAATAACGTGTAACGTTATATACTAATACGTAATTACGTATAACGTTATATACTATTACGTACTAACGTATAACGTTATATACTATTACGTACTAACGTGTAACGTTATATACTAATAAGTAAAAACGTATAACGTTATATACTAATACGTAATAACGTATAACGTTATATACTAATACGTAATAAGGTATAACGTTATATACTAGTACGTACTAACGTATAACGTTATATACTATTACGTACTAACGTGTAACGTTATATACTATTACGTAGTAACGTGTAACGTTATATACTAATACGTAATAACCTATAACGTTATATACTATTACGTACTAACGTATAACGTTATATACTATTACGTACTAAAGTGTAACGTTATATACTATTATGTACTAACATGTCACGTTATACACTAATACGTAATAACGTATAACGTTATATACTATTACGTACTATCGTATAACGTTATATACTATTACGTAATGAGGTATAACGTTATATACTAATACGTAATAACGTATAAAGTTATATACTATTACGTACTAACGTATAACGTTATATACTATTACGTACTAACGTATAACGTTATATACTATTACGTACTAACTTGTAACGTTATATACTATTACGTAATGAGGTATAACGTTATATACTAATACGTAATAACGTATAACGTTATATACTATTACGTACTAATGTATAACGTTATATACTATTACGTAATGACGTATAACGTTATATACTATTACGTACTAACGTATAGCCTTATATACTATTACGTACTAACGTATAACGTTAAATACTATCACGTACTAACGTGTATCGTTATATACTATTACATACTAACGTGTCACGTTATATACTAATACGTAATAACGTATAACGTTATATACTATTACGTACTATCGTATAACGTTATATACTATCACGTAATGAGGTATAACGTTATATACTAATACGTAATAACGTATAACGTTATATACTATTACGTACTATCGTATAACGTTATATAATATTACGTACTAACGTATAACGTTATATACTATTACGTAATAACGTGTAACGTTATATACTAATACGTAATAACGTATAACGTTATATACCATTACGTAATAACGTATAACGTTATATACTATTACGTACTATCGTATAACGTTATATACTATTACGTAATAACGTGTAACGTTATATACTAATACGTAATAACGTATAACGTTATATACCATTACGTAATAACGTATAACGTTATATACTATTACGTACTATCGTATAACGTTATATAATATTACGTACTAACGTATAACGTTATATACTATCACGTAATGAGGTATAACGTTATATACTAATACGTAATAACGTATAACGTTATATACTATTACGTACTATCGTATAACGTTATATAATATTACGTACTAACGTATAACGTTATATACTATTACGTAATAACGTGTAACGTTATATACTAATACGTAATAACGTATAACGTTATATACCATTACGTAATAACGTATAACGTTATATACTATTACGTAATATCGTATAACGTTATATACTATTACGTACTAACGTGTAACGTTATGTACTATTACATACTAACGTGTCACGTTATATACTAATACGTAATAACGTATAACGTTACATACCATTACGTACTAACGTATAACGTTATATACTATTACGTATTGAGGTATAACGTTATATACTATTACGTACTAACGTATGACGTTATATACTATTACGTACTAACGTATAACGTCATATACTATTACGTACTAACGTATAACGTTATATACTATTACGTACTAACTTGTAACGTTATATACTATTACGAAATAACGTATAACGTAATATACTATTACGTACTAACGTATAACGTTATATACTATTACGTAAAGACGTATAACGATATATACTATTACGTACTAACGTATAGCCTTATATACTATTACGTACTAACGTATAACGTTATATACTATTACGTACTAACGTGTAACGTTATATACTATTACATACTAACGTGTCACGTTATATACTAATACGTAATAACGTATAACGTTATATGCTAATACGTAATAACGTGTAACGTTATATATTAATACGTAATAACGTATAACGTTATATACTATTACGTACTAACGTATAACGTTATATACTATTACGTACTAACGTGTAACGTTATATACTATTACGTACTAACGTGTAACGTTATATACTATTACGTACTAACGTGTAACGTTATATACTATCACGTACTATCGTATAACGTTATATACTATTACGTAATGAGGTATAACGTTATATACTAATACGTAATAACGTATAACGTTATATACTATTACGTACTAACGTATAACGTTATATGCTATTACGTACTAACGTATAACGTTATATACTATTACCTACTAACGTGTAACGTTATATACTAATACGTAATAACGTATAACGTTATATACTAATACGTAATAACGTATAACATTATATACTATTACCTACTAACGTGTAACGTTATATACTAATACGTAATAACGTATAACGTTATATACTAATACGTAATAACGTATAACATTATATACTATTACGTAATGACGTATAACGTCATATAGTATTACGTACTAACGTATAACGTTATATACTATTACGTACTAACGTATAACGTTATATACTATTACGTACTAACGTGTAACGTTATATACTAATACGTAATAACGTATAACGTTATATACTAATACGTAATAACGTATAACGTTATATACTATTACGTAATGACGTATAACGTCATATACTATTACGTACTAACGTATAACGTTATATACCATTACGTACTAACGTGCAATGTTATATACTAATACGTAATAACGTATAACGTCATATACTATTACGTACTAACGTATAACGTTATATACTATTACGTACTAACGTGTAACGTTATATACTATTACGTAGTAACGTGTAACGTTATATACTAATACGTAATAACCTATAACGTTATATACTATTACGTAATGACGTATAACGTTATATACTCTTACGTACTAACGTATAACGTTATATACTATTACGTACTAACGTGTAACGTTATATACTAATACGTAATAACGTATAACGTTATATACTATTACGTACAATCGTATAACGTTATATACTATTACGTACTAGCGTATAACGTTATATACTATTACGTACTAACGTGTAACGTTATATACTATTACATAATAACGTATAACGTTATATACTATTACGTACTAACGTATAACGTTATATACTATTACGTAATGACGTATAACGTTATATACTCTTACGTACTAACGTATAACGTTATATACTATTACGTACTAACGTGTAACGTTATATACTAATACGTAATAACGTATAACGTTATATAGTATTACGTAATAAGGTATAACGTTAAATACTATTACGTACTAACGTATAACGTTATATACTATTACGTACTAAAGTATAACGTTATATAGTATTACGTAATAACGTGTAACGTTATATACTATTACGTAATAACGTTTAACATTATATACTATTACGTACTAACGTGTAACGTTATATACTATTACGTAGTAACGTGTAACGTTATATACTAATACGTAATAACCTATAACGTTATATACTATTACGTACTAACGTATAACGTTATATACTATAACGTACTAAAGTGTAACGTTATATACTATTACGTACTAACGTGTCACGTTATACACTAATACGTAATAACGTATAACGTTATATACTATCACGTACTATCGTATAACGTTACATACTATTACGTAATGAGGTATAACGTTATATACTAATACGTAATAACGTATAACGTTATATACTATTACGTACTAACGTATAACGTTATATACTATTACGTACTAACGTATAACGTTATATACTATTACTTAATAACGTATAACGTTATATGGTATTACGTAATAACGTATAACGTTATATACTATTACGTACTAACGTGTAACGTTATATACTAATACGTAATAACGTATAACGTTATATACTAATACGTAATAACGTATAACGTTATATACTAATACGTAATAACGTATAACGTTATATACTAATACGTAATAACGTATAACGTTATATACTATTACGTAATAACGTGTAACGTTATATACTAATACGTAATTACGTATAACGTTATATACTATTACGTAATGACGTATAACGTTATATACTCTTACGTACTAACGTATAACGTTATATACTATTACGTACTAACGTGTAACGTTATATACTAATACGTAATAACGTATAACGTTATATAGTATTACGTAATAAGGTATAACGTTAAATACTATTACGTACTAACGTATAACGTTATATACTATTACGTACTAAAGTATAACGTTATATAGTATTACGTAATAACGTGTAACGTTATATACTATTACGTAATAACGTTTAACATTATATACTATTACGTACTAACGTGTAACGTTATATACTATTACGTAGTAACGTGTAACGTTATATACTAATACGTAATAACCTATAACGTTATATACTATTACGTACTAACGTATAACGTTATATACTATAACGTACTAAAGTGTAACGTTATATACTATTACGTACTAACGTGTCACGTTATACACTAATACGTAATAACGTATAACGTTATATACTATCACGTACTATCGTATAACGTTACATACTATTACGTAATGAGGTATAACGTTATATACTAATACGTAATAACGTATAACGTTATATACTATTACGTACTAACGTATAACGTTATATACTATTACGTACTAACGTATAACGTTATATACTATTACCTACTAACGTGTAACGTTATATACTATTACGTAATGACGTATAACGTTATATACTATTACGTACTATCGTATAACGTTATATACTATTACGTAATGAGGTATAACGTTATATACTAATACGTAATAACGTATAACGTTATATACTATTACGTACTAACGTGTCACGTTATATACTAATACGTAATAACGTATACCGTTATATGCTAATACGTAATAACGTGTAACGTTATATATTAATACGTAATAACGTATAACGTTATATACTATTACGTACTAACGTATAACGTTATATACTATTACTTAATAACGTATAACGTTATATGGTATTACGTAATAACGTATAACGTTATATACTATTACGTACTAACGTGTAACGTTATATACTAATACGTAATAACGTATAACGTTATATACTAATACGTAATAACGTATAACGTTATATACTAATACGTAATAACGTATAACGTTATATACTAATACGTAATAACGTATAACGTTATATACTATTACGTAATAACGTGTAACGTTATATACTAATACGTAATTACGTATAACGTTATATACTATTACGTACTAACGTATAACGTTATATACTATTACGTACTAACGTGTAACGTTATATAATAATAAGTAAAAACGTATAACGTTATATACTAATACGTAATAACGTATAACGTTATATACTAATACGTAATAAGGTATAACGTTATATACTAGTACGTACTAACGTATAACGTTATATACTATTACGTACTAACGTGTAACGTTATATACTATTACGTAGTAACGTGTAACGTTATATACTAATACGTAATAACCTATAACGTTATATACTATTACGTACTAACGTATAACGTTATATACTATTACGTACTAAAGTGTAACGTTATATACTATTATGTACTAACATGTCACGTTATACACTAATACGTAATAACGTATAACGTTATATACTATTACGTACTATCGTATAACGTTATATACTATTACGTAATGAGGTATAACGTTATATACTAATACGTAATAACGTATAAAGTTATATACCATTACGTACTAACGTATAACGTTATATACTATTACGTACTAACGTATAACGTTATATACTATTACGTACTAACTTGTAACGTTATATACTATTACGTAATGAGGTATAACGTTATATACTAATACGTAATAACGTATAACGTTATATACTATTACGTACTAATGTATAACGTTATATACTATTACGTAATGACGTATAACGTTATATACTATTACGTACTAACGTATAACGTTAAATACTATCACGTACTAACGTGTAACGTTATATACTATTACATACTAACGTGTCACGTTATATACTAATACGTAATAACGTATAACGTTATATACTATTACGTACTATCGTATAACGTTATATACTATCACGTAATGAGGTATAACGTTATATACTAATACGTAATAACGTATAACGTTATATACTATTACGTACTATCGTATAACGTTATATAATATTACGTACTAACGTATAACGTTATATACTATTACGTAATAACGTGTAATGTTATATACTAATACGCAATAACGTATAACGTTATATACCATTACGTAATAACGTATAACGTTATATACTATTACGTACTATCGTATAACGTTATATACTATTACGTAATAACGTGTAACGTTATATACTAATACGTAATGACGTATAACGTTATGTACCATTACGTAATAACGTATAACGTTATATACTATTACGTACTATCGTATAACGTTATTTAATATTACGTACTAACGTATAACGTTATATACTATCACGTAATGAGGTATAACGTTATATACTAATACGTAATAACGTATAACGTTATATACTATTACGTACTATCGTATAACGTTATATAATATTACGTACTAACGTATAACGTTATATACTATTACGTAATAACGTGTAACGTTATATACTAATACGTAATAACGTATAACGTTATATACCATTACGTAATAACGTATAACGTTATATACTATTACGTACTATCGTATAACGTTATATACTATTACGTACTAACGTGTAACGTTATGTACTATTACATACTAACGTGTCACGTTATATACTAATACGTAATAACGTATAACGTTACATACCATTACGTACTAACGTATAACGTTATATACTATTACGTATTGAGGTATAACGTTATATACTATAACGTACTAACGTATGACGTTATATACTATTACGTACTAACGTATAACGTCATATACTATTACGTACTAACGTATAACGTTATATACTATTACGTACTAACTTGTAACGTTATATACTATTACGTAATAACGTATAACGTAATATACTATTACGTACTAACGTATAACGTTATATACTATTACGTAAAGACGTATAACGTTATATACTATTACGTACTAACTTATAGCCTTATATACTATTACGTACTAACGTATAACGTTATATACTATTACGTAATAACGTGTAACGTTATATACTATTACATACTAACGTGTCACGTTATATACTAATACGTAATAACGTATAACGTTATATGCTAATACGTAATAACGTGTAACGTTATATATTAATACGTAATAACGTATAACGTTATATACTATTACGTACTAACGTATAACGTTATATACTATTACGTACTAACGTGTAACGTTATATACTATTACGTACTAACGTGTAACGTTATATACTATTACGTACTATCGTATAACGTTATATACTATCACGTAATGAGGTATAACGTTATATACTAATACGTAATAACGTATAACGTTATATACTATTACGTACTAACGTATAACGTTATATACTATTACGTACTAACGTATAACGTTATATACTATTACGTACTAAAGTGTAACGTTATATACTAATACGTAATAACGTATAACGTTATATGCTAATACGTAATAACGTGTAACGTTATATATTAATACGTAATAACGTATAACGTTATATACTAATACGTAATAACGTATAACGTTATATACTATTACGTAATAACGTGTAACGTTATATACTAATACGTAATTACGTATAACGTTATATACTATTACGTACTAACGTGTAACGTTATATACTAATACATACTAACGTGTCACGTTACATACTAATACGTAATAACGTATAACGTTATATACTATTACGTACTATCGTATAACGTTATATACTATCACGTAATGAGGTATAACGTTATATACTAATACGTAATAACGTATAACGTTATATACTATTACGTACTATCGTATAACGTTATATACTATTACGTACTAACGTATAACGTTATATACTATTACGTAATAACGTGTAACGTTATATATTAATACGTAATAACGTATAACGTTATATACTATTACGTACTAACGTATAACGTTATATACTATTACGTACTAACGTGTAACGTTATATACTAATACGTAATAACGTATAACGTTATATACTATTACGTACTGTCGAATAACGTTATATACTATTACGTACTAACGTGTCACGTTATATACTAATACGTAATAACATATAACGTCATATACTATTACGTACTAACGTATAACGTTATATACTATTACTTAATAACGTATAACGTTATATGGTATTACGTAATAACGTATAACGTTATATACTATTACGTACTAACGTGTAACGTTATATACTAATACGTAATAACGTATAACGTTATATACTAATACGTAATAACGTATAACGTTATATACTATTACGTAATAACGTGTAACGTTATATACTAATACGTAATTACGTATAACGTTATATACTATTACGTACTAACGTGTAACGTTATATACTATTACATACTAACGTGTCACGTTACATACTAATACGTAATAACGTATAACGTTATATACTATTACGTACTATCGTATAACGTTATATACTATCACGTAATGAGGTATAACGTTATATACTAATACGTAATAACGTATAACGTTATATACTATTACGTACTATCGTATAACGTTATATACTATTACGTACTAACGTATAACGTTATATACTATTACGTAATAACGTGTAACGTTATATACTAATACGTAATAACGTATAACGTTATATACCATTCCGTTCTAACGTATAACGTTATATACTAATACATACTAAAGTGTAACGTTATATACTAATACGTAATAACGTATAACGTTATATACTAATACGTAATAACGTATAACGTTATATACTATTACGTACTAACGTGTAACGTTATATACTAATACGTACTCACGTATAACGTTATATACTAGTACGTACTAACGTGCAACGTTATATACTATTACGTACTAACGTGTAACGTTATATACTATTACATACTAACGTGTCACGTTATATACTAATACGTAATAACGTATAACGTTATATACTATTACGTACTATCGTATAACGTTATATACTATCACGTAATGAGGTATAACGTTATATACTAATACGTAATAACGTATAACGTTATATACTATTACGTGCTAACGTATAACGTTATATACCATTACGTACTAACGTATAACGTTATATACTAATACATACTAAAGTGTAACGTTATATACTAATACATACTAAAGTGTAACGTTATATACTAATACGTAATAACGTATAACGTTATATACTATTACGTACTAACGTATAACGTTATATACTAATACATACTAAAGTGTAACGTTATATACTAATACGTAATAACGTATAACGTTATATAGTATTACGTACTAACGTATAACGTTATATACTATTACGTAATGACGTATAACGTCATATACTATTACGTACTAACGTATAACGTTATATACTATTACGTGCTAACGTATAACGTTATATACCATTACGTACTAACGTATAACGTTATATACTAATACATACTAAAGTGTAACGTTATATACTAATACGTAATAACGTATAACGTTATATACTATTACGTACTAACGTGTAACGTTATATACTATTACGTACTCACGTATAACGTTATATACTATTACGTACTAACGTGCAACGTTATATACTAATACGTAATAAAGTATAACGTTATATACTATTACGTACTATCGTATAACGTTATATACTATTACGTAATGAGGTATAACGTTATATACTAATACATAATAACGTATAACGTTATATACTAATACGTAATAACGTATAACGTTATATACTATTACGTACTAACGTATAACGTTATATACTATTACGTAATGAGGTATAACGTTATATACTAATACGTAATAACGTATAACGTTATATACTATTACGTACTAATGTATAACGTTATATACTATTACGTAATGACGTATAACGTTATATACTATTACGTACTAACGTATAGCCTTATATACTATTACGTACTAACGTATAACGTTAAATACTATCACGTACTAACGTGTAACGTTATATACTATTACATACTAACGTGTCACGTTATATACTAATACGTAATAACGTATAACGTTATATACTATTACGTACTATCGTATAACGTTATATACTATCACGTAATGAGGTATAACGTTATATACTAATACGTAATAACGTATAACGTTATATACTATTACGTACTATCGTATAACGTTATATAATATTACGTACTAACGTATAACGTTATATACTATTACGTAATAACGTGTAATGTTATATACTAATACGCAATAACGTATAACGTTATATACCATTACGTAATAACGTATAACGTTATATACTATTACGTACTATCGTATAACGTTATATACTATTACGTAATAACGTGTAACGTTATATACTAATACGTAATGACGTATAACGTTATGTACCATTACGTAATAACGTATAACGTTATATACTATTACGTACTATCGTATAACGTTATTTAATATTACGTACTAACGTATAACGTTATATACTATCACGTAATGAGGTATAACGTTATATACTAATACGTAATAACGTATAACGTTATATACTATTACGTACTATCGTATAACGTTATATAATATTACGTACTAACGTATAACGTTATATACTATTACGTAATAACGTGTAACGTTATATACTAATACGTAATAACGTATAACGTTATATACCATTACGTAATAACGTATAACGTTATATACTATTACGTACTATCGTATAACGTTATATACTATTACGTACTAACGTGTAACGTTATGTACTATTACATACTAACGTGTCACGTTATATACTAATACGTAATAACGTATAACGTTACATACCATTACGTACTAACGTATAACGTTATATACTATTACGTATTGAGGTATAACGTTATATACTATTACGTACTAACGTATGACGTTATATACTATTACGTACTAACGTATAACGTCATATACTATTACGTACTAACGTATAACGTTATATACTATTACGTACTAACTTGTAACGTTATATACTATTACGTAATAACGTATAACGTAATATACTATTACGTACTAACGTATAACGTTATATACTATTACGTAAAGACGTATAACGTTATATACTATTACGTACTAACTTATAGCCTTATATACTATTACGTACTAACGTATAACGTTATATACTATTACGTAATAACGTGTAACGTTATATACTATTACATACTAACGTGTCACGTTATATACTAATACGTAATAACGTATAACGTTATATGCTAATACGTAATAACGTGTAACGTTATATATTAATACGTAATAACGTATAACGTTATATACTATTACGTACTAACGTATAACGTTATATACTATTACGTACTAACGTGTAACGTTATATACTATTACGTACTAACGTGTAACGTTATATACTATTACGTACTATCGTATAACGTTATATACTATCACGTAATGAGGTATAACGTTATATACTAATACGTAATAACGTATAACGTTATATACTATTACGTACTAACGTATAACGTTATATACTATTACGTACTAACGTATAACGTTATATACTATTACGTACTAAAGTGTAACGTTATATACTAATACGTAATAACGTATAACGTTATATGCTAATACGTAATAACGTGTAACGTTATATATTAATACGTAATAACGTATAACGTTATATACTAATACGTAATAACGTATAACGTTATATACTATTACGTAATAACGTGTAACGTTATATACTAATACGTAATTACGTATAACGTTATATACTATTACGTACTAACGTGTAACGTTATATACTAATACATACTAACGTGTCACGTTACATACTAATACGTAATAACGTATAACGTTATATACTATTACGTACTATCGTATAACGTTATATACTATCACGTAATGATGTATAACGTTATATACTAATACGTAATAACGTATAACGTTATATACTATTACGTACTATCGTATAACGTTATATACTATTACGTACTAACGTATAACGTTATATACTATTACGTAATAACGTGTAACGTTATATATTAATACGTAATAACGTATAACGTTATATACTATTACGTACTAACGTATAACGTTATATACTATTACGTACTAACGTGTAACGTTATATACTAATACGTAATAACGTATAACGTTATATACTATTACGTACTGTCGAATAACGTTATATACTATTACGTACTAACGTGTCACGTTATATACTAATACGTAATAACATATAACGTCATATACTATTACGTACTAACGTATAACGTTATATACTATTACTTAATAACGTATAACGTTATATGGTATTACGTAATAACGTATAACGTTATATACTATTACGTACTAACGTGTAACGTTATATACTAATACGTAATAACGTATAACGTTATATACTAATACGTAATAACGTATAACGTTATATACTATTACGTAATAACGTGTAACGTTATATACTAATACGTAATTACGTATAACGTTATATACTATTACGTACTAACGTGTAACGTTATATACTATTACATACTAACGTGTCACGTTACATACTAATACGTAATAACGTATAACGTTATATACTATTACGTACTATCGTATAACGTTATATACTATCACGTAATGAGGTATAACGTTATATACTAATACGTAATAACGTATAACGTTATATACTATTACGTTCTATCGTATAACGTTATATACTATTACGTACTAACGTATAACGTTATATACTATTACGTAATAACGTGTAACGTTATATACTAATACGTAATAACGTATAACGTTATATACCATTCCGTTCTAACGTATAACGTTATATACTAATACATACTAAAGTGTAACGTTATATACTAATACGTAATAACGTATAACGTTATATACTAATACGTAATAACGTATAACGTTATATACTATTACGTACTAACGTGTAACGTTATATACTAATACGTACTCACGTATAACGTTATATACTATTACGTACTAACGTGCAACGTTATATACTATTACGTACTAACGTGTAACGTTATATACTATTACATACTAACGTGTCACGTTATATACTAATACGTAATAACGTATAACGTTATATACTATTACGTACTATCGTATAACGTTATATACTATCACGTAATGAGGTATAACGTTATATACTAATACGTAATAACGTATAACGTTATATACTATTACGTGCTAACGTATAACGTTATATACCATTACGTACTAACGTATAACGTTATATACTAATACATACTAAAGTGTAACGTTATATACTAATACATACTAAAGTGTAACGTTATATACTAATACGTAATAACGTATAACGTTATATACTATTACGTACTAACGTATAACGTTATATACTAATACATACTAAAGTGTAACGTTATATACTAATACGTAATAACGTATAACGTTATATAGTATTACGTACTAACGTATAACGTTATATACTATTACGTAATGACGTATAACGTCATATACTATTACGTACTAACGTATAACGTTATATACTATTACGTGCTAACGTATAACGTTATATACCATTACGTACTAACGTATAACGTTATATACTAATACATACTAAAGTGTAACGTTATATACTAATACGTAATAACGTATAACGTTATATACTATTACGTACTAACGTGTAACGTTATATACTATTACGTACTCACGTATAACGTTATATACTATTACGTACTAACGTGCAACGTTATATACTAATACGTAATAAAGTATAACGTTATATACTATTACGTACTATCGTATAACGTTATATACTATTACGTAATGAGGTATAACGTTATATACTAATACATAATAACGTATAACGTTATATACTAATACGTAATAACGTATAACGTTATATACTATTACGTACTAACGTATAACGTTATATACTATTACGTACTAACGTGTAACGTTATATACTAATACGTAATAACGTATAACGTTATATACTATTACGTACTATCGTATAACGTTATATACTATTACGTACTAACGTGTCACGTTATATACTAATACGTAATAACATATAACGTTATATACTATTACGTACTAACGTATAACGTTATATACTAATACGTAATAACGTATAACGTTATATAGTATTACGTACTAACGTATAACGTTATATACTATTACGTAATGACGTATAACGTCATATACTATTACGTACTAACGTATAACGTTATATACTAATACATACTAAAGTGTAACGTTATATACTAATACGTAATAACGTATAACGTTATATACTATTACGTACTAACGTATAACGTTATATACTAATACATACTAAAGTGTAACGTTATATACTAATACGTAATAACGTATAACGTTATATAGTATTACGTACTAACGTATAACGTTATATACTATTACGTAATGACGTATAACGTCATATACTATTACGTACTAACGTATAACGTTATATACTATTACGTGCTAACGTATAACGTTATATACCATTACGTACTAACGTATAACGTTATATACTAATACATACTAAAGTGTAACGTTATATACTAATACGTAATAACGTATAACGTTATATACTATTACGTACTAACGTGTAACGTTATATACTATTACGTACTCACGTATAACGTTATATACTATTACGTACTAACGTGCAACGTTATATACTAATACATAATAAAGTATAACGTTATATACTATTACGTACTATCGTATAACGTTATATACTATTACGTAATGAGGTATAACGTTATATACTAATACATAATAACGTATAACGTTATATACTAATACGTAATAACGTATAACGTTATATACTATTACGTACTAACGTATAACGTTATATACTATTACGTACTAACGTGTAACGTTATATACTAATACGTAATAACGTATAACGTTATATACTATTACGTACTATCGTATAACGTTATATACTATTACGTACTAACGTGTCACGTTATATACTAATACGTAATAACATATAACGTTATATACTATTACGTACTAACGTATAACGTTATATACTATTACTTAATAACGTATAACGTTATATACTATTACGTACTAACGTGCAACGTTATATACTAATACGTAATAACGTATAACGTTATATACTATTACGTACTATCGTATAACGTTATATACTATTACGTACTAACGTATAACGTTATACACTAATACGTAATAACGTATAACGTTATATAGTATTACGTACTAACGTATAACGTTATATACTATTACGTAATGACGTATAACGTCATATACTATTACGTACCAACTTGCAACGTTATATACTAATACGTAATAACGTATAACGTTATATACTATTACGTACTACGTATAACGTTATATACTATTACGTAATGACGTATAACGTTATATACTCTTACGTACTAACGTATAACGTTATATACTATTACGTACTAACGTGTAACGTTATATACTAATACGTAATAACGTATAACGTTATATACTATTACGTACAATCGTATAACGTTATATACTATTACGTACTAGCGTATAACGTTATATACTATTACGTACTAACGTGTAACGTTATATACTATTACGTAACAACGTATAACGTTATATACTATTACGTACTAACGTGTAACGTTATATACTAATACGTAATAACGTATAACGTCATATACTATTACGTGCAATCGTATAACGTTATATACTATTACGTACTAGCGTATAACGTTATATACTATTACGTACTAACGTGTAACGTTATATACTATTACGTAATAACGTATAACGTTATATACTATTACGTACTAACGTATAACGTTATATACTATTACGTACAATCGTATAACGTTATATACTATTACGTACTGGCGTATAACGTTATATACTATTACGTACTAACGTGTAACGTTATATACTATTACGTAATAACGTATAACGTTATATACTATTACGTACTAACGTATAACGTTATATACTATTACGTAATGACGTATAACGTTATATACTCTTACGTACTAACGTATAACGTTATATACTATTACGTACTAACGTGTAACGTTATTTACTAATACGTAATAACGTATAACGTTATATAGTATTACGTAATAAGGTATAACGTTATATACTATTACGTACTAACGTATAACGTTATATACTATTACGTACTAACGTATAACGTTATATAGTATTACGTAATAACGTGTAACGTTATATACTATTACGTAATAACGTTTAACATTATATACTATTACGTACTAACGTGTAACGTTATATACTATTACGTAGTAACGTGTAACGTTATATACTAATACGTAATAACCTATAACGTTATATACTATTACGTACTAACGTATAACGTTATATACTATAACGTACTAAAGTGTAACGTTATATACTATTACGTACTAACGTGTCACGTTATACACTAATACGTAATAACGTATAACGTTATATACTATCACGTACTATCGTATAACGTTATATACTATTACATAATGAGGTATAACGTTATATACTAATACGTAATAACGTATAACGTTATATAGTATTACGTACTAACGTATAACGTTATATACTATTACGTACTAACGTATAACGTTATATACTATTACGTACTAACGTGTAACGTTATATACTAATACGTAATAACGTATAACGTTATATACTAATACGTAATAACGTATAACGTTATATGCCATTACGTAATGACGTATAACGTCATATACTATTACGTACTAACGTATAACGTTATATACTATTATGTACTAACGTGCAACGTTATATACTAATACGTAATAACGTATAACGTTATATACTATTACGTACTAACGTATAACGTTATATACTATTACGTACTAACGTGTAACGTTATATACTATTACGTAGTAACGTGTAACGTTATATACTAATACGTAATAACCTATAACGTTATATACTATTACGTAATGACGTATAACGTTATATACTCTTACGTACTAACGTATAACGTTATATACTATTACGTACTAACGTGTAACGTTATATACTAATACGTAATAACGTATAACGTTATATACTATTACGTACAATCGTATAACGTTATATACTATTACGTACTAAAGTATAACGTTATATAGTATTACGTAATAACGTATAACGTTATATACTATTACGTAATAACGTTTAACATTATATACTATTACGTACTAACGTGTAACGTTATATACTATTACGTAGTAACGTGTAACGTTATATACTAATACGTAATAACCTATAACGTTATATACTATTACGTACTAACGTATAACGTTATATACTATAACGTACTAAAGTGTAACGTTATATACTATTACGTACTAACGTGTCACGTTATACACTAATACGTAATAACGTATAACGTTATATACTATCACGTACTATCGTATAACGTTATATACTATTACGTAATGAGGTATAACGTTATATACTAATACGTAATAACGTATAACGTTATATACTATTACGTACTAACGTATAACGTTATATACTATTACGTACTAACGTATAACGTTATATACTATTACCTACTAACGTGTAACGTTATATACTAATACGTAATAACGTATAACGTTATATACTAATACGTAATAACGTATAACATTATATACTATTACGTAATGACGTATAACGTCATATAGTATTACGTAATAAGGTATAACGTTAAATACTATTACGTACTAACGTATAACGTTATATACTATTACGTACTAAAGTATAACGTTATATAGTATTACGTAATAACGTGTAACGTTATATACTATTACGTAATAACGTTTAACATTATATACTATTACGTACTAACGTGTAACGTTATATACTATTACGTAGTAACGTGTAACGTTATATACTAATACGTAATAACCTATAACGTTATATACTATTACTTACTAACGTATAACGTTATATACTATAACGTACTAAAGTGTAACGTTATATACTATTACGTACTAACGTGTCACGTTATACACTAATACGTAATAACGTATAACGTTATATACTATCACGTACTATCGTATAACGTTATATACTATTACGTAATGAGGTATAACGTTATATACTACTACGTACTAACGTATAACGTTATATACTATTACGTACTAAAGTGTAACGTTATATACTATTACGTACTAACATGTCACGTTATACACTAATACGTAATAACGTATAACGTTATATACTATTACGTACTAACGTATAACGTTATATACTATTACGTACTAACGTATAACGTTATATACTATTACGTACTAACGTGTAACGTTATATACTATTACGTAGTAACGTGTAACGTTATATACTAATACGTAATAACCTATAACGTTATATACTACTACGTACTAACGTATAACGTTATATACTATTACGTACTAAAGTGTAACGTTATATACTATTACGTACTAACATGTCACGTTATACACTAATACGTAATAACGTATAACGTTATATATTATTACGTACTAACGTATAACGTTATATACTATTACGTAATGACGTATAACGTCATATACTATTACGTACTAACGTATAACGTTATATACTATTACGTACTAACGTGCAACGTTATATACTAATACGTAATAACGTATAACGTTATATACTATTACGTACTAACGTATAACGTTATATACTATTACGTAATGACGTATAACGTTATATACTATTACGTACTATCGTATAACGTTATATACTATTACGTAATGAGGTATAACGTTATATACTAATACGTAATAACGTATAACGTTATATACTATTACGTACTAACGTGTCACGTTATATACTAATACGTAATAACGTATAACGTTATATGCTAATACGTAATAACGTGTAACGTTATATATTAATACGTAATAACGTATAACGTTATATACTATTACGTACTAACGTATAACGTTATATACTATTACTTAATAACGTATAACGTTATATGGTATTACGTAATAACGTATAACGTTATATACTTTTACGTACTAACGTGTAACGTTATATACTAATACGTAATAACGTATAACGTTATATACTAATACGTAATAACGTATAACATTATATACTAATACGTAATAACGTATAACGTTATATACTAATACGTAATAACGTATAACGTTATATACTATTACGTAATAACGTGCAACGTTATATACTAATACGTAATAACGTATAACGTTATATACTATTACGTACTAACGTATAACGTTATATACTATTACGTACTAACGTGTAACGTTATATACTATTACGTAGTAACGTGTAACGTTATATACTAATACGTAATAACATATAACGTTATATACTATTACGTAATGACGTATAACGTTATATACTCTTACGTACTAACGTATAACGTTATATACTATTACGTACTAACGTGTAACGTTATATACTAATACGTAATAACGTATAACGTTATATAGTATTACGTAATAAGGTATAACGTTAAATACTATTACGTACTAACGTATAACGTTATATACTATTACGTACTAAAGTATAACGTTATATAGTATTACGTAATAACGTGTAACGTTATATACTATTACGTAATAACGTTTAACATTATATACTATTACGTACTAACGTGTAACGTTATATACTATTACGTAGTAACGTGTAACGTTATATACTAATACGTAATAACCTATAACGTTATATACTATTACGTACTAACGTATAACGTTATATACTATAACGTACTAAAGTGTAACGTTATATACTATTACGTACTAACGTGTCACGTTATACACTAATACGTAATAACGTATAACGTTATATACTATCACGTACTATCGTATAACGTTATATACTATTACGTAATGAGGTATAACGTTATATACTACTACGTACTAACGTATAACGTTATATACTATTACGTACTAAAGTGTAACGTTATATACTATTACGTACTAACATGTCACGTTATACACTAATACGTAATAACGTATAACGTTATATACTATTACGTACTAACGTATAACGTTATATACTATTACGTACTAACGTATAACGTTATATACTATTACGTACTAACGTGTAACGTTATATACTATTACGTAGTAACGTGTAACGTTATATACTAATACGTAATAACCTATAACGTTATATACTACTACGTACTAACGTATAACGTTATATACTATTACGTACTAAAGTGTAACGTTATATACTATTACGTACTAACATGTCACGTTATACACTAATACGTAATAACGTATAACGTTATATAGTATTACGTACTAACGTATAACGTTATATACTATTACGTAATGACGTATAACGTCATATACTATTACGTACTAACGTATAACGTTATATACTATTACGTACTAACGTGCAACGTTATATACTAATACGTAATAACGTATAACGTTATATACTATTACGTACTAACGTATAACGTTATATACTATTACGTAATGACGTATAACGTTATATACTATTACGTACTATCGTATAACGTTATATACTATTACGTAATGAGGTATAACGTTATATACTAATACGTAATAACGTATAACGTTATATACTATTACGTACTAACGTGTCACGTTATATACTAATACGTAATAACGTATAACGTTATATGCTAATACGTAATAACGTGTAACGTTATATATTAATACGTAATAACGTATAACGTTATATACTATTACGTACTAACGTATAACGTTATATACTATTACTTAATAACGTATAACGTTATATGGTATTACGTAATAACGTATAACGTTATATACTATTACGTACTAACGTGTAACGTTATATACTAATACGTAATAACGTATAACGTTATATACTAATACGTAATAACGTATAACGTTATATACTAATACGTAATAACGTATAACGTTATATACTAATACGTAATAACGTATAACGTTATATACTATTACGTAATAACGTGTAACGTTATATACTAATACGTAATTACGTATAACGTTATATACTATTACGTACTAACGTATAACGTTATATACTATTACGTACTAACGTGTAACGTTATATACTAATACGTAATAACGTATAACGTTATATACTAATACGTAATAACGTATAACATTATATACTAATACGTAATAAGGTATAACGTTATATACTAGTACGTACTAACGTATAACGTTATATACTATTACGTACTAACGTGTAACGTTATATACTATTACGTAGTAACGTGTAACGTTATATACTAATACGTAATAACGTATAACGTTATATACTAATACGTAATAACGTATAACATTATATACTAATACGTAATAAGGTATAACGTTATATACTAGTACGTACTAACGTATAACGTTATATACTATTACGTACTAACGTATAACGTCATATACTATTACGTACTAACGTATAACGTTATATACTATTACGTAATAACTTGTAACGTTATATACTATTACGTAATAACGTATAACGTTATATACTATTACGTACTAACGTATAACGTTATATACTATTACGTATTGAGGTATAACGTTATATACTATTACGTACTAACGTATGACGTTATATACTATTACGTACTAACGTATAACGTCATATACTATTACGTACTAACGTATAACGTTATATACTATTACGTACTAACGTATAACGTTATATACTATTACGTACTAACGTGTAACGTTATATACTATTACATACTAACGTGTCACGTTATATACTAATACGTAATAACGTATAACGTTATATGCTAATACGTAATAACGTGTAACGTTATATATTAATACGTAATAACGTATAACGTTATATAGTCTTACGTACTAACGTATAACGTTATATACTATTACGTACTAACGTGTAACGTTATATACTATTACGTA
Organism: Bombus pascuorum; assembly: GCF_905332965.1. Classification (NCBI taxonomy): domain Eukaryota; kingdom Metazoa; phylum Arthropoda; class Insecta; order Hymenoptera; family Apidae; genus Bombus; species Bombus pascuorum. The sequence goes on along the minus strand of NC_083489.1, from coordinate 15,319,709 downwards.
CTAACGTGTAACGTTATATACTATTACGTACTATCGTATAACGTTATATACTATCACGTAATGAGGTATAACGTTATATACTAATACGTAATAACGTATAACGTTATATACTATTACGTACTAACGTATAACGTTATATACTATTACGTACTAACGTATAACGTTATATACTATTACGTACTAACGTGTCACGTTATATACTAATACGTAATAACGTATAACGTTATATACTAATACGTAATATCGTGTAACGTTATATACTAATACGTAATAACGTATAACGTTATATACCATTACGTACTAACGTATAACGTTATATACTAATACGTAATAACGTATAACGTTATATAGTATTACGTACTAACGTATAACGTTATATACTATTACGTAATGACGTATAACGTCATATACTATTACGTACTAACGTATAACGTTATATACTAATACATACTAAAGTGTAACGTTATATACTAATACGTAATAACGTATAACGTTATATACTATTACGTACTAACGTATAACGTTATATACTAATACATACTAAAGTGTAACGTTATATACTAATACGTAATAACGTATAACGTTATATAGTATTACGTACTAACGTATAACGTTATATACTATTACGTAATGACGTAGAACGTCATATACTATTACGTACTAACGTATAACGTTATATACTATTACGTGATAACGTATAACGTTATATACCATTACGTACTAACGTATAACGTTATATACTAATACATACTAAAGTGTAACGTTATATACTAATACGTAATAACGTATAACGTTATATACTATTACGTACTAACGTGTAACGTTATATACTATTACGTACTCACGTATAACGTTATATACTATTACGTACTAACGTGCAACGTTATATACTAATACGTAATAACGTATAACGTTATATACTATTACGTACTATCGTATAGCGTTATATACTATTACGTAATGAGGTATAACGTTATATACTAATACGTAATAACGTATAACGTTATATACTAATACGTAATAACGTATAACGTTATATACTATTACGTACTAACGTGTAACGTTATATACTAATACGTAATAACGTATAACGTTATATACTATTACGTACTATCGTATAACGTTATATACTATTACGTACTAACGTGTCACGTTATATACTAATACGTAATAACATATAACGTTATATACTATTACGTACTAACGTATAACGTTATATACTATTACTTAATAACGTATAACGTTATATGGTATTACGTAATAACGTATAACGTTATATACTATTACGTAATAACGTGTAACGTTATATACTAATACGTAATTACGTATAACGTTATATACTATTACGTACTACGTATAACGTTATATACTATTACGTACTAACGTGTAACGTTATATACTAATACGTACTAACTTGTAACGTTATATACTATTACGTAATGAGGTATAACGTTATATACTAATACGTAATAACGTATAACGTTATATACTATTACGTACTAACGTATAACGTTATATACTATTACGTACTAACGTATAACGTTATATACTATTACGTACTAACTTGTAAACGTTATATACTATTACGTAATGAGGTATAACGTTATATACTAATACGTAATAACGTATAACGTTATATACTATTACGTACTAACGTATAACGTTATATACTATTACGTAATGACGTATAACGTTATATACTATTACGTACTAACGTATAGCCTTATATACTATTACGTACTAACGTATAACGTTATATACTATTACGTACTAACGTGTAACGTTATATACTATTACATACTAACGTGTCACGTTATATACTAATACGTAATAACGTATAACGTTATATACTAATACGTACTATCGTATAACGTTATATACTATCACGTAATGAGGTATAACGTTATATACTAATACGTAATAACATATAACGTTATATACTATTACGTACTATCGTATAACGTTTTATACTATTACGTACTAACGTATAACGTTATATACTATTACGTAATAACGTGTAACGTTATATACTAATACGTAATAACGTATAACGTTATATACCATTACGTACTAACGTATAACGTTATATACTAATACATACTAAAGTGTAACGTTATATACTAATACGTAATAACGTATAACGTTATATAGTATTACGTACTAACGTATAACGTTATATACTATTACGTAATGACGTATAACGTCATATACTATTACGTACCAACGTGCAACGTTATATACTAATACGTAATAACATATAACGTTATATACTATTACGTACTACGTATAACGTTATATACTATTACGTACTAACGTGTAACGTTATATACTAATGCGTACTAACTTGTAACGTTATATACTATTACGTAATAACGTATAACGTTATATACTATTACGTACTATCGTATAACGTTATATACTATTACGTACTAACGTGTAACGTTATGTACTATTACATACTAACGTGTCACGTTATATACTAATACGTAATAACGTATAACGTTACATACCATTACGTACTAACGTATAACGTTATATACTATTACGTATTGAGGTATAACGTTATATACTAATACGTAATTACGTATAACGTTATATACTATTACCTAATGACGTATAACGTTATATGTTAATACGTACTAACGTGTAACATTATATACTAATACGTAATAACGTATAACGTTATATACTATTACGTACTAACGTATAACGTTATATACTATTACGTACTAACGTATAACGTCATATACTATTACGTACTAACGTATAACGTTATATACTATTACGTACTAACTTGTAACGTTATATACTTTTACGTAATAACGTATAACGTTATATACTATTACGTACTATCGTATAACGTTATATACTATTACGTAAAGACGTATAACGTTATATACTATTACGTACTAACGTATAGCCTTATATACTATTACGTACTAACGTATAACGTTATATACTATTACGTACTAACGTGTAACGTTATATACTATTACATACTAACGTGTCACGTTATATACTAATACGTAATAACGTACAACGTTATATGCTAATACGTAATAACGTGTAACGTTATATATTAATACGTAATAACGTATAACGTTATATACTATTACGTACTAACGTATAACGTTATATACTATTTCGTACTAACGTGTAACGTTATATACTAATACGTAATAACGTATAACGTTATATACTATTACGTACTATCGTATAACGTTATATCCTATTACGTACTAACGTGTAACGTTATATACTAATACGTAATAACGTATAACGATATATAATAATACGTAATAACGTATAACGTTATATACTAATACGTAATTACGTATAACGTCATATACTATTACGTAATAACGTGTAACGTTATATACTAATAAGTAATTACGTATAACGTTATATACTATTACGTAATAACGTGTAACGTTATATACTAATACGTAATTACGTATAATGTTATATACTATTACGTACTAACGTATAACGTTATATACTATTACGTACTAACGTATAACGTTATATACTATTACGTACTAACTTGTAACGTTATATACTATTACGTACTAACGTATAACGTTATATACTATTACGTACTAACTTGTAACGTTATATACTGTTACGTAATAACGTATAACGTTATATACTATTACGTACTAACGTATAACGTTATATACTATTACGTAATGACGTATAACGTTATATACTATTACGTACTAACGTATAGCCTTATATACTATTACGTACTAACGTATAACGTTATATACTATTACGTACTAACGTGTAACGTTATATACTATTACATACTAACGTGTCACGTTACATACTAATAAGTAATAACGTATAACGTTATATACTATTACGTACTATCGTATAACGTTATATACTATCACGTAATGAGGTATAACGTTATATACTAATACGTAATAACGTATAACGTTATATACTATTACGTACTATCGTATAACGTTATATACTATTACGTACTAACGTATAACGTTATATACTATAACGTAATAACGTGTAACGTTATATACTAATACGTAATAACGTATAACGTTATATACCATTCCGTACTAACGTATAACGTTATATACTAATACATACTAAAGTGTAACGTTATATACTAATACGTAATAACGTATAACGTTATATAGTATTACGTACTAACGTATAACGTTATATACTATTACGTAATGACGTATAACGTCATATACTATTACGTACTAACGTATAACGTTGTATACTATTACGTGCTAACGTATAACGTTATATACTATTACGTACTAACGTGTAACGTTATATACTAATACGTAATAACGTATAACGTTATATACTAATACGTAATAACGTATAACGTTATATACTATTACGTAATAACGTGTAACGTTATATACTAATACGTAATAACGTATAACGTTATATACCATTCCTTACTAACGTATAACGTTATATACTAATACATACTAAAGTGTAACGCTATATACTAATACGTAATAACGTATAACGTTATATAGTATTACGTACTAACGTATAACGTTATATACTATTACGTAATGACGTATAACGTCATATACTATTACGTACTAACGTATAACGTTATATACTATTACGTGCTAACGTATTACGTTATATACTATTACGTACTAACGTGTAACGTTATATACTAATACGTAATAACGTATAACGTTATATACTAATACGTAATAACGTATAACGTTATATACTATTACGTAATAACGTGTAACGTTATATACTAATACGTAATAACGTATAACGTTATATACCATTACGTACTAACGTATAACGTTATATACTAATACATACTAAAGTGTAACGTTATATACTAATACGTAATAACGTATAACGTTATATAGTATTACGTACTAACGTATAACGTTATATACTATTACGTAATGACGTATAACGTCATATACTATTACGTACTAACGTATAACGTTATATACTAATACGTAATAACGTGCAACCTTATATACTAATACGTAATAACGTATAACGTTATATACTATTACGTACTAACGTATAACGTTATATACTATTACGTACATACGTGCAACGTTATATACTAATACGTAATAACGTATAACGTTATATACTATTACGTACTAATGTGTAACGTTATATACTATTACGTAATAACGTGTAACGTTATATACTAATACGTAATAACGTATAGCGTTATATACTATTACGTGCTAACGTATAACGTTATATACTATTACGTACTAACGTGCAACGTTATATACTAATACGTAATAACGTATAACGTTATATACTATTACGTGCTAACGTATAACGTTACATACTAATACGTACTAACGTATAACGTTATATACTATCACGTACTAACGTGTAACGTTATATACTATTACATACTAACGTGTCACGTTATATACTAATACGTAATAACGTATAACGTTATATACTATTACGTACTATCGTATAACGTTATATACTATCATGTAATGAGGTATAACGTTATATACTAATACGTAATAACGTATAACGTTATATACTATTACGTACTATCGTATATCGTTATATACTATTACGTACTAACGTATAACGTTATATACTATTACGTACTAACGTGTAACGTTATATACTATTACGTACTAACGTATAACGTTATATACTATTACGTAATAACGTGTACCGTTATATACTAATACGTAATAACGTATAGCGTTATATACTAGTACGTAATAACGTATAACGTTATATACTATTACGTACTAACGTGTAACGTTATATACTAATACGTAATAACGTATAACGTTATATAGTATTACGTACTAACGTATAACGTTATATACTATTACGTAATGACGTATAACGTCATATACTATTACGTACTAACGTATAACGTTATATACTAATACGTAATAACGTGCAACGTTATATACTAATACGTAATAACGTATAACGTTATATACTATTACGTACTAACGTATAACGTTATATACCATTACGTACTAACGTATAACGTTATATACTAATACATACTAAAGTGTAACGTCATATACTATTACGTACTAACGTATAACGTTATATACTAATACGTAATAACGTGCAACCTTATATACTAATACGTAATAACGTATAACGTTATATACTAATACGTAATAACGTATAACGTTATATACTATTACGTGCTAACGTATAACGTTACATACTAATACGTACTAACGTATAACGTTATATACTATCACGTACTAACGTGTAACGTTATATACTATTACATACTAACCTGTCACGTTATATACTAATACGTAATAACGTGTAACGTTATATATTAATACGTAATAACGTATAACATTATATACTATTACGTACTAACGTGTCACGTTATATACTAATACGTAATAACGTATAACGTTATATAGTATTACGTACTAACGTATAACGTTATATACTATTACGTAATTACGTATAACGTCATATACTAATACGTAATAACGTATAACGTTATATACCATTACGTACTAACGTATAACGTTATATACTAATACATACTAAAGTGTAACGTTATATACTAATACGTAATAACGTATAACGTTATATAGTATTACGTACTAACGTATAACGTTATATACTATTACGTAATGACGTATAACGTCATATACTATTACGTACAAACGTATAACGTTATATACTAATACGTAATAACGTGCAACCTTATATACTAATACGTAATAACGTATAACGTTATATACTATTACGTACTAACGTATAACGTTATATACTATTACGTACATACGTGCAACGTTATATACTAATACGTAATAACGTATAACGTTATATACTATTACGTACTAATGTGTAACGTTATATACTAATACGTAATAACGTATAACGTTATATACTATTACGTACTATCGTATAACGTTATATACTATTACGTACTAACGTATAACGTTATATACTATTACGTACCTACGTATAACGTTATATGCTAATACGTAATAACGTGTAACGTTATATATTAATACGTAATAACGTATAACATTATATACTATTACGTACTAACGTGTCACGTTATATACTAATACGTAATAACGTATAACGTTATATAGTATTACGTACTAACGTATAACGTTATATACTATTACGTAATTACGTATAACGTCATATACTAATACGTAATAACGTATAACGTTATATACCATTACGTACTAACGTATAACGTTATATACTAATACATACTAAAGTGTAACGTCATATACTATTACGTACTAACGTATAACGTTATATACTAATACGTAATAACGTGCAACCTTATATACTAATACGTAATAACGTATAACGTTATATACTATTACGTACTAACGTATAACGTTATATACTATTACGTACATACGTGCAACGTTATATACTAATACGTAATAACGTATAACGTTATATACTATTACGTACTAATGTGTAACGTTATATACTATTACGTAATAACGTGTAACGTTATATACTAATACGTAATAACGTATAGCGTTATATACTATTACGTGCTAACGTATAACGTTATATACTATTACGTACTAACGTGCAACGTTATATACTAATACGTAATAACGTATAACGTTATATACTATTACGTGCTAACGTATAACGTTACATACTAATACGTACTAACGTATAACGTTATATACTATCACGTACTAACGTGTAACGTTATATACTATTACATACTAACGTGTCACGTTATATACTAATACGTAATAACGTATAACGTTATATACTATTACGTACTATCGTATAACGTTATATACTATCATGTAATGAGGTATAACGTTATATACTAATACGTAATAACGTATAACGTTATATACTATTACGTACTATCGTATATCGTTATATACTATTACGTACTAACGTATACCGTTATATACTATTACGTACTAACGTGTAACGTTATATACTATTACGTACTAACGTATAACGTTATATACTATTACGTAATAACGTGTAACGTTATATACTAATACGTAATAACGTATAGCGTTATATACTAATACGTAATAACGTATAACGTTATATACTATTACGTACTAACGTGTAACGTTATATACTAATACGTAATAACGTATAACGTTATATAGTATTACGTACTAACGTATAACGTTATATACTATTACGTAATGACGTATAACGTCATATACTATTACGTACTAACGTATAACGTTATATACTAATACGTAATAACGTGCAACGTTATATACTAATACGTAATAACGTATAACGTTATATACTATTACGTACTAACGTATAACGTTATATACTATTACGTAATAACGTGTAACGTTATATACTAATACGTAATAACGTATAGCGTTATATACTATTACGTGCTAACGTATAACGTTATATACTATTACGTACTAACGTGCAACGTTATATACTAATACGTAATAACGTATAACGTTATATACTATTACGTGCTAACGTATAACGTTACATACTAATACGTACTAACGTATGACGTTATATATTATCACGTACTAACGTGTAACGTTATATACTATTACATACTAACGTGTCACGTTATATACTAATACGTAATAACGTATAACGTTATATACTATTACGTACTATCGTATAACGTTATATACTATCATGTAATGAGGTATAACGTTATATACTAATTCGTAATAACGTATAACGTTATATACTATTACGTGCTAACGTATAACGTTATATACTATTACGTACTAACGTGCAACGTTATATACTAATACGTAATAACGTATAACGTTATATACTATTACGTGCTAACGTATAACGTTACATACTAATACGTACTAACGTATAACGTTATATACTATCACGTACTAACGTGTAACGTTATATACTATTACATACTAACGTGTCACGTTATATACTAGTACGTAATAACGTATAACGTTATATACTATTACGTACTATCGTATAACGTTATATACTGTCACGTAATGAGGTATAACGATATATACTAATACGTAATAACGTATAACGTTATATACTATTACGTACTAACGTGTAACGTTATATACTATTACATACTAACGTGTCACGTTATATACTAATACGTAATAACGTATCACGTTATATGCTAATACGTACTATCGTATAACGTTATATACTATCACGTAATGAGGTATAACGTTATATACTAATACGTAATAACGTATAACGTTATATACTATTACGTACTATCGTATAACGTTATATACTAGTACGTACTAACGTATAACGTTATATACTATTACGTACCTACGTATAACGTTATATACTATTACGTACTAATGTGTAACGTTATATACTAATACGTAATTACGTATAACGTTATATACTATTACGTACTATCGTATAACGTTATATACTATTACGTACTAACGTATAACGTTATATACTATTACGTACCTACGTATAACGTTATATGCTAATACGTAATAACGTGCAACCTTATATACTAATACGTAATAACGTATAACGTTATATACTATTACGTACTAACGTATATCGTTATATACTATTACGTACATACGTGCAACGTTATATACTAATACGTAATAACGTATAACGTTATATACTATTACGTACTAATGTGTAACGTTATATACTAATACGTAATAACGTATAACGTTATATACTATTACGTACTATCGTATAACGTTATATACTAGTACGTACTAACGTATAACGTTATATACTATTACGTACCTACGTATAACGTTATATGCTAATACGTAATAACGTGTAACGTTATATATTAATACGTAATAACGTATAACATTATATACTATTACGTACTAACGTTTCACGTTATATACTAATACGTAATAACGTATAACGTTATATAGTATTACGTACTAACGTATAACGTTATATACTATTACGTAATGACGTATAACGTCATATACTATTACGTACTAACGTATAACGTTATATACTAATACGTAATAACGTGCAACGTTATATACTAATACGTAATAACGTATAACGTTATATACTATTACGTACTAACGTATAACGTTATATACTATTACGTAATAACGTGTAACGTTATATACTAATACGTAATAACGTATAACGTTATATACTATTACGTGCTAACGTATAACGTTATATACTATTACGTACTAACGTGTCACGTTATATACTAATACGTAATAACGTATAACGTTATATAATATTACGTACTAACGTATAACGTTATATACTATTACGTAATGACGTATAACGTCATATACTATTACGTACTAACGTATAACGTTATATACTAATACGTAATAACGTGTAACGTTATATACTAATACGTAATAACGTATAACGTTATATACTAATACGTAATAACGTATAACGATATATATTATTACGTAATAACGTGTAACGTTATATACTAATACGTAATAACGTGTAACGTCATATACTAATACGTAATTACGTATAACGTCATATACTATTACGTACTAACGTGTAACGTTATATACTATTACGTACTAACGTGTAACGTTATATACTAATACGTAATAACGTATAACGTTATATACTAATACGTAATAACGTATAACGTTATATACTATTACGTAATAACGTGTAACGTTATATACTAATACGTAATTACGTATAACGTTATATACTATTACGTAATAACGAATAACGTTATATACTATTACGTACTAACGTATAACGTTATATACTATTACGTAATAACGTGTAACGTTATATACTAATACGTAATAACGTATAACGTCATATACTATTACGTGCTAACGTATAACGTTATATACTATTACGTACTAACGTGCAACGTTATATACTTATACGTAATAACGTATAACGTTATATACTATTACGTACTATCGTATAACGTTATATACTATTACGTACTAACGTGTAACGTTATATACTATTACGTACTATCGTATAACGTTATATACTATCACGAAATGAGGTATAACGTTATATACTAATACGTAATAACGTATAACGTTATATACTATTACGTACTAACGTGTCACGTCATATACTAATACGTAATAACGTATAACGTTATATAGTATTACGTACTAACGTATAACGTTATATACTATTACGTACTAATGTGTAACGTTATATACTAATACGTAATAACGTATAACGTTATATACTATTACGTACTATCGTATAACGTTATATACTATTACGTACTAACGTATAACGTTATATACTATTACGTAATGACGTATAACGTCATATACTATTACGTACTAACGTATAACGTTATATACTAATACGTAATAACGTGCAACGTTATATACTAACACGTAATAACGTATAACGTTATATACTATTACGTGCTAACGTATAACGTTACATACTAATACGTACTAACGTATAACGTTATATACTATCACGTACTAACGTGTAACGTTATATACTATTACATACTAACGTGTCACGTTATATACTAATACGTAATAACGTATAACGTTATATACTAATACGTAATAACGTATAACGTTATATACTATTACGTACTAACGTATAACGTTATATACTATTACGTAATAACGTGTAAAGTTATATACTAATACGTAATAACGTATAACGTTATATACTATTACGTGCTAACGTATAACGTTATATACTATTACGTACTAACGTGCAACGTTATATACTAATACGTAATAACGTATAACGTTATATACTATTACATACTAACGTGTCACGTTATATACTAATACGTAATAACGTATAACGTTATATACTATTACGTACTATCGTATAACGTTATATACTATCATGCAATGAGGTATAACGTTATATACTAATACGTAATAACGTATAACGTTATATACTATTACGTACTATCGTATAACGTTATATACTATTACGTACTAACGTATAACGTTATATACTATTACGTACCTACGTATAACGTTATATGCTAATACGTAATAACGTGTAACGTTATATATTAATACGTAATAACGTATAACATTATATACTATTACGTACTAACGTGTCACGTTATATACTAATACGTAATAACGTATAACGTTATATAGTATTACGTACTAACGTATAACGTTATATACTATTACGTAATGACGTATAACGTTATATACTATTACGTAATAACGAATAACGTTATATACTATTACGTACTAACGTATAACGTTATATACTATTACGTAATAACGTGTAACGTTATATACTAATACGTAATAACGTATAACGTCATATACTATTACGTGCTAACGTATAACGTTATATACTATTACGTACTAACGTGCAACGTTATATACTTATACGTAATAACGTATAACGTTATATACTATTACGTACTATCGTATAACGTTATATACTATTACGTACTAACGTGTAACGTTATATAGTATTACGTACTATCGTATAACGTTATATACTATCACGAAATGAGGTATAACGTTATATACTAATACGTAATAACGTATAACGTTATATACTATTACGTACTAACGTGTCACGTCATATACTAATACGTAATAACGTATAACGTTATATAGTATTACGTACTAACGTATAACGTTATATACTATTACGTACTAATGTGTAACGTTATATACTAATACGTAATAACGTATAACGTTATATACTATTACGTACTATCGTATAACGTTATATACTATTACGTACTAACGTATAACGTTATATACTATTACGTAATGACGTATAACGTCATATACTATTACGTACTAACGTATAACGTTATATACTAATACGTAATAACGTGCAACGTTATATACTAACACGTAATAACGTATAACGTTATATACTATTACGTGCTAACGTATAACGTTACATACTAATACGTACTAACGTATAACGTTATATACTATCACGTACTAACGTGTAACGTTATATACTATTACATACTAACGTGTCACGTTATATACTAATACGTAATAACGTATAACGTTATATACTAATACGTAATAACGTATAACGTTATATACTATTACGTACTAACGTATAACGTTATATACTATTACGTAATAACGTGTAAAGTTATATACTAATACGTAATAACGTATAACGTTATATACTATTACGTGCTAACGTATAACGTTATATACTATTACGTACTAACGTGCAACGTTATATACTAATACGTAATAACGTATAACGTTATATACTATTACATACTAACGTGTCACGTTATATACTAATACGTAATAACGTATAACGTTATATACTATTACGTACTATCGTATAACGTTATATACTATCATGCAATGAGGTATAACGTTATATACTAATACGTAATAACGTATAACGTTATATACTATTACGTACTATCGTATAACGTTATATACTATTACGTACTAACGTATAACGTTATATACTATTACGTACCTACGTATAACGTTATATGCTAATACGTAATAACGTGTAACGTTATATATTAATACGTAATAACGTATAACATTATATACTATTACGTACTAACGTGTCACGTTATATACTAATACGTAATAACGTATAACGTTATATAGTATTACGTACTAACGTATAACGTTATATACTATTACGTAATGACGTATAACGTCATATACTATTACGTACTAACGTATAACGTTATATACTAATACGTAATAACGTGCAACGTTATATACTAATACGTAATAACGTATAACGTTATATACTATTACGTACTAACGTATAACGTTATATACTATTACGTAATAACGTGTAACGTTATATACTAATACGTAATAACGTATAACGTTATATACTATTACGTGCTAACGTATAACGTTATATACTATTACGTACTAACGTGCAACGTTATATACTAATACGTAATAACGTATAACGTTATATACTATTACGTGCTAACGTATAACGTTACATACTAATACATACTAACGTATAACGTTATATACTATCACGTACTAACTTGTAACGTTATATACTTTTACGTAATAACGTATAACGTTGTATACTATTACGTGCTAACGTATAACGTTATATACTATTACGTACTAACGTATAACGTTATATACTATAACGTAATAACGTGTAACGTTATATACTAATACGTAATAACGTATAACGTTATATACCATTCCGTACTAACGTATAACGTTATATACTAATACATACTAAAGTGTAACGTTATATACTAATACGTAATAACGTATAACGTTATATAGTATTACGTACTAACGTATAACGTTATATACTATTACGTAATGACGTATAACGTCATATACTATTACGTACTAACGTATAACGTTGTATACTATTACGTGCTAACGTATAACGTTATATACTATTACGTACTAACGTGTAACGTTATATACTAATACGTAATAACGTATAACGTTATATACTAATACGTAATAACGTATAACGTTATATACTATTACGTAATAACGTGTAACGTTATATACTAATACGTAATAACGTATAACGTTATATACCATTCCTTACTAACGTATAACGTTATATACTAATACATACTAAAGTGTAACGCTATATACTAATACGTAATAACGTATAACGTTATATAGTATTACGTACTAACGTATAACGTTATATACTATTACGTAATGACGTATAACGTCATATACTATTACGTACTAACGTATAACGTTATATACTATTACGTGCTAACGTATTACGTTATATACTATTACGTACTAACGTGTAACGTTATATACTAATACGTAATAACGTATAACATTATATACTATTACGTACTAACGTTTAACGTTATATACTAATACGTAATAACGTATAACGTTATATACCATTACGTACTAACGTATAACGTTATATACTAATACATACTAAAGTGTAACGTTATATACTAATACGTAATAACGTATAACGTTATATAGTATTACGTACTAACGTATAACGTTATATACTATTACGTAATGACGTATAACGTCATATACTATTACGTACTAACGTATAACGTTATATACTAATACGTAATAACGTGCAACCTTATATACTAATACGTAATAACGTATAACGTTATATACTATTACGTACTAACGTATAACGTTATATACTATTACGTACATACGTGCAACGTTATATACTAATACGTAATAACGTATAACGTTATATACTATTACGTACTAATGTGTAACGTTATATACTAATACGTAATAACGTATAACGTTATATACTATTACGTACTATCGTATAACGTTATATACTATTACGTACTAACGTATAACGTTATATACTATTACGTACCTACGTATAACGTTATATGCTAATACGTAATAACGTGTAACGTTATATATTAATACGTAATAACGTATAACATTATATACTATTACGTACTAACGTGTCACGTTATATACTAATACGTAATAACGTATAACGTTATATAGTATTACGTACTAACGTATAACGTTATATACTATTACGTAATTACGTATAACGTCATATACTAATACGTAATAACGTATAACGTTATATACCATTACGTACTAACGTATAACGTTATATACTAATACATACTAAAGTGTAACGTCATATACTATTACGTACTAACGTATAACGTTATATACTAATACGTAATAACGTGCAACCTTATATACTAATACGTAATAACGTATAACGTTATATACTATTACGTACTAACGTATAACGTTATATACTATTACGTACATACGTGCAACGTTATATACTAATACGTAATAACGTATAACGTTATATACTATTACGTACTAATGTGTAACGTTATATACTATTACGTAATAACGTGTAACGTTATATACTAATACGTAATAACGTATAGCGTTATATACTATTACGTGCTAACGTATAACGTTATATACTATTACGTACTAACGTGCAACGTTATATACTAATACGTAATAACGTATAACGTTATATACTATTACGTGCTAACGTATAACGTTACATACTAATACGTACTAACGTATAACGTTATATACTATCACGTACTAACGTGTAACGTTATATACTATTACATACTAACGTGTCACGTTATATACTAATACGTAATAACGTATAACGTTATATACTATTACGTACTATCGTATAACGTTATATACTATCATGTAATGAGGTATAACGTTATATACTAATACGTAATAACGTATAACGTTATATACTATTACGTACTATCGTATATCGTTATATACTATTACGTACTAACGTATAACGTTATATACTATTACGTACTAACGTGTAACGTTATATACTATTACGTACTAACGTATAACGTTATATACTATTACGTAATAACGTGTAACGTTATATACTAATACGTAATAACGTATAGCGTTATATACTAGTACGTAATAACGTATAACGTTATATACTATTACGTACTAACGTGTAACGTTATATACTAATACGTAATAACGTATAACGTTATATAGTATTACGTACTAACGTATAACGTTATATACTATTACGTAATGACGTATAACGTCATATACTATTACGTACTAACGTATAACGTTATATACTAATACGTAATAACGTGCAACGTTATATACTAATACGTAATAACGTATAACGTTATATACTATTACGTACTAACGTATAACGTTATATACCATTACGTACTAACGTATAACGTTATATACTAATACATACTAAAGTGTAACGTCATATACTATTACGTACTAACGTATAACGTTATATACTAATACGTAATAACGTGCAACCTTATATACTAATACGTAATAACGTATAACGTTATATACTAATATGTAATAACGTATAACGTTATATACTATTACGTGCTAACGTATAACGTTACATACTAATACGTACTAACGTATAACGTTATATACTATCACGTACTAACGTGTAACGTTATATACTATTACATACTAACCTGTCACGTTATATACTAATACGTAATAACGTGTAACGTTATATATTAATACGTAATAACGTATAACATTATATACTATTACGTACTAACGTGTCACGTTATATACTAATACGTAATAACGTATAACGTTATATAGTATTACGTACTAACGTATAACGTTATATACTATTACGTAATTACGTATAACGTCATATACTAATACGTAATAACGTATAACGTTATATACCATTACGTACTAACGTATAACGTTATATACTAATACATACTAAAGTGTAACGTTATATACTAATACGTAATAACGTATAACGTTATATAGTATTACGTACTAACGTATAACGTTATATACTATTACGTAATGACGTATAACGTCATATACTATTACGTACTAACGTATAACGTTATATACTAATACGTAATAACGTGCAACCTTATATACTAATACGTAATAACGTATAACGTTATATACTATTACGTACTAACGTATAACGTTATATACTATTACGTACATACGTGCAACGTTATATACTAATACGTAATAACGTATAACGTTATATACTATTACGTACTAATGTGTAACGTTATATACTAATACGTAATAACGTATAACGTTATATACTATTACGTACTATCGTATAACGTTATATACTATTACGTACTAACGTATAACGTTATATACTATTACGTACCTACGTATAACGTTATATGCTAATACGTAATAACGTGTAACGTTATATATTAATACGTAATAACGTATAACATTATATACTATTACGTACTAACGTGTCACGTTATATACTAATACGTAATAACGTATAACGTTATATAGTATTACGTACTAACGTATAACGTTATATACTATTACGTAATTACGTATAACGTCATATACTAATACGTAATAACGTATAACGTTATATACCATTACGTACTAACGTATAACGTTATATACTAATACATACTAAAGTGTAACGTCATATACTATTACGTACTAACGTATAACGTTATATACTAATACGTAATAACGTGCAACCTTATATACTAATACGTAATAACGTATAACGTTATATACTATTACGTACTAACGTATAACGTTATATACTATTACGTACATACGTGCAACGTTATATACTAATACGTAATAACGTATAACGTTATATACTATTACGTACTAATGTGTAACGTTATATACTATTACGTAATAACGTGTAACGTTATATACTAATACGTAATAACGTATAGCGTTATATACTATTACGTGCTAACGTATAACGTTATATACTATTACGTACTAACGTGCAACGTTATATACTAATACGTAATAACGTATAACGTTATATACTATTACGTGCTAACGTATAACGTTACATACTAATACGTACTAACGTATAACGTTATATACTATCACGTACTAACGTGTAACGTTATATACTATTACATACTAACGTGTCACGTTATATACTAATACGTAATAACGTATAACGTTATATACTATTACGTACTATCGTATAACGTTATATACTATCATGTAATGAGGTATAACGTTATATACTAATACGTAATAACGTATAACGTTATATACTATTACGTACTATCGTATATCGTTATATACTATTACGTACTAACGTATAACGTTATATACTATTACGTACTAACGTGTAACGTTATATACTATTACGTACTAACGTATAACGTTATATACTATTACGTAATAACGTGTAACGTTATATACTAATACGTAATAACGTATAGCGTTATATACTAATACGTAATAACGTATAACGTTATATACTATTACGTACTAACGTGTAACGTTATATACTAATACGTAATAACGTATAACGTTATATAGTATTACGTACTAACGTATAACGTTATATACTATTACGTAATGACGTATAACGTCATATACTATTACGTACTAACGTATAACGTTATATACTAATACGTAATAACGTGCAACGTTATATACTAATACGTAATAACGTACAACGTTATATACTATTACGTACTAACGTATAACGTTATATACTATTACGTAATAACGTGTAACGTTATATACTAATACGTAATAACGTATAGCGTTATATACTATTACGTGCTAACGTATAACGTTATATACTATTACGTACTAACGTGCAACGTTATATACTAATACGTAATAACGTATAACGTTATATACTATTACGTGCTAACGTATAACGTTACATACTAATACGTACTAACGTATAACGTTATATATTATCACGTACTAACGTGTAACGTTATATACTATTACATACTAACGTGTCACGTTATATACTAATACGTAATAACGTATAACGTTATATACTATTACGTACTATCGTATAACGTTATATACTATCATGTAATGAGGTATAACGTTATATACTAATTCGTAATAACGTATAACGTTATATACTATTACGTGCTAACGTATAACGTTATATACTATTACGTACTAACGTGCAACGTTATATACTAATACGTAATAACGTATAACGTTATATACTATTACGTGCTAACGTATAACGTTACATACTAATACGTACTAACGTATAACGTTATATACTATCACGTACTAACGTGTAACGTTATATACTATTACATACTAACGTGTCACGTTATATACTAGTACGTAATAACGTATAACGTTATATACTATTACGTACTATCGTATAACGTTATATAATGTCACGTAATGAGGTATAACGATATATACTAATACGTAATAACGTATAACGTTATATACTATTACGTACTAACGTGTAACGTTATATACTATTACATACTAACGTGTCACGTTATATACTAATACGTAATAACGTATCACGTTATATGCTAATACGTACTATCGTATAACGTTATATACTATCACGTAATGAGGTATAACGTTATATACTAATACGTAATAACGTATAACGTTATATACTATTACGTACTATCGTATAACGTTATATACTAGTACGTACTAACGTATAACGTTATATACTATTACGTACCTACGTATAACGTTATATACTATTACGTACTAATGTGTAACGTTATATACTAATACGTAATTACGTATAACGTTATATACTATTACGTACTATCGTATAACGTTATATACTATTACGTACTAACGTATAACGTTATATACTATTACGTACCTACGTATAACGTTATATGCTAATACGTAATAACGTGCAACCTTATATACTAATACGTAATAACGTATAACGTTATATACTATTACGTACTAACGTATATCGTTATATACTATTACGTACATACGTGCAACGTTATATACTAATACGTAATAACGTATAACGTTATATACTATTACGTACTAATGTGTAACGTTATATACTAATACGTAATAACGTATAACGTTATATACTATTACGTACTATCGTATAACGTTATATACTAGTACGTACTAACGTATAACGTTATATACTATTACGTACCTACGTATAACGTTATATGCTAATACGTAATAACGTGTAACGTTATATATTAATACGTAATAACGTATAACATTATATACTATTACGTACTAACGTTTCACGTTATATACTAATACGTAATAACGTATAACGTTATATAGTATTACGTACTAACGTATAACGTTATATACTATTACGTAATGACGTATAACGTCATATACTATTACGTACTAACGTATAACGTTATATACTAATACGTAATAACGTGCAACGTTATATACTAATACGTAATAACGTATAACGTTATATACTATTACGTACTAACGTATAACGTTATATACTATTACGTAATAACGTGTAACGTTATATACTAATACGTAATAACGTATAACGTTATATACTATTACGTGCTAACGTATAACGTTATATACTATTACGTACTAACGTGTCACGTTATATACTAATACGTAATAACGTATAACGTTATATAATATTACGTACTAACGTATAACGTTATATACTATTACGTAATGACGTATAACGTCATATACTATTACGTACTAACGTATAACGTTATATACTAATACGTAATAACGTGTAACGTTATATACTAATGCGTAATAACGTATAACGTTATATACTAATACGTAATAACGTATAACGATATATATTATTACGTAATAACGTGTAACGTTATATACTAATACGTAATAACGTGTAACGTCATATACTAATACGTAATTACGTATAACGTCATATACTATTACGTACTAACGTGTAACGTTATATACTATTACGTACTAACGTGTAACGTTATATACTAATACGTAATAACGTATAACGTTATATACTAATACGTAATAACGTATAACGTTATATACTATTACGTAATAACGTGTAACGTTATATACTAATACGTAATTACGTATAACGTTATATACTATTACGTAATAACGAATAACGTTATATACTATTACGTACTAACGTATAACGTTATATACTATTACGTAATAACGTGTAACGTTATATACTAATACGTAATAACGTATAACGTCATATACTATTACGTGCTAACGTATAACGTTATATACTATTACGTACTAACGTGCAACGTTATATACTTATACGTAATAACGTATAACGTTATATACTATTACGTACTATCGTATAACGTTATATACTATTACGTACTAACGTGTAACGTTATATACTATTACGTACTATCGTATAACGTTATATACTATCACGAAATGAGGTATAACGTTATATACTAATACGTAATAACGTATAACGTTATATACTATTACGTACTAACGTGTCACGTTATATACTAATACGTAATAACGTATAACGTTATATAGTATTACGTACTAACGTATAACGTTATATACTATTACGTACTAATGTGTAACGATATATACTAATACGTAATAACGTATAACGTTATATACTATTACGTACTATCGTATAACGTTATATACTATTACGTACTAACGTATAACGTTATATACTATTACGTAATGACGTATAACGTCATATACTATTACGTACTAACGTATAACGTTATATACTAATACGTAATAACGTGCAACGTTATATACTAACACGTAATAACGTATAACGTTATATACTATTACGTGCTAACGTATAACGTTACATACTAATACGTACTAACGTATAACGTTATATACTATCACGTACTAACGTGTAACGTTATATACTATTACATACTAACGTGTCACGTTATATACTAATACGTAATAACGTATAACGTTATATACTAATACGTAATAA
This sequence comes from Bombus pascuorum, assembly GCF_905332965.1. Taxonomy (NCBI): domain Eukaryota; kingdom Metazoa; phylum Arthropoda; class Insecta; order Hymenoptera; family Apidae; genus Bombus; species Bombus pascuorum. The sequence continues at coordinate 15,297,626 of NC_083489.1, read as the reverse complement.
CGTATAACGTTATATACTATTACGTACTAACGTATAACGTTATATACTATTACGTAATAACGTGTAAAGTTATATACTAATACGTAATAACGTATAACGTTATATACTATTACGTGCTAACGTATAACGTTATATACTATTACGTACTAACGTGCAACGTTATATACTAATACGTAATAACGTATAACGTTATATACTATTACATACTAACGTGTCACGTTATATACTAATACGTAATAACGTATAACGTTATATACTATTACGTACTATCGTATAACGTTATATACTATCATGCAATGAGGTATAACGTTATATACTAATACGTAATAACGTATAACGTTATATACTATTACGTACTATCGTATAACGTTATATACTATTACGTACTAACGTATAACGTTATATACTATTACGTACCTACGTATAACGTTATATGCTAATACGTAATAACGTGTAACGTTATATATTAATACGTAATAACGTATAACATTATATACTATTACGTACTAACGTGTCACGTTATATACTAATACGTAATAACGTATAACGTTATATAGTATTACGTACTAACGTATAACGTTATATACTATTACGTAATGACGTATAACGTCATATACTATTACGTACTAACGTATAACGTTATATACTAATACGTAATAACGTGCAACGTTATATACTATTACGTGCTAACGTATAACGTTATATACTATTACGTACTAACGTGCAACGTTATATACTAATACGTAATAACGTATAACGTTATATACTATTACGTGCTAACGTATAACGTTACATACTAATACATACTAACGTATAACGTTATATACTATCACGTACTAACGTGTAACGTTATATACTATTACATACTAACGTGTCACGTTATATACTAATACGTAATAACGTATAACGTTATATACTATTACGTACTATCGTATAACGTTATATACTATCATGTAATGAGGTATAACGTTATAAACTAATACGTAATAACGTATAACGTTATATACTATTACGTACTATCGTATAACGTTATATACTATTACGTACTAACGTATAACGTTATATACTATTACGTACCTACGTATAACGTTATATGCTAATACGTAATAACGTGTAACGTTATATATTAATACGTAATAACGTATAACATTATATACTATTACGTACTAACGTGTCACGTTATATACTAATACGTAATAACGTATAACGTTATATAGTATTACGTACTAACGTATAACGTTATATACTATTACGTAATGACGTATAACGTCATATACTATTACGTACTAACGTATAACGTTATATACTAATACGTAATAACGTGCAACGTTATATACTAATACGTAATAACGTATAACGTTATATACTATTACGTACTAACGTATAACGTTATATACTATTACGTAATAACGTGTAACGTTATATACTAATACGTAATAACGTGCAACGTTATATACTAATACGTAATAACGTATAACGTTATATACTAATACGTAATAACGTATAACGATATATATTATTACGTAATAACGTGTAACGTTATATACTAATACGTAATTACGTATAACGTCATATACTATTACGTACTAACGTATAACGTTATATACTATTACGTACTAACGTGTAACGTTATATAATAATACGTAATAACGTATAACGTTATATACTAATACGTAATAACGTATAACGTTATATACTATTACGTAATAACGTGTAACGTTATATACTAATACGTAATTACGTATAACGTTATATACTATTACGTACTAACGTATAACGTTATATACTATTACGTACTAACGTATAACGTTATATACTATTACGTAATAACGTATAACATTATATACTCTTACGTACTAACGTGTCACGTTATATACTAATACGTAATAACGTATAACGTTATATAGTATTACGTACTAACGTATAACGTTATATACTAATACGTAATGACGTATAACGTCATATACTATTACGTACTAACGTATAACGTTATATACTAATACGTAATAACGTGCAACGTTATATACTGTTACGTAATAACGTATAACGTTATATACTATTACGTACTAACGTATAACGTTGTATAATATTACGTAATAACGTATAACGTTATATACTATTACGTGCTAACGTATAACCTTATATACTATTACGTACTAACGTGCAACATTATATACTAATACGTAATAACGTATAACGTTATATACTATTACGTGCTAACGTATAACGTTACATACTAATACGTACTAACGTATAACGTTATATACTATCACGTACTAACGTGTAACGTTATATACTATTACATACTAACGTGTCACGTTATATACTAATACGTAATAACGTATAACGTTATATACTATTACGTACTATCGTATAACGTTATATACTATCATGTAATGAGGTATAACGTTATAAACTAATACGTAATAACGTATAACGTTATATACTATTACGTACTATCGTATAACGTTATATACTATTACGTACTAACGTATAACGTTATATACTATTACGTACCTACGTATAACGTTATATGCTAATACGTAATAACGTGTAACGTTATATATTAATACGTAATAACGTATAACATTATATACTATTACGTACTAACGTGTCACGTTATATACTAATACGTAATAACGTATAACGTTATATAGTATTACGTACTAACGTATAACGTTATATACTATTACGTAATGACGTATAACGTCATATACTATTACGTACTAACGTATAACGTTATATACTAATACGTAATAACGTGCAACGTTATATACTAATACGTAATAACGTATAACGTTATATACTATTACGTACTATCGTATAACGTTATATACTATCATGCAATGAGGTATAACGTTATATACTAATACGTAATAACGTATAACGTTATATACTATTACGTACTATCGTATAACGTTATATACTAGTACGTACTAACGTATAACGTTATATACTATTACGTACCTACGTATAACGTTATATACTATTACGTACTAATGTGTAACGTTATATACTAATACGTACTATCGTATAACGTTATATAATGTCACGTAATGAGGTATAACGATATATACTAATACGTAATAACGTATAACGTTATATACTATTACGTACTAACGTGTAACGTTATATACTATTACATACTAACGTGTCACGTTATATACTAATACGTAATAACGTATCACGTTATATGCTAATACGTACTATCGTATAACGTTATATACTATCACGTAATGAGGTATAACGTTATATACTAATACGTAATAACGTATAACGTTATATACTATTACGTACTATCGTATAACGTTATATACTAGTACGTACTAACGTATAACGTTATATACTATTACGTACCTACGTATAACGTTATATACTATTACGTACTAATGTGTAACGTTATATACTAATACGTAATTACGTATAACGTTATATACTATTACGTACTATCGTATAACGTTATATACTATTACGTACTAACGTATAACGTTATATACTATTACGTACCTACGTATAACGTTATATGCTAATACGTAATAACGTGCAACCTTATATACTAATACGTAATAACGTATAACGTTATATACTATTACGTACTAACGTATATCGTTATATACTATTACGTACATACGTGCAACGTTATATACTAATACGTAATAACGTATAACGTTATATACTATTACGTACTAATGTGTAACGTTATATACTAATACGTAATAACGTATAACGTTATATACTATTACGTACTATCGTATAACGTTATATACTAGTACGTACTAACGTATAACGTTATATACTATTACGTACCTACGTATAACGTTATATGCTAATACGTAATAACGTGTAACGTTATATATTAATACGTAATAACGTATAACATTATATACTATTACGTACTAACGTTTCACGTTATATACTAATACGTAATAACGTATAACGTTATATAGTATTACGTACTAACGTATAACGTTATATACTATTACGTAATGACGTATAACGTCATATACTATTACGTACTAACGTATAACGTTATATACTAATACGTAATAACGTGCAACGTTATATACTAATACGTAATAACGTATAACGTTATATACTATTACGTACTAACGTATAACGTTATATACTATTACGTAATAACGTGTAACGTTATATACTAATACGTAATAACGTATAACGTTATATACTATTACGTGCTAACGTATAACGTTATATACTATTACGTACTAACGTGTCACGTTATATACTAATACGTAATAACGTATAACGTTATATAATATTACGTACTAACGTATAACGTTATATACTATTACGTAATGACGTATAACGTCATATACTATTACGTACTAACGTATAACGTTATATACTAATACGTAATAACGTGTAACGTTATATACTAATGCGTAATAACGTATAACGTTATATACTAATACGTAATAACGTATAACGATATATATTATTACGTAATAACGTGTAACGTTATATACTAATACGTAATAACGTGTAACGTCATATACTAATACGTAATTACGTATAACGTCATATACTATTACGTACTAACGTGTAACGTTATATACTATTACGTACTAACGTGTAACGTTATATACTAATACGTAATAACGTATAACGTTATATACTAATACGTAATAACGTATAACGTTATATACTATTACGTAATAACGTGTAACGTTATATACTAATACGTAATTACGTATAACGTTATATACTATTACGTAATAACGAATAACGTTATATACTATTACGTACTAACGTATAACGTTATATACTATTACGTAATAACGTGTAACGTTATATACTAATACGTAATAACGTATAACGTCATATACTATTACGTGCTAACGTATAACGTTATATACTATTACGTACTAACGTGCAACGTTATATACTTATACGTAATAACGTATAACGTTATATACTATTACGTACTATCGTATAACGTTATATACTATTACGTACTAACGTGTAACGTTATATACTATTACGTACTATCGTATAACGTTATATACTATCACGAAATGAGGTATAACGTTATATACTAATACGTAATAACGTATAACGTTATATACTATTACGTACTAACGTGTCACGTTATATACTAATACGTAATAACGTATAACGTTATATAGTATTACGTACTAACGTATAACGTTATATACTATTACGTACTAATGTGTAACGATATATACTAATACGTAATAACGTATAACGTTATATACTATTACGTACTATCGTATAACGTTATATACTATTACGTACTAACGTATAACGTTATATACTATTACGTAATGACGTATAACGTCATATACTATTACGTACTAACGTATAACGTTATATACTAATACGTAATAACGTGCAACGTTATATACTAACACGTAATAACGTATAACGTTATATACTATTACGTGCTAACGTATAACGTTACATACTAATACGTACTAACGTATAACGTTATATACTATCACGTACTAACGTGTAACGTTATATACTATTACATACTAACGTGTCACGTTATATACTAATACGTAATAACGTATAACGTTATATACTAATACGTAATAACGTATAACGTTATATACTATTACGTACTAACGTATAACGTTATATACTATTACGTAATAACGTGTAAAGTTATATACTAATACGTAATAACGTATAACGTTATATACTATTACGTGCTAACGTATAACGTTATATACTATTACGTACTAACGTGCAACGTTATATACTAATACGTAATAACGTATAACGTTATATACTATTACATACTAACGTGTCACGTTATATACTAATACGTAATAACGTATAACGTTATATACTATTACGTACTATCGTATAACGTTATATACTATCATGCAATGAGGTATAACGTTATATACTAATACGTAATAACGTATAACGTTATATACTATTACGTACTATCGTATAACGTTATATACTATTACGTACTAACGTATAACGTTATATACTATTACGTACCTACGTATAACGTTATATGCTAATACGTAATAACGTGTAACGTTATATATTAATACGTAATAACGTATAACATTATATACTATTACGTACTAACGTGTCACGTTATATACTAATACGTAATAACGTATAACGTTATATAGTATTACGTACTAACGTATAACGTTATATACTATTACGTAATGACGTATAACGTCATATACTATTACGTACTAACGTATAACGTTATATACTAATACGTAATAACGTGCAACGTTATATACTATTACGTGCTAACGTATAACGTTATATACTATTACGTACTAACGTGCAACGTTATATACTAATACGTAATAACGTATAACGTTATATACTATTACGTGCTAACGTATAACGTTACATACTAATACATACTAACGTATAACGTTATATACTATCACGTACTAACGTGTAACGTTATATACTATTACATACTAACGTGTCACGTTATATACTAATACGTAATAACGTATAACGTTATATACTATTACGTACTATCGTATAACGTTATATACTATCATGTAATGAGGTATAACGTTATAAACTAATACGTAATAACGTATAACGTTATATACTATTACGTACTATCGTATAACGTTATATACTATTACGTACTAACGTATAACGTTATATACTATTACGTACCTACGTATAACGTTATATGCTAATACGTAATAACGTGTAACGTTATATATTAATACGTAATAACGTATAACATTATATACTATTACGTACTAACGTGTCACGTTATATACTAATACGTAATAACGTATAACGTTATATAGTATTACGTACTAACGTATAACGTTATATACTATTACGTAATGACGTATAACGTCATATACTATTACGTACTAACGTATAACGTTATATACTAATACGTAATAACGTGCAACGTTATATACTAATACGTAATAACGTATAACGTTATATACTATTACGTACTAACGTATAACGTTATATACTATTACGTAATAACGTGTAACGTTATATACTAATACGTAATAACGTGCAACGTTATATACTAATACGTAATAACGTATAACGTTATATACTAATACGTAATAACGTATAACGATATATATTATTACGTAATAACGTGTAACGTTATATACTAATACGTAATTACGTATAACGTCATATACTATTACGTACTAACGTATAACGTTATATACTATTACGTACTAACGTGTAACGTTATATAATAATACGTAATAACGTATAACGTTATATACTAATACGTAATAACGTATAACGTTATATACTATTACGTAATAACGTGTAACGTTATATACTAATACGTAATTACGTATAACGTTATATACTATTACGTACTAACGTATAACGTTATATACTATTACGTACTAACGTATAACGTTATATACTATTACGTAATAACGTATAACATTATATACTCTTACGTACTAACGTGTCACGTTATATACTAATACGTAATAACGTATAACGTTATATAGTATTACGTACTAACGTATAACGTTATATACTAATACGTAATGACGTATAACGTCATATACTATTACGTACTAACGTATAACGTTATATACTAATACGTAATAACGTGCAACGTTATATACTAATACGTAATAACGTATAACGTTATATACTATTACGTACTAACGTATAACGTTGTATAATATTACGTAATAACGTATAACGTTATATACTATTACGTGCTAACGTATAACCTTATATACTATTACGTACTAACGTGCAACATTATATACTAATACGTAATAACGTATAACGTTATATACTATTACGTGCTAACGTATAACGTTACATACTAATACGTACTAACGTATAACGTTATATACTATCACGTACTAACGTGTAACGTTATATACTATTACATACTAACGTGTCACGTTATATACTAATACGTAATAACGTATAACGTTATATACTATTACGTACTATCGTATAACGTTATATACTATCATGTAATGAGGTATAACGTTATAAACTAATACGTAATAACGTATAACGTTATATACTATTACGTACTATCGTATAACGTTATATACTATTACGTACTAACGTATAACGTTATATACTATTACGTACCTACGTATAACGTTATATGCTAATACGTAATAACGTGTAACGTTATATATTAATACGTAATAACGTATAACATTATATACTATTACGTACTAACGTGTCACGTTATATACTAATACGTAATAACGTATAACGTTATATAGTATTACGTACTAACGTATAACGTTATATACTATTACGTAATGACGTATAACGTCATATACTATTACGTACTAACGTATAACGTTATATACTAATACGTAATAACGTGCAACGTTATATACTAATACGTAATAACGTATAACGTTATATACTATTACGTACTATCGTATAACGTTATATACTATCATGCAATGAGGTATAACGTTATATACTAATACGTAATAACGTATAACGTTATATACTATTACGTACTATCGTATAACGTTATATACTATTACGTACTAACGTATAACGTTATATACTATTACGTACCTACGTATAACGTTATATGCTAATACGTAATAACGTGTAACGTTATATATTAATACGTAATAACGTATAACATTATATACTATTACGTACTAACGTGTCACGTTATATACTAATACGTAATAACGTATAACGTTATATAGTATTACGTACTAACGTATAACGTTATATACTATTACGTAATGACGTATAACGTCATATACTATTACGTACTAACGTATAACGTTATATACTAATACGTAATAACGTGCAACGTTATATACTAATACGTAATAACGTATAACGTTATATACTATTACGTACTAACGTATAACGTTATATACTATTACGTAATAACGTGTAACGTTATATACTAATACGTAATAACGTATAACGTTATATACTATTACGTGCTAACGTATAACGTTATATACTATTACGTACTAACGTGCAACGTTATATACTAATACGTAATAACGTATAACGTTATATACTATTACGTGCTAACGTATAACGTTACATACTAATACGTACTAACGTATAACGTTATATACTATCACGTACTAACGTGTAACGTTATATACTATTACATACTAACGTGTCACGTTATATACTAATACGTAATAACGTATAACGTTATATACTATTACGTACTATCGTATAACGTTATATACTATCATGTAATGAGGTATAACGTTATAAACTAATACGTAATAACGTATAACGTTATATACTATTACGTACTATCGTATAACGTTATATACTATTACGTACTAACGTATAACGTTATATACTATTAAGTACCTACGTATAACGTTATATGCTAATACGTAATAACGTGTAACGTTATATATTAATACGTAATAACGTATAACATTATATACTATTACGTACTAACGTGTCACGTTATATACTAATACGTAATAACGTATAACGTTATATAGTATTACGTACTAACGTATAACGTTATATACTATTACGTAATGACGTATAACGTCATATACTATTACGTACTAACATATAACGTTATATACTAATACGTAATAACGTGCAACGTTATATACTAATACGTAATAACGTATAACGTTATATACTATTACGTACTAACGTATAACGTTATATACTATTACGTAATAACGTGTAACGTTATATACTAATACGTAATAACGTGCAACGTTATATACTAATACGTAATAACGTATAACGTTATATACTAATACGTAATAACGTATAACGATATATAGTATTACGTAATAACGTGTAACGTTATATACTAATACGTAATTACGTATAACGTTATATACTATTACGTACTATCGTATAACGTTATATACTATCACGTAATGAGGTATAACGTTATATACTAATACGTAATAACGTATAACGTTATATACTATTACGTACTATCGTATAACGTTATATACTATTACGTACTAACGTATAACGTTATATACTATTACGTAATAACGTGTAACGTTATATACTAATACGTAATAACGTATAACGTTATATACCATTCCGTACTAACGTATAACGTTATATACTAATACATACTAAAGTGTAACGTTATATACTAATACGTAATAACGTATAACGTTATATACTATTACGTACTATCGTATAACGTTATATACTATTACGTACTAACGTATAACGTTATATACTATTACGTACTAACGTATAACGTTATATACTATTACATACTAACGTGTCACGTTATATACTAATACGTAATAACGTGCAACGTTATATACTAATACGTAATAACGTATAACGTTATATACTATTACGTACTAACGTATAACGTTATATACTATTACGTAATAACGTGTAACGTTATATACTAATACGTAATAACGTGCAACGTTATATACTAATACGTAATAACGTATAACGTTATATACTAATACGTAATAACGTATAACGATATATATTATTACGTAATAACGTGTAACGTTATATACTAATACGTAATTACGTATAACGTCATATACTATTACGTACTAACGTATAACGTTATATACTATTACGTACTAACGTGTAACGTTATATAATAATACGTAATAACGTATAACGTTATATACTAATACGTAATAACGTATAACGTTATATACTATTACGTAATAACGTGTAACGTTATATACTAATACGTAATTACGTATAACGTTATATACCATTACGTACTAACGTATAACGTTATATACTATTACGTACTAACGTATAACGTTATATACTATTACGTAATAACGTATAACATTATATACTCTTACGTACTAACGTGTCACGTTATATACTAATACGTAATAACGTATAACGTTATATAGTATTACGTACTAACGTATAACGTTATATACTATTACGTAATGACGTATAACGTCATATACTATTACGTACTAACGTATAACGTTATATACTAATACGTAATAACGTGCAACGTTATATACTAATACGTAATAACGTATAACGTTATATACTATTACGTACTAACGTATAACGTTATATACTATTACGTAATAACGTGTAACGTTATATATTAATACGTAATAACGTATAACATTATATACTATTACGTACTAACGTGTCACGTTATATACTAATACGTAATAACGTATAACGTTATATAGTATTACGTACTAACGTATAACGTTATATACTATTACGTAATGACGTATAACGTCATATACTATTACGTACTAACGTATAACGTTATATACTAATACGTAATAACGTGCAACGTTATATACTAATACGTAATAACGTATAACGTTATATACTATTACGTACTATCGTATAACGTTATATACTATCATGCAATGAGGTATAACGTTATATACTAATACGTAATAGCGTATAACGTTATATACTATTACGTACTATCGTATAACGTTATATACTATTACGTACTAACGTATAACGTTATATACTATTACGTACCTAAATATAACGTTATATGCTAATACGTAATAACGTGTAACGTTATATATTAATACGTAATAACGTATAACATTATATACTATTACGTACTAACGTGTCACGTTATATACTAATACGTAATAACGTATAACGTTATATAGTATTACGTACTAACGTATAACGTTATATACTATTACGTAATGACGTATAACGTCATATACTATTACGTACTAACGTATAACGTTATATACTAATACGTAATAACGTGCAACGTTATATACTAATACGTAATAACGTATAACGTTATATACTATTACGTACTAACGTATAACGTTATATACTATTACGTAATAACGTGTAACGTTATATACTAATACGTAATAACGTATAACGTTATATACTATTACGTGCTAACGTATAACGTTATATACTATTACGTACTAACGTGCAACGTTATATACTAATACGTAATAACGTATAACGTTATATACTATTACGTGCTAACGTATAACGTTACATACTAATACGTACTAACGTATAACGTTATATACTATCACGTACTAACGTGTAACGTTATATACTATTACATACTAACGTGTCACGTTATATACTAATACGTAATAACGTATAACGTTATATACTATTACGTACTATCGTATAACGTTATATACTATCATGTAATGAGGTATAACGTTATAAACTAATACGTAATAACGTATAACGTTATATACTATTACGTACTATCGTATAACGTCATATACTATTACGTACTAACGTATAACGTTATATACTATTAAGTACCTACGTATAACGTTATATGCTAATACGTAATAACGTGTAACGTTATATATTAATACGTAATAACGTATAACATTATATACTATTACGTACTAACGTGTCACGTTATATACTAATACGTAATAACGTATAACGTTATATAGTATTACGTACTAACGTATAACGTTATATACTATTACGTAATGACGTATAACGTCATATACTATTACGTACTAACGTATAACGTTATATACTAATACGTAATAACGTGCAACGTTATATACTAATACGTAATAACGTATAACGTTATATACTATTACGTACTAACGTATAACGTTATATACTATTACGTAATAACGTGTAACGTTATATACTAATACGTAATAACGTGCAACGTTATATACTAATACGTAATAACGTATAACGTTATATACTAATACGTAATAACGTATAACGATATATAGTATTACGTAATAACGTGTAACGTTATATACTAATACGTAATTACGTATAACGTTATATACTATTACGTACTATCGTATAACGTTATATACTATCACGTAATGAGGTATAACGTTATATACTAATACGTAATAACGTATAACGTTATATACTATTACGTACTATCGTATAACGTTATATACTATTACGTACTAACGTATAACGTTATATACTATTACGTAATAACGTGTAACGTTATATACTAATACGTAATAACGTATAACGTTATATACCATTCCGTACTAACGTATAACGTTATATACTAATACATACTAAAGTGTAACGTTATATACTAATACGTAATAACGTATAACGTTATATACTATTACGTACTATCGTATAACGTTATATACTATTACGTACTAACGTATAACGTTATATACTATTACGTACTAACGTATAACGTTATATACTATTACATACTAACGTGTCACGTTATATACTAATACGTAATAACATGCAACGTTATATACTAATACGTAATAACGTATAACGTTATATACTATTACGTACTAACGTATAACGTTATATACTATTACGTAATAACGTGTAACGTTATATACTAATACGTAATAACGTGCAACGTTATATACTAATACGTAATAACGTATAACGTTATATACTAATACGTAATAACGTATAACGATATATATTATTACGTAATAACGTGTAACGTTATATACTAATACGTAATTACGTATAACGTCATATACTATTACGTACTAACGTATAACGTTATATACTATTACGTACTAACGTGTAACGTTATATAACAATACGTAATAACGTATAACGTTATATACTAATACGTAATAACGTATAACGTTATATACTATTACGTAATAACGTGTAACGTTATATACTAATACGTAATTACGTATAACGTTATATACTATTACGTACTAACGTATAACGTTATATACTATTACGTACTAACGTATAACGTTATATACTATTACGTAATAACGTATAACATTATATACTCTTACGTACTAACGTGTCACGTTATATACTAATACGTAATAACGTATAACGTTATATAGTATTACGTACTAACGTATAACGTTATATACTATTACGTAATGACGTATAACGTCATATACTATTACGTACTAACGTATAACGTTATATACTAATACGTAATAACGTGCAACGTTATATACTAATACGTAATAACGTATAACGTTATATACTATTACGTACTAACGTATAACGTTATATACTATTACGTAATAACGTATAACGTTATATACTATTACGTGCTAACGTATAACGTTATATACTATTACGTACTAACGTGCAACATTATATACTAATACGTAATAACGTATAACGTTATATACTATTACGTGCTAACGTATAACGTTACATACTAATACGTACTAACGTATAACGTTATATACTATCACGTACTAACGTGTAACGTTATATACTATTACATACTAACGTGTCACGTTATATACTAATACGTAATAACGTATAACGTTATATACTATTACGTACTATCGTATAACGTTTTATACTATCATGTAATGAGGTATAACGTTATAAACTAATACGTAATAACGTATAACGTTATATACTATTACGTACTATCGTATAACGTTATATACTATTACGTACTAACGTATTACGTTATATACTATTACGTACCTACGTATAACGTTATATGCTAATACGTAATAACGTGTAACGTTATATATTAATACGTAATAACGTATAACATTATATACTATTACGTACTAACGTGTCACGTTATATACTAATACGTAATAACGTATAACGTTATATAGTATTACGTACTAACGTATAACGTTATATACTATTACGTAATGACGTATAACGTCATATACTATTACGTACTAACGTATAACGTTATATACTAATACGTAATAACGTGCAACGTTATATACTAATACGTAATAACGTATAACGTTATATACTATTACGTACTATCGTATAACGTTATATACTATCATGCAATGAGGTATAACGTTATATACTAATACGTAATAACGTATAACGTTATATACTATTACGTACTATCGTATAACGTTATATACTATTACGTACTAACGTATAACGTTATATACTATTACGTACCTACGTATAACGTTATATGCTAATACGTAATAACGTGTAACGTTATATATTAATACGTAATAACGTATAACATTATATACTATTACGTACTAACGTGTCACGTTATATACTAATACGTAATAACGTATAACGTTATATAGTATTACGTACTAACGTATAACGTTATATACTATTACGTAATGACGTATAACGTCATATACTATTACGTACTAACGTATAACGTTATATACTAATACGTAATAACGTGCAACGTTATATACTAATACGTAATAAAGTATAACGTTATATACTATTACGTACTAACGTATAACGTTATATACTATTACGTAATAACGTGTAACGTTATATACTAATACGTAATAACGTATAACGTTATATACTATTACGTGCTAACGTATAACGTTATATAATATTACGTACTAACGTGCAACGTTATATACTAATACGTAATAACGTATAACGTTATATACTATTACGTGCTAACGTATAACGTTACATACTAATACGTACTAACGTATAACGTTATATACTATCACGTACTAACGTGTAACGTTATATACTATTACATACTAACGTGTCACGTTATATACCAATACGTAATAACGTATAACGTTATATACTATTACGTACTATCGTATAACGTTATATACTATCATGTAATGAGGTATAACGTTATAAACTAATACGTAATAACGTATAACGTTATATACTATTACGTACTATCGTATAACGTTATATACTATTACGTACTAACGTATAACGTTATATACTATTAAGTACATACGTATAACGTTATATGCTAATACGTAATAACGTGTAACGTTATATATTAATACGTAATAACGTATAACATTATATACTATTACGTACTAACGTGTCACGTTATATACTAATACGTAATAACGTATAACGTTATATAGTATTACGTACTAACGTATAACGTTATATACTATTACGTAATGACGTATAACGTCATATACTATTACGTACTAACGTATAACGTTATATACTAATACGTAATAACGTGCAACGTTATATACTAATACGTAATAACGTATAACGTTATATACTATTACGTACTAACGTATAACGTTATATACTATTACGTAATAACGTGTAACGTTATATACTAATACGTAATAACGTGCAACGTTATATACTAATACGTAATAACGTATAACGTTATATACTAATACGTAATAACGTATAACGATATATAGTATTACGTAATAACGTGTAACGTTATATACTAATACGTAATTACGTATAACGTTATATACTATTACGTACTATCGTATAACGTTATATACTATCACGTAATGAGGTATAACGTTATATACTAATACGTAATAACGTATAACGTTATATACTATTACGTACGATCGTATAACGTTATATACTATTACGTACTAACGTATAACGTTATATACTATTACGTAATAACGTGTAACGTTATATACTAATACGTAATAACGTATAACGTTATATACCATTCCGTACTAACGTATAACGTTATATACTAATACATACTAAAGTGTAACGTTATATACTAATACGTAATAACGTATAACGTTATATAGTATTACGTACTAACGTATAACGTTATATACTATTACGTAATGACTTATAACGTCATATACTATTACGTAGTAACGTATAACGTTATATACTAATACGTAATAACGTGCAACGTTATATACTAATACGTAATAACGTATAACGTTATATACTATTACGTACTAACGTATAACGTTATATACTATTACGTACTAACGTGCAACGTTATATACTAATACGTAATAACGTATAACGTTATATACTATTACGTGCTAACGTATAACGTTATATACTAATACGTACTGACGTGTAACGTTATATACTAATACGTACTAACGTGTCACGTTATATACTAATACGTAATAACGTATAACGTTATATACTATTACGTACTAACGTGTCACGTTATATACTAATACGTAATAACGTATAACGTTATATACTAATACGTAATTACGTATAACGTTATATACTATTACGTACTAACGTATAACGTTATATACTATTACGTACTAACGTATAACGTTATATACTATTACGTACTAATGTATAACGTTATATACTATTACGTACTATCGTATAACGTTATATACTATTACGTACTAACGTATAACGTTATATACTATTACGTACTAACGTGCAACGTTATATACTAATACGTAATAACGTATAACGTTATATACTATTACGTGCTAACGTATAACGTTATATACTAATACGTACTGACGTATAACGTTATATACTATTACGTACTAACGTATAACGTTATATACTATTACATACTAACGTGTCACGTTATATACTAATACGTAATAACGTATAACGTTATATACTATTACGTACTATCGTATAACGTTATATACTATCACGTAATGAGGTATAACGTTATATACTAATACGTAATAACGTATAACGTTATATACTATTACGTACTATCGTATAACGTTATATGCTATTACGTACTAACGTATAACGTTATATACTATTACGTAATAACGTGTAACGTTATATACTAATACGTAATAACGTATAACGTTATATACCATTCCGTACTAACGTATAACGTTATATTCTAATACATACTAAATTGTAACGTTTTATACTAATACGTAATAACGTATAACGTTATATAGCATTACGTACTAACGTATAACGTTATATACTATTACGTAATGACGTATAACGTCATATACTATTACGTACTAACGTATAACGTTATATACTATTACGTGCTAACGTACAACGTTATATACTATTACGTACTAACGTGTAACGTTATATACTAATACGTAATAACGTATAACGTTATATACTAATACGTAATAACCTATAACGTTATATACTATTACGTAATAACGTGTAACGTTATATACTAATACGTAATAACGTATAACGTTATATACCATTACGTACTAACGTATAACGTTATATACTAATACATACTAAAGTGTAACGTTATATACTAATACGTAATAACGTATAACGTTATATAGTATTACGTACTAACGTATAAAGTTATATACTATTACGTAATGACTTATAACGTCATATACTATTACGTACTAACGTACAACGTTATATACTAATACGTAATAACGTGCAACGTTATATACTAATACGTAATAACGAATAACGTTATATACTATTACGTACTAACGTATAACGTTATATACTATTACGTACTAACGTGCTACGTCATATACTAATACGTAATAACGTATAACGTTATATACTATTACGTGCTAACGTATAACGTTATATACTAATACGTACTAACGTGTAACGTTATATACTAATACATACTAACGTGTCACGTTATATACTAATACGTAATAACGTATAACGTTATATACTATTACGTACTAACGTGTAACGTTATATACTAATACGTACTCACGTATAGCCTTATATACTATTACGTACTAACGTATAACGTTATATACTATTACGTACTAACGTATAACGTTATATACTATTACGTACTAACGTGCAACGTTATATACTAATACGTAATAACGTATAACGTTATATACTATTACGTGCTAACGTATAACGTTACATACTATTACGTACTAACGTGTAACGTTATATACTAATACGTAATAACGTATAACGTTATATACTAATACGTAATAACGTATAACGTTATATACTATTACGTAATAACGTGTAACGTTATATACTAATACGTAATAACGTATAACGTTATATACTATTACGTACTATCGTATAACGTTATATACTATTACGTACTAACGTATAACGTTATATACTATTACGTAATAACGTGTAACGTTATATACTAATTCGTAATAACGTATAACGTTATATACCATTCCTTACTAACGTATAACGTTATATACTAATACATACTAAAGTGTAACGTTATATACTAATACGTAATAACGTATAACGTTATATAGTATTACGTACTAACGTATAACGTTATGTACTATTACGTAATGACGTATAACGTCATATACTATTACGTACTAACGTATAACGTTATATACTATTACGGAATGACGTATAACGTCATATACTATTACGTACTAACGTATAACGTTATATACTAATACGTAATAACGTGCAACCTTATATAATAATACGTAATAACGTATAACGTTATATACTATTACGTACTAACGTATAACGTTATATACTATTACGTACATACGTGCAACGTTATATACTAATACGTAATAACGTATAACGCTATATACTATTACGTACTAATGTGTAACGTTATATACTAATACGTAATAACGTATAACGTTATATACTATTACGTACTATCGTATAACGTTATATACTATTACGTACTAACGTATAACGTTATATACTATTACGTACCTACGTATAACGTTATATGCTAATACGTAATAACGTGTAACGTTATATATTAATACGTAATAACGTATAACATTATATACTATTACGTACTAACGTGTCACGTTATATACTAATACGTAATAACGTATAACGTTATATAGTATTACGTACTAACGTATAACGTTATATACTATTACGTAATGACGTATAACGTCATATACTATTACGTACTAACGTATAACGTTATATACTAATACGTAATAACGTGCAACGTTATATACTAATACGTAATAACGTATAACGTTATATACTATTACGTACTAACGTATAACGTTATATACTATTACGTAATAACGTGTAACGTTATATACTAATACGTAATAACGTATAACGTTATATACTATTACGTGCTAACGTATAACGTTATATACTATTACGTACTAACGTGCAACGTTATATACTAATACGTAATAACGTATAACGTTATATACTATTACGTGCTAACGTATATCGTTACATACTAATACGTACTAACGTATAACGTTATATACTATCACGTACTAACGTGTAACGTTATATACTATTACATACTAACGTGTCACGTTATATACTAATACGTAATAACGTATAACGTTATATACTATTACGTACTATCGTATAACGTTATATACTATCATGTAATGAGGTATAACGTTAGATACTAATACGTAATAACGTATAACGTTATATACTATTACGTACTATCGTATAACGTTATATACTATTACGTACTAACGTATAACGTTATATACTATTACGTACCTACGTATAACGTTATATGCTAATACGTAATAACGTGTAACGTTATATATTAATACGTAATAACGTATAACATTATATACTATTACGTACTAACGTGTCACGTTATATACTAATACGTAATAACGTATAACGTTATATAGTATTACGTACTAACGTATAACGTTATATACTATTACGTAATGACGAATAACGTCATATACTATTACGTAATAACGTATAACGTTATATACTATTACGTAATGACGTATAACGTCATATACTATTACGTAATAACGTATAACGTTATATACTAATACGTAATAACGTGCAACGTTATATACTAATACGTAATAACGTATAACGTTATATACTATTACGTACTAACGTATAACGTTATATACTATTTCGTAATAACGTGTAACGTTATATACTAATACGTAATAACGTATAACGTTATATACTATTACGTGCTAACGTATAACGTTATATACTATTACGTACTAACGTGCAACGTTATATACTAATACGTAATAACGTATAACGTTATATACTATTACGTACTAACGTATAACGTTATATACTATTACGTAATAACGTGCAACGTTATATACTAATACGTAATAACGTATAACGTTATATACTATTACGTACTAACGCATAACGTTATATACTATTACGTACTAACGTGCAACGTTATATACTAATACGTAATAACGTATAACGTTATATACTATTACGTGCTAACGTATAACGTTATATACTAATACGTACTAACGTGTAACGTTATATACTAATACGTACTAACGTGTCAAGTTATATACTAATACGTAATAACGTATAACGTTATATACTATTACGTACTAACGTGTAACGTTATATACTAATACGTACTCACGTATAACGTTATATACTATTACGTACTAACGTGCAACGTTATATACTATTACGTACTAACGTGTAACGTTATATAGTATTACGTACTAGCGTATAACGTTATATACTATTACGTAATGACGTATAACGTCATATACTATTACGTAATAACGTATAACGTTATATACTAATACGTAATAACGTGCAACGTTATATACTAATACGTAATAACGTATAACGTTATATACTGTTACGTACTAACGTATAACGTTATATACTATTTCGTAATGACGTATAACGTCATATACTATTACGTACTAACGTATAACGTTATATACTAATACGTAATAACGTGTAACGTTATATACTATTACATACTAACGTGTCACGTTATATACTAATACGTACCTACGTATAACGTTATATGCTAATACGTAATAACGTGTAACGTTATATATTAATACGTAATAACGTATAACATTATATACTATTACGTACTAACGTGTCACGTTATATACTAATACGTAATAACGTATAACGTTATATAGTATTACGTACTAACGTATAACGTTATATACTATTACGTAACGACGTATAACGTCATATACTATTACGTACTAACGTATAACGTTATATACTAATACGTAATAACGTGCAACGTTATATACTAATACTTAATAACGTATAACGATATATACTATTACGTACTAACGTATAACGTTATATACTATTACGTACTAACGTATAACGTTATATACTATTACGTAATAACGTGTAACGTTATATACTAATACGTAATAACGTATAACGTTATATACTATTACGTACTAACGTGTAACGTTATATACTAATACGTAATAACGTATAACGTTATATACTATTACGTGCTAACGTATAACGTTATATACTATTACGTACTAACGTGCAACGTTATATACTAATACGTAATAACGTATAACGTTATATACTATTACGTGCTAACGTATAACGTTATATACTATCACGTAATGAGGTATAACGTTATATACTAATACGTAATAACGTATAACGTTATATACTATTAAGTACTATCGTATAACGTTATATACTATTACGTACTAACGTATAACGTTATATACTATTACGTACTAACGTATAACGTTATATACTATTACGTAATAACGTGTAACGTTATATACTAATACGTAATAACGTATAACGTTATATACCATTCCGTACTAACGTATAACGTTATATTCTAATGCATACTAAATTGTAACGTTATATACTAATACGTAATAACGTATAACGTTATATAGTATTACGTACTAACGTATAACGTTATATACTATTACGTAATGACGTATAACGTTATATACTATTACGTAATGACGTATAACGTTATATACTATTACGTACTATCGTATAACGTCATATACTATTACGTACTAACGTATAACGTTATATACTAATACGTAATAACGTGCAACGTTATATACTAATACGTAATAACGTATAACGTTATATACTATTACGTACTAACGTATAACGTTATATACTATTACGTGCTAACGTATAACGTTATATACTATTACGTACTAACGTGCAACGTTATATACTAATACGTAATAACGTATAACGTTATATACTATTACGTGCTAACGTATAACGTTATATACTATCACGTAATGAGGTATAACGTTATATACTAATACGTAATAACGTATAACGTTATATACTATTACGTACTATCGTATAACGTCATATACTATTACGTACTAACGTATAACGTTATATACTAATACGTAATAACGTGCAACGTTATATACTAATACGTAATAACGTATAACGTTATATACTATTACGTACTAACGTATAACGTTATATACTATTACGTAATAACGTGTAACGTTATATACTAATACGTAATAACGTATAACGTTATATACTATTACGTGCTAACGTATAACGTTATATACTATTACGTACTAACGTGCAACGTTATATACTAATACGTAATAACGTATAACGTTATATACTATTACGTACTATCGTATAACGTTATATACTATTACGTACTAACGTATAACGTTATATTCTAATACATACTAAATTGTAACGTTTTATACTAATACGTAATAACGTATAACGTTATATAGCATTACGTACTAACGTATAACGTTATATACTATTACGTACATACGTGCAACGTTACATACTAATACGTAATAACGTATAACGTTATATACTATTACGTACTAATGTGTAACGTTATATACTAATACGTAATAACGTGTAACGTTATATACTATTACGTACTATCGTATAACGTTATATACAATTACGTACTAACGTATAACGTTATATACTATTACGTACCTACGTATAACGTTATATGCTAATACGTAATAACGTGTAACGTTATATATTAATACGTAATAACGTATAACATTATATACTATTACGTACTAACGTGTCACGTTATATACTAATACGTAATAACGTATAACGTTATATAGTATTACGTACTAACGTATAACGTTATATACTATTACGTAATGACGAATAACGTCATATACTATTACGTAATAACGTATAACGTTATATACTATTACGTAATGACGTATAACGTCATATACTATTACGTAATAACGTATAACGTTATATACTAATACGTAATAACGTGCAACGTTATATACTAATACGTAATAACGTATAACGTTATATACTATTACGTACTAACGTATAACGTTATATACTATTTCGTAATAACGTGTAACGTTATATACTAATACGTAATAACGTATAACGTTATATACTATTACGTGCTAACGTATAACGTTATATACTATTACGTACTAACGTGCAACGTTATATACTAATACGTAATAACGTATAACGTTATATACTATTACGTACTAACGTATAACGTTATATACTATTACGTAATAACGTGCAACGTTATATACTAATACGTAATAACGTATAACGTTATATACTATTACGTACTAACGCATAACGTTATATACTATTACGTACTAACGTGCAACGTTATATACTAATACGTAATAACGTATAACGTTATATACTATTACGTGCTAACGTATAACGTTATATACTAATACGTACTAACGTGTAACGTTATATACTAATACGTACTAACGTGTCAAGTTATATACTAATACGTAATAACGTATAACGTTATATACTATTACGTACTAACGTGTAACGTTATATACTAATACGTACTCACGTATAACGTTATATACTATTACGTACTAACGTGCAACGTTATATACTATTACGTACTAACGTGTAACGTTATATAGTATTACGTACTAGCGTATAACGTTATATACTATTACGTAATGACGTATAACGTCATATACTATTACGTAATAACGTATAACGTTATATACTAATACGTAATAACGTGCAACGTTATATACTAATACGTAATAACGTATAACGTTATATACTGTTACGTACTAACGTATAACGTTATATACTATTTCGTAATGACGTATAACGTCATATACTATTACGTACTAACGTGTCAAGTTATATACTAATACGTAATAACGTATAACGTTATATACTATTACGTACTAACGTGTAACGTTATATACTAATACGTACTCACGTATAACGTTATATACTATTACGTACTAACGTGCAACGTTATATACTAATACGTAATAACGTGCAACGTTATATACTAATACGTAATAACGTATAACGATATATACTATTACGTACTAACGTATAACGTTATATACTATTACGTACTAACGTATAACGTTATATACTATTACGTAATAACGTGTAACGTTATATACTAATACGTAATAACGTATAACGTTATATACTATTACGTACTAACGTGTAACGTTATATACTAATACGTAATAACGTATAACGTTATATACTATTACGTGCTAACGTATAACGTTATATACTATTACGTACTAACGTGCAACGTTATATACTAATACGTAATAACGTATAACGTTATATACTATTACGTGCTAACGTATAACGTTATATACTATCACGTAATGAGGTATAACGTTATATACTAATACGTAATAACGTATAACGTTATATACTATTACGTACTATCGTATAACGTTATATACTATTACGTACTAACGTATAACGTTATATACTATTACGTAATAACGTGTCACGTTATATACTAATACGTAATAACGTATAACGTTATATAGTATTACGTACTAACGTATAACGTTATATACTATTACGTAATGACGTATAACGTCATATACTATTACGTACTAACGTATAACGTTATATACTAATACGTAATAACGTGCAACGTTATATACTAATACGTAATAACGTATAACGATATATACTATTACGTACTAACGTATAACGTTATATACTATTACGTACTAACGTGTAACGTTATATACTAATACGTAATAACGTATAACGTTATATACTATTACGTGCTAACGTATAACGTTATATACTATTACGTACTAACGTGCAACGTTATATACTAATACGTAATAACGTATAACGTTATATACTATTACGTGCTAACGTATAACGTTATATACTAATACGTACTAACGTCTAACGTTATATACTATTACGTACTAACGTATAACGTTATATACTATTACATACTAACGTGTCACGTTATATACTAATACGTAATAACGTATAACGTTATATACTATTACGTACTATCGTATAACGTTATATACTATCACGTAATGAGGTATAACGTTATATACTAATACGTAATAACGTATAACGTTATATACTATTACGTACTATCGTATAACGTTATATACTATTACGTACTAACGTATAACGTTATATACTATTACGTAATAACGTGTAACGTTATATACTAATACGTAATAACGTATAACGTTATATACCATTCCGTACTAACGTATAACGTTATATTCTAATGCATACTAAATTGTAACGTTATATACTAATACGTAATAACGTATAACGTTATATAGTATTACGTACTAACGTATAACGTTATATACTATTACGTAATGACGTATAACGTCATATACTATTACGTAATAACGTATAACGTTATATACTAATACGTAATTACGTATAACGTTATATACTATTACGTACTAACGTATAACGTTATATACTATTACGTACTAACGTATAACGTTATATACTATTACGTACTAACGTATAACGTTATATACTCTTACGTAATAACGTATAACGTTATATACTCTTACGAACTAACGTGTCACGTTATATACTATTACGCACTAACGTGTAACGTTATATACTAATACGTAATAACGTATAACGTTATATACTAATACGTAATAACGTATAACGTTATATACTATTACGTAATAACGTGTAACGTTATATACTAATACGTAATAACGTATAACGTTATATACCATTACGTACTAACGTATAACGTTATATACTAATACATACTAAAGTGTAACGTTATATACTAATACGTAATAACGTATAACGTTATATACTATTACGTACTAACGCATAACGTTATATACTATTACGTACTAACGTGCAACGTTATATACTAATACGTAATAACGTATAACGTTATATACTATTACGTGCTAACGTATAACGTTATATACTAATACGTACTAACGTGTAACGTTATATACTAATACGTACTAACGTGTCACGTTATATACTAATACGTAATAACGTATAACGTTATATACTATTACGTACTAACGTGTAACGT
This sequence comes from Bombus pascuorum, assembly GCF_905332965.1. Taxonomy (NCBI): domain Eukaryota; kingdom Metazoa; phylum Arthropoda; class Insecta; order Hymenoptera; family Apidae; genus Bombus; species Bombus pascuorum. Next base: position 15,271,036 of record NC_083489.1, on the reverse strand, counting down.
TATATACTAATACGTACTCACGTATAACGTTATATACTATAACGTACTAACGTGCAACGTTATATACTATTACGTACTAACGTGTAACGTTATATAGTATTACGTACTAACGTATAACGTTATATACTATTACGTAATGACGTATAACGTCATATACTATTACGTAATAACGTATAACGTTATATACTAATACGTAATAACGTGCAACGTTATATACTAATACGTAATAACGTATAACGTTATATACTATTACGTACTAACGTATAACGTTATATACTATTTCGTAATAACGTGTAACGTTATATACTAATACGTAATAACGTATAACGTTATATACTATTACGTGCTAACGTATAACGTTATATACTATTACGTACTAACGTGCAACGTTATATACTAATACGTAATAACGTATAACGTTATATACTATTACGTGCTAACGTATAACGTTATATACTAATACGTACTAACGTATAACGTTATATACTATTACGTACTAACGTGTAACGTTATATACTATTACATACTAACGTGTCACATTATATACTAATACGTAATAACGTATAACGTTATATACTATTACGTACTATCGTATAACGTTATATACTATCACGTAATGAGGTATAACGTTATATACTAATACGTAATAACGTATAACGTTATATACTATTACGTGCTAACGTATATCGTTATATACTAATACGTACTAACGTGTAACGTTATATACTAATACGTACTAACGTATAACGTTATATACTATTACGTACCTACGTATAACGTTATATGCTAATACGTAATAACGTGTAACGTTATATATTAATACGTAATAACGTATAACATTATATACTATTACGTACTAACGTGTCACGTTATATACTAATACGTAATAACGTATAACGTTATATAGTATTACGTACTAACGTATAACGTTATATACTATTACGTAATGACGTATAACGTCATATACTATTACGTACTAACGTATAACGTTATATACTAATACGTAATAACGTGCAACGTTATATACTAATACGTAATAACGTATAACGTTATATACTATTACGTACTAACGTATAACGTTATATACTATTACGTAATAACGTGTAACGTTATATACTAATACGTAATAACGTATAACGTTATATACTATTACGTGCTAACGTGTCACGTTATATACTAATACGTAATAACGTATAACGTTATATAGTATTACGTACTAACGTATAACGTTATATACTATTACGTAATGACGTATAACGTTATATACTAATACGTACTGACGTATAACGTTATATACTATTACGTACTAACGTATAACGTTATATACTATTACATACTAACGTGTCACGTTATATACTAATACGTAATAACGTATAACGTTATATACTATTACGTACTATCGTATAACGTTATATACTATCACGTAATGAGGTATAACGTTATATACTAATACGTAATAACGTATAACGTTATATACTATTACGTACTATCGTATAACGTTATATACTATCACGTAATGAGGTATAACGTTATATACTAATACGTAATAACGTATAACGTTATATACCATTCCGTACTAACGTATAACGTTATATTCTAATACATACTAAATTGTAACGTTTTATACTAATACGTAATAACGTATAACGTTATATAGTATTACGTACTAACGTATAACGTTATATACTATTACGTAATGACGTATAACGTCATATACTATTACGTACTAACGTATAACGTTATATACTATTACGTGCTAACGTATAACGTTATATACTATTACGTACTAACGTGTAACGTTATATACTAATACGTAATTACGTATAACGTTATATACTAATACGTAATAACGTATAACGTTATATACTATTACGTAATAACGTGTAACGTTATATACTAATACGTAATAACGTATAACGTTATATACCATTACGTACTAACGTATAACGTTATATACTAATACATACTAAAGTGTAACGTTATATACTAATACGTAATAACGTATAACGTTATATAGTATTACGTACTAACGTATAAAGTTATATACTATTACGTAATGACTTATAACGTCATATACTATTACGTACTAACGTATAACGTTATATACTAATACGTAATAACGTGCAACGTTATATACTAATACGTAATAACGAATAACGTTATATACTATTACGTACTAACGTATAACGTTATATACTATTACGTACTAACGTGCAACGTTATATACTAATACGTAATAACGTATAACGTTATATACTATTACGTGCTAACGTATAACGTTATATACTAATACGTACTAACGTGTAACGTTATATACTAATACGTACTAACGTGTCACGTTATATACTAATACGTAATAACGTATAACGTTATATACTATTACGTACTAACGTGTAACGTTATATACTAATACGTACTCACGTATAGCCTTATATACTATTACGTACTAACGTATAACGTTATATACTATTACGTACTAACGTATAACGTTATATACTATTACGTACTAACGTGCAACGTTATATACTAATACGTAATAACGTATAACGTTATATACTATTACGTGCTAACGTATAACGTTATATACTATTACATACTAACGTGTCACGTTATATACTATTACGTAATAACGTGTAACGTTATATACTAATACGTAATAACGTATAACGTTATATACCATTCCGTACTAACGTATAACGTTATATTCTAATACATACTAAATTGTAACGTTATATACTAATACGTAATAACGTATAACGTTATATAGTATTACGTACTAACGTATAACGTTATATACTATTACGTAATGACGTATAACGTCATATACTATTACGTACTAACGTATAACGTTATATACTATTACGTGCTAACGTATAACGTTATATACTATTACGTACTAACGTGTAACGTTATATACTAATACGTAATAACGTATAACGTTATATACTAATACGTAATAACGTATAACGTTATATACTATTACGTAATAACGTGTAACGTTATATACTAATACGTAATAACGTATAACGTTATATACTATTACGTACTATCGTATAACGTTATATACTATTACGTACTAACGTATAACGTTATATACTATTACGTAATAACGTGTAACGTTATATAGTAATTCGTAATAACGTATAACGTTATATACCATTCCTTACTAACGTATAACGTTATATACTAATACATACTAAAGTGTAACGTTATATACTAATACGTAATAACGTATAACGCTATATAGTATTACGAACTAACGTATAACGTTATATACTATTACGTAATGACGTATAACGTCATATACTATTACGTACTAACGTATAACGTTATATACTATTACGTAATGACGTATAACGTCATATACTATTACGTACTAACGTATAACGTTATATACTAATACTTAATAACGTGCAACCTTATATACTAATACGTAATAACGTATAACGTTATATACTATTACGTACTAACGTATAACGTTATATACTATTACGTACATACGTGCAACGTTATATACTAATACGTAATAACGTATAACGTTATATGCTATTACGTACTAATGTGTAACGTTATATACTAATACGTAATAACGTATAACGTTATATACTATTACGTACTATCGTATAACGTTATATACTATTACGTACTAACGTATAACGTTATATACTATTACGTACCTACGTATAACGTTATATGCTAATACGTAATAACGTGTAACGTTATATATTAATACGTAATAACGTATAACATTATATACTATTACGTACTAACGTGTCACGTTATATACTAATACGTAATAACGTATAACGTTATATAGTATTACGTACTAACGTATAACGTTATATACTATTACGTACTAACGTGCAACGTTATATACTAATACGTAATAACGTATAACGTTATATACTATTACGTGCTAACGTATAACGTTACATACTAATACGTACTAACGTATAACGTTATATACTATCACGTACTAACGTGTAACGTTATATACTATTACATACTAACGTGTCACGTTATATACTAATACGTAATAACGTATAACGTTATATACTATTACGTACTATCGTATAACGTTATATACTATCATGTAATGAGGTATAACGTTATATACTAATACGTAATAACGTATAACGTTATATACTATTACGTACTATCGTATAACGTTATATACTATTACGTAATGACGTATAACGTCATATACTATAACGTACTAACGTATAACGTTATATACTAATACGTAATAACGTGCAACGTTATATACTAATACGTAATAACGTATAACGTTATATACTATTACGTACTAACGTATAACGTTATATACTATTACGTAATAACGTGTAACGTTATATACTAATACGTAATAACGTATAACGTTATATACTATTACGTGCTAACGTATAACGTTATATACTATTACGTACTAACGTGCAACGTTATATACTAATACGTAATAACGTATAACGTTATATACTATTACGTGCTAACGTATAACGTTACATACTAATACGTACTAACGTATAACGTTATATACTATCACGTACTAACGTGTAACGTTATATACTATTACATACTAACGTGTCACGTTATATACTAATACGTAATAACGTATAACGTTATATACTATTACGTAATATAGTATAACGTTATATACTATCATGTAATGAGGTATAACGTTATATACTAATACGTAATAACGTATAACGTTATATACTATTACGTACTATCGTATAACGTTATATACTATTACGTACTAACGTATAACGTTATATACTATTACGTACTAACGTGTAACGTTATATACTAATACGTAATAACGTATAACGTTATATACTATTACGTACTATCGTATAACGTTATATACTATTACGTACTAACGTATAACGTTATATACTATTACGTACCTACGTATAACGTTATATGCTAATACGTAATAACGTGTAACGTTATATATTAATACGTAATAACGTATAACATTATATACTATTACGTACTAACGTGTCACGTTATATACTAATACGTAATAACGTATAACGTTATATACCATTACGTACTAACGTATAACGTTATATACTAATACATACTAAAGTGTAACGTTATATACTAATACGTAATAACGTATAACGTTATATAGTATTACGTACTAACGTATAAAGTTATATACTATTACGTAATGACTTATAACGTCATATACTATTACGTACTAACGTATAACGTTATATACTAATACGTAATAACGTGCAACGTTATATACTAATACGTAATAACGAATAACGTTATATACTATTACGTACTAACGTATAACGTTATATACTATTACGTACTAACGTGCAACGTTATATACTAATACGTAATAACGTATAACGTTATATACTATTACGTGCTAACGTATAACGTTATATACTAATACGTACTAACGTGTAACGTTATATACTAATACGTACTAACGTGTCACGTTATATACTAATACGTAATAACGTATAACGTTATATACTATTACGTACTAACGTGTAACGTTATATACTAATACGTACTCACGTATAGCCTTATATACTATTACGTACTAACGTATAACGTTATATACTATTACGTACTAACGTATAACGTTATATACTATTACGTACTAACGTGCAACGTTATATACTAATACGTAATAACGTATAACGTTATATACTATTACGTGCTAACGTATAACGTTATATACTATTACATACTAACGTGTCACGTTATATACTAATACGTAAAAACGTATAACGTTATATACTATTACGTACTATCGTATAACGTTATATACTATCACGTAATGAGGTATAACGTTATATACTAATACGTAATAACGTATAGCGTTATATACTATTACGAACTATCGTATAACGTTATATTCTATAACTTAATAACGTATAACGTTATATACTATTACGTAATAACGTGTAACGTTATATACTAATACGTAATAACGTATAACGTTATATACCATTCCGTACTAACGTATAACGTTATATTCTAATACATACTAAATTGTAACGTTATATACTAATACGTAATAACGTATAACGTTATATAGTATTACGTACTAACGTATAACGTTATATACTATTACGTAATGACGTATAACGTCATATACTATTACGTACTAACGTATAACGTTATATACTATTACGTGCTAACGTATAACGTTATATACTATTACGTACTAACGTGTAACGTTATATACTAATACGTAATAACGTATATCGTTATATACTAATACGTAATAACGTATAACGTTATATACTATTACGTAATAACGTGTAACGTTATATACTAATACGTAATAACGTATAACGTTATATACTATTACGTACTATCGTATAACGTTATATACTATTACGTACTAACGTATAACGTTATATACTATTACGTAATAACGTGTAACGTTATATAGTAATTCGTAATAACGTATAACGTTATATACCATTCCTTACTAACGTATAACGTTATATACTAATACATACTAAAGTGTAACGTTATATACTAATACGTAATAACGTATAACGTTATATAGTATTACGTACTAACGTATAACGTTATATACTATTACGTAATGACGTATAACGTCATATACTATTACGTACTAACGTATAACGTTATATACTATTACGTAATGACGTATAACGTCATATACTATTACGTACTAACGTATAACGTTATATACTAATACGTAATAACGTGCAACCTTATATACTAATACGTAATAACGTATAACGTTATATACTATTACGTACTAACGTATAACGTTATATACTATTACGTACATACGTGCAACGTTATATACTAATACGTAATAACGTATAACGTTATATGCTATTACGTACTAATGTGTAACGTTATATACTAATACGTAATAACGTATAACGTTATATACTATTACGTACTATCGTATAACGTTATATACTATTACGTACTAACGTATAACGTTATATACTATTACGTACCTACGTATAACGTTATATGCTAATACGTAATAACGTGTAACGTTATATATTAATACGTAATAACGTATAACATTATATACTATTACGTACTAACGTGTCACGTTATATACTAATACGTAATAACGTATAACGTTATATAGTATTACGTACTAACGTATAACGTTATATACTATTACGTACTAACGTGCAACGTTATGTACTAATACGTAATAACGTATAACGTTATATACTATTACGTGCTAACGTATAACGTTACATACTAATACGTACTAACGTATAACGTTATATACTATCACGTACTAACGTTTAACGTTATATACTATTACATACTAACGTGTCACGTTATATACTAATACGTAATAACGTATAACGTTATATACTATTACGTACTATCGTATAACGTTATATACTATCATGTAATGAGGTATAACGTTATATACTAATACGTAATAACGTATAACGTTATATACTATTACGTACTATCGTATAACGTTATATACTATTACGTACTAACGTATAACGTTATATACTATTACGTACCTACGTATAACGTTATATGCTAATACGTAATAACGTGTAACGTTATATATTAATACGTAATAACGTATAACATTATATACTATTACGTACTAACGTGTCACGTTATATACTAATACGTAATAACGTATAACGTTATATAGTATTACGTACTAACGTATAACGTTATATACTATTACGTAATGACGTATAACGTCATATACTATTACGTACTAACGTATAACGTTATATACTAATACGTAATAACGTGCAACGTTATATACTAATACGTAATAACGTATAACGTTATATACTATTACGTACTAACGTATAACGTTATATACTATTACGTAATAACGTGTAACGTTATATACTAATACGTAATAACGTATAACGTTATATACTATTACGTGCTAACGTATAACGTTATATACTATTACGTACTAACGTGCAACGTTATATACTAATACGTAATAACGTATAACGTTATATACTATTACGTGCTAACGTATAACGTTACATACTAATACGTACTAACGTATAACGTTATATACTATCACGTACTAACGTGTAACGTTATATACTATTACATACTAACGTGTCACGTTATATACTAATACGTAATAACGTATAACGTTATATACTATTACGTAATATCGTATAACGTTATATACTATCATGTAATGAGGTATAACGTTATATACTAATACGTAATAACGTATAACGTTATATACTATTACGTACTATCGTATAACGTTATATACTATTACGTACTAACGTATAACGTTATATACTATTACGTACTAACGTGTAACGTTATATACTAATACGTAATAACGTATAACGTTATATACTAATACGTAATAACGTATAACGTTATATACTATTACGTAATAACGTGTAACGTTATATACTAATACGTAATAACGTATAACGTTATATACTATTACGTACTATCGTATAACGTTATATACTATTACGTACTAACGTATAACGTTATATACTATTACGTAATAACGTGTAACGTTATATAGTAATTCGTAATAACGTATAACGTTATATACCATTCCTTACTAACGTATAACGTTATATACTAATACATACTAAAGTGTAACGTTATATACTAATACGTAATAACGTATAACGTTATATAGTATTACGTACTAACGTATAACGTTATATACTATTACGTAATGACGTATAACGTCATATACTATTACGTACTAACGTATAACGTTATATACTATTACGTAATGACGTATAACGTCATATACTATTACGTACTAACGTATAACGTTATATACTAATACGTAATAACGTGCAACCTTATATACTAATACGTAATAACGTATAACGTTATATACTATTACGTACTAACGTATAACGTTATATACTATTACGTACATACGTGCAACGTTATATACTAATACGTAATAACGTATAACGTTATATGCTATTACGTACTAATGTGTAACGTTATATACTAATACGTAATAACGTATAACGTTATATACTATTACGTACTATCGTATAACGTTATATACTATTACGTACTAACGTATAACGTTATATACTATTACGTACCTACGTATAACGTTATATGCTAATACGTAATAACGTGTAACGTTATATATTAATACGTAATAACGTATAACATTATATACTATTACGTACTAACGTGTCACGTTATATACTAATACGTAATAACGTATAACGTTATATAGTATTACGTACTAACGTATAACGTTATATACTATTACGTACTAACGTGCAACGTTATATACTAATACGTAATAACGTATAACGTTATATACTATTACGTGCTAACGTATAACGTTACATACTAATACGTACTAACGTATAACGTTATATACTATCACGTACTAACGTGTAACGTTATATACTATTACATACTAACGTGTCACGTTATATACTAATACGTAATAACGTATAACGTTATATACTATTACGTACTATCGTATAACGTTATATACTATCATGTAATGAGGTATAACGTTATATACTAATACGTAATAACGTATAACGTTATATACTATTACGTACTATCGTATAACGTTATATACTATTACGTACTAACGTATAACGTTATATACTATTACGTACCTACGTATAACGTTATATGCTAATACGTAATAACGTGTAACGTTATATATTAATACGTAATAACGTATAACATTATATACTATTACGTACTAACGTGTCACGTTATATACTAATACGTAATAACGTATAACGTTATATAGTATTACGTACTAACGTATAACGTTATATACTATTACGTAATGACGTATAACGTCATATACTATTACGTACTAACGTATAACGTTATATACTAATACGTAATAACGTGCAACGTTATATACTAATACGTAATAACGTATAACGTTATATACTATTACGTACTAACGTATAACGTTATATACTATTACGTAATAACGTGTAACGTTATATACTAATACGTAATAACGTATAACGTTATATACTATTACGTGCTAACGTATAACGTTATATACTATTACGTACTAACGTGCAACGTTATATACTAATACGTAATAACGTATAACGTTATATACTATTACGTGCTAACGTATAACGTTACATACTAATACGTACTAACGTATAACGTTATATACTATCACGTACTAACGTGTAACGTTATATACTATTACATACTAACGTGTCACGTTATATACTAATACGTAATAACGTATAACGTTATATACTATTACGTAATATCGTATAACGTTATATACTATCATGTAATGAGGTATAACGTTATATACTAATACGTAATAACGTATAACGTTATATACTATTACGTACTATCGTATAACGTTATATACTATTACGTACTAACGTATAACGTTATATACTATTACGTACTAACGTGTAACGTTATATACTAATACGTAATAACGTATAACGTTATATACTATTACGTACTATCGTATAACGTTATATACTATTACGTACATACGTGCAACGTTATATACTAATACGTAATAACGTATAACGTTATATGCTATTACGTACTAATGTGTAACGTTATATACTAATACGTAATAACGTATAACGTTATATACTATTACGTACTATCGTATAACGTTATATACTATTACGTACTAACGTATAACGTTATATACTATTACGTACCTACGTATAACGTAATATGCTAATACGTAATAACGTGTAACGTTATATATTAATACGTAATAACGTATAACGTTATATACTATTACGTACTATCGTATAACGTTATATACTATTACGTACTAACGTATAACGTTATATACTATTACGTAATAACGTGTAACGTTATATAGTAATTCGTAATAACGTATAACGTTATATACCATTCCTTACTAACGTATAACGTTATATACTAATACATACTAAAGTGTAACGTTATATACTAATACGTAATAACGTATAACGCTATATAGTATTACGTACTAACGTATAACGTTATATACTATTACGTAATGACGTATAACGTCATATATTATTACGTACTAACGTATAACGTTATATACTATTACGTAATGACGTATAACGTCATATACTATTACGTACTAACGTATAACGTTATATACTAATACGTAATAACGTGCAACCTTATATACTAATACGTAATAACGTATAACGTTATATACTATTACGTACTAACGTATAACGTTATATACTATTACGTACATACGTGCAACGTTATATACTAATACGTAATAACGTATAACGTTATATGCTATTACGTACTAATGTGTAACGTTATATACTAATACGTAATAACGTATAACGTTATATACTATTACGTACTATCGTATAACGTTATATACTATTACGTACTAACGTATAACGTTATATACTATTACGTACCTACGTATAACGTTATATGCTAATACGTAATAACGTGTAACGTTATATATTAATACGTAATAACGTATAACATTATATACTATTACGTACTAACGTGTCACGTTATATACTAATACGTAATAACGTATAACGTTATATAGTATTACGTACTAACGTATAACGTTATATACTATTACGTACTAACGTGCAACGTTATATACTAATACGTAATAACGTATAACGTTATATACTATTACGTGCTAACGTATAACGTTACATACTAATACGTACTAACGTATAACGTTATATACTATCACGTACTAACGTGTAACGTTATATACTATTACATACTAACGTGTCACGTTATATACTAATACGTAATAACGTATAACGTTATATACTATTACGTACTATCGTATAACGTTATATACTATCATGTAATGAGGTATAACGTTATATACTAATACGTAATAACGTATAACGTTATATACTATTACGTACTATCGTATAACGTTATATACTATTACGTAATGACGTATAACGTCATATACTATAACGTACTAACGTATAACGTTATATACTAATACGTAATAACGTGCAACGTTATATACTAATACGTAATAACGTATAACGTTATATACTATTACGTACTAACGTATAACGTTATATACTATTACGTAATAACGTGTAACGTTATATACTAATACGTAATAACGTATAACGTTATATACTATTACGTGCTAACGTATAACGTTATATACTATTACGTACTAACGTGCAACGTTATATACTAATACGTAATAACGTATAACGTTATATACTATTACGTGCTAACGTATAACGTTACATACTAATACGTACTAACGTATAACGTTATATACTATTACGTACTAACGTGTAACGTTATATACTATTACATACTAACGTGTCACGTTATATACTAATACGTAATAACGTATAACGTTATATACTATTACGTAATATCGTATAACGTTATATACTATCATGTAATGAGGTATAACGTTATATACTAATACGTAATAACGTATAACGTTATATACTATTACGTACTATCGTATAACGTTATATACTATTACGTACTAACGTATAACGTTATATACTATTACGTACTAACGTGTAACGTTATATACTAATACGTAATAACGTATAACGTTATATACTATTACGTACTATCGTATAACGTTATATACTATTACGTACTAACGTATAACGTTATATACTATTACGTACCTACGTATAACGTTATATGCTAATACGTAATAACGTGTAACGTTATATATTAATACGTAATAACGTATAACATTATATACTATTACGTACTAACGTGTCACGTTATATACTAATACGTAATAACGTATAACGTTATATACCATTACGTACTAACGTATAACGTTATATACTAATACATACTAAAGTGTAACGTTATATACTAATACGTAATAACGTATAACGTTATATAGTATTACGTACTAACGTATAAAGTTATATACTATTACGTAATGACTTATAACGTCATATACTATTACGTACTAACGTACAACGTTATATACTAATACGTAATAACGTGCAACGTTATATACTAATACGTAATAACGAATAACGTTATATACTATTACGTACTAACGTATAACGTTATATACTATTACGTACTAACGTGTAACGTTATATACTAATACGTAATAACGTATAACGTTATATACTATTACGTGCTAACGTATAACGTTATATACTAATACGTACTAACGTGTAACGTTATATACTAATACGTACTAACGTGTCACGTTATATACTAATACGTAATAACGTATAACGTTATATACTATTACGTACTAACGTGTAACGTTATATACTAATACGTACTCACGTATAGCCTTATATACTATTACGTACTAACGTATAACGTTATATACTATTACGTACTAACGTATAACGTTATATACTATTACGTACTAACGTGCAACGTTATATACTAATACGTAATAACGTATAACGTTATATACTATTACGTGCTAACGTATAACGTTATATACTATTACATACTAACGTGTCACGTTATATACTAATACGTAAAAACGTATAACGTTATATACTATTACGTACTATCGTATAACGTTATATACTATCACGTAATGAGGTATAACGTTATATACTAATACGTAATAACGTATAACGTTATATACTCTTACGAACTATCGTATAACGTTATATTCTATTACGTACTAACGTATAACCTTATATACTATTACGTTATGACGTGTAACGTTATATACTATCACGTACTAACTTATAACGTTATATACCATTCCGTACTAACGTATAACGTTATATTCTAATACATACTAAATTGTAACGTTATATACTAATACGTAATAACGTATAACGTTATATAGTATTACGTACTAACGTATAACGTTATATACTATTACGTAATGACGTATAACGTCATATACTATTACGTACTAACGTATAACGTTATATACTATTACGTGCTAACGTATAACGTTATATACTATTACGTACTAACGTGTAACGTTATATACTAATACGTAATAACGTATAACGTTATATACTAATACGTAATAACGTATAACGTTATATACTATTACGTAATAACGTGTAACGTTATATACTAATACGTAATAACGTATAACGTTATATACTATTACGTACTATCGTATAACGTTATATACTATTACGTACTAACGTATAACGTTATATACTATTACGTAATAACGTGTAACGTTATATAGTAATTCGTAATAACGTATAACGTTATATACCATTCCTTACTAACGTATAACGTTATATACTAATACATACTAAAGTGTAACGTTATATACTAATACGTAATAACGTATAACGTTATATAGTATTACGTACTAACGTATAACGTTATATACTATTACGTAATGACGTATAACGTCATATACTATTACGTACTAACGTATAACGTTATATACTATTACGTAATGACGTATAACGTCATATACTATTACGTACTAACGTATAACGTTATATACTAATACGTAATAACGTGCAACCTTATATACTAATACGTAATAACGTATAACGTTATATACTATTACGTACTAACGTATAACGTTATATACTATTACGTACATACGTGCAACGTTATATACTAATACGTAATAACGTATAACGTTATATGCTATTACGTACTAATGTGTAACGTTATATACTAATACGTAATAACGTATAACGTTATATACTATTACGTACTATCGTATAACGTTATATACTATTACGTACTAACGTATAACGTTATATACTATTACGTACCTACGTATAACGTTATATGCTAATACGTAATAACGTGTAACGTTATATATTAATACGTAATAACGTATAACATTATATACTATTACGTACTAACGTGTCACGTTATATACTAATACGTAATAACGTATAACGTTATATAGTATTACGTACTAACGTATAACGTTATATACTATTACGTACTAACGTGCAACGTTATGTACTAATACGTAATAACGTATAACGTTATATACTATTACGTGCTAACGTATAACGTTACATACTAATACGTACTAACGTATAACGTTATATACTATCACGTACTAACGTGTAACGTTATATACTATTACATACTAACGTGTCACGTTATATACTAATACGTAATAACGTATAACGTTATATACTATTACGTACTATCGTATAACGTTATATACTATCATGTAATGAGGTATAACGTTATATACTAATACGTAATAACGTATAACGTTATATACTATTACGTACTATCGTATAACGTTATACACCCTTGGACAAAAAGATAGCACATGTGTGCTATCATTAATTTCTCATAGATAGAGTCCGAATTTCCCAAGTTTGACGAATGGCATATAAACAGTACCTTGTAGTAATAAGGTATATGAGCTTGAAACTGTATCTTCGCTATTCCTCTTGTATTTATCAACAATGATTGTGAAATCCGGTCGGCGAAATGATAGCACACCAAGCATTTTGTTTCCATTCCTTAGTATTTCTGTGTATTCTGAGTGGTGTAGACGTAGTGAAAAGTAGAAGAATTTCATTAGAAACCTTACAAATTTCGATTCAAACAATGGGACGTGGAAAACAGCTAAATAGTGAAGAGATTCAAACAGTTTTGAAATTAAAGAAAGAAAACTTTACTATTTCTAAAATTGCAAAAGTTCTCAGTAGAAGTCGGAAAGTCATTTATAATTTACTGAAAGATGTAAATAATTATGGAACAAAAAAAAGCAGTGGGAGACCTTCCGCGATTAGTACTCGTGAAAAACGTGCAATTTTACGTGCCGCGTCAAATTCGCTTCTCACGTCACGTGAAATTGCAGAAAAAGTTGGCGTAAAAACTAATCCTCGGAATGTCAGACGTGTACTACAACAATCCGCGCACATAAAGCGGATGAAATTAAAACGAAGACCAGCTCTAAAGCAGATTCACAAGGAGCATCGATTATATTTTGCAAAAGAACATATACGGTGGAACAAGAAGTGGAGGAAAGTTATATTTACAGATAAAAAAAGATTTAATTTAGATGGCCCAGATGGATTCAATTTTTACTATCATGATGTAAGAAAAAAAAAATTGTCACAAATACGGCGTCAAATGGGTGGAGGTAGCATTATGCTTTGGGCAGGTATTGGGTATAACGGAAAGACTGATTTAATATCAATTCGCAGCAAGATGAATGCTATAACCTATCGTAATTTGATACAAAATCAAATTGCAAAGTACGCAACACATATTGCGAGACAAGATTTTATTTTTCAGCAAGATAATGCTGCAGTTCACACCGCTAAGGTTGTGAAAGAATATTTTTCAACAGAAAATATTGCAGTTTTGGACTGGCCTGCATGCTCCCCCGATTTAAACATAATCGAAAACTGTTGGAGTAAATTAAGCAATGCCGTTTATAGAGAAAATAGGCAATTTGAAAGTATTAATCAGTTAAAAAAGTGCCTTGAAGAGGAATGGAGAAATATATCGCTGGATTATATTAGAAAACTATATCGTTCTTTGCCGAAACGAATGCTGGAGGTGGTGGAGAATAAGGGAGGATCCACACATTATTAAATTTTAAAAGGTTTTTTATTTTTGTACAATTTAGTAGATAATAAACACTACAACTTTTGAAAGTGTGCTATCATTTCGCCGACCGGATTTCACAATCATTGTTGATAAATACAAGAGGAATAGCGAAGATACAGTTTCAAGCTCATATACCTTATTACTACAAGGTACTGTTTATATGCCATTCGTCAAACTTGGGAAATTCGGACTCTATCTATGAGAAATTAATGATAGCACACATGTGCTATCTTTTTGTCCAAGGGTGTATACTATTACGTACTAACGTATAACGTTATATACTATTACGTACCTACGTATAACGTTATATGCTAATACGTAATAACGTGTAACGTTATATATTAATACGTAATAACGTATAACATTATATACTATTACGTACTAACGTGTCACGTTATATACTAATACGTAATAACGTATAACGTTATATAGTATTACGTACTAACGTATAACGTTATATACTATTACGTAATGACGTATAACGTCATATACTATTACGTACTAACGTATAACGTTATATACTAATACGTAATAACGTGCAACGTTATATACTAATACGTAATAACGTATAACGTTATATACTATTACGTACTAACGTATAACGTTATATACTATTACGTAATAACGTGTAACGTTATATACTAATACGTAATAACGTATAACGTTATATACTATTACGTGCTAACGTATAACGTTATATACTATTACGTACTAACGTGCAACGTTATATACTAATACGTAATAACGTATAACGTTATATACTATTACGTGCTAACGTATAACGTTACATACTAATACGTACTAACGTATAACGTTATATACTATCACGTACTAACGTGTAACGTTATATACGATTACATACTAACGTGTCACGTTATATACTAATACGTAATAACGTATAACGTTATATACTATTACGTAATATCGTATAACGTTATATACTATCATGTAATGAGGTATAACGTTATATACTAATACGTAATAACGTATAACGTTATATACTATTACGTACTATCGTATAACGTTATATACTATTACGTACTAACGTATAACGTTATATACTATTACGTACTAACGTGTAACGTTATATACTAATACGTAATAACGTATAACGTTATATACTAATACGTAATAACGTATAACGTTATATACTATTACGTAATAACGTGTAACGTTATATACTAATACGTAATAACGTATAACGTTATATACTATTACGTACTATCGTATAACGTTATATACTATTACGTACTAACGTATAACGTTATATACTATTACGTAATAACGTGTAACGTTATATAGTAATTCGTAATAACGTATAACGTTATATACCATTCCTTACTAACGTATAACGTTATATACTAATACATACTAAAGTGTAACGTTATATACTAATACGTAATAACGTATAACGTTATATAGTATTACGTACTAACGTATAACGTTATATACTATTACGTAATGACGTATAACGTCATATACTATTACGTACTAACGTATAACGTTATATACTTTTACGTAATGACGTATAACGTCATATACTATTACGTACTAACGTATAACGTTATATACTAATACGTAATAACGTGCAACCTTATATACTAATACGTAATAACGTATAACGTTATATACTATTACGTACTAACGTATAACGTTATATACTATTACGTACATACGTGCAACGTTATATACTAATACGTAATAACGTATAACGTTATATGCTATTACGTACTAATGTGTAACGTTATATACTAATACGTAATAACGTATAACGTTATATACTATTACGTACTAACGTATAACGTTATATACTATTACGTACCTACGTATAACGTTATATGCTAATACGTAATAACGTGTAACGTTATATATTAATACGTAATAACGTGTAACGTTATATACTATTACGTACTAACGTGTCACGTTATATACTAATACGTAATAACGTATAACGTTATATAGTATTACGTACTAACGTATAACGTTATATACTATTACGTACTAACGTGCAACGTTATATACTAATACGTAATAACGTATAACGTTATATACTATTACGTGCTAACGTATAACGTTACATACTAATACGTACTAACGTATAACGTTATATACTATCACGTACTAACGTGTAACGTTATATACTATTACATACTAACGTGTCACGTTATATACTAATACGTAATAACGTATAACGTTATATACTATTACGTACTATCGTATAACGTTATATACTATCATGTAATGAGGTATAACGTTATATACTAATACGTAATAACGTATAACGTTATATACTATTACGTACTATCGTATAACGTTATATACTATTACGTACTAACGTATAACGTTATATACTATTACGTACCTACGTATAACGTTATATGCTAATACGTAATAACGTGTAACGTTATATATTAATACGTAATAACGTATAACATTATATACTATTACGTACTAACGTGTCACGTTATATACTAATACGTAATAACGTATAACGTTATATAGTATTACGTACTAACGTATAACGTTATATACTATTACGTAATGACGTATAACGTCATATACTATTACGTACTAACGTATAACGTTATATACTAATACGTAATAACGTGCAACGTTATATACTAATACGTAATAACGTATAACGTTATATACTATTACGTACTAACGTATAACGTTATATACTATTACGTAATAACGTGTAACGTTATATACTAATACGTAATCACGTATAACGTTATATACTATTACGTGCTAACGTATAACGTTATATACTATTACGTACTAACGTGCAACGTTATATACTAATACGTAATAACGTATAACGTTATATACTATTACGTGCTAACGTATAACGTTACATACTAATACGTACTAACGTATAACGTTATATACTATCACGTACTAACGTGTAACGTTATATACTATTACATACTAACGTGTCACGTTATATACTAATACGTAATAACGTATAACGTTATATACTATTACGTAATATCGTATAACGTTATATACTATCATGTAATGAGGTATAACGTTATATACTAATACGTAATAACGTATAACGTTATATACTATTACGTACTATCGTATAACGTTATATACTATTACGTACTAACGTATAACGTTATATACTATTACGTACTAACGTGTAACGTTATATACTAATACGTAATAACGTATAACGTTATATACTATTACGTACTATCGTATAACGTTATATACTATTACGTACTAACGTATAACGTTATATACTATTACGTACCTACGTATAACGTTATATGCTAATACGTAATAACGTGTAACGTTATATATTAATACGTAATAACGTATAACATTATATACTATTACGTACTAACGTGTCACGTTATATACTAATACGTAATAACGTATAACGTTATATACCATTACGTACTAACGTATAACGTTATATACTAATACATACTAAAGTGTAACGTTATATACTAATACGTAATAACGTATAACGTTATATAGTATTACGTACTAACGTATAAAGTTATATACTATTACGTAATGACTTATAACGTCATATACTATTACGTACTAACGTATAACGTTATATACTAATACGTAATAACGTGCAACGTTATATACTAATACGTAATAACGAATAACGTTATATACTATTACGTACTAACGTATAACGTTATATACTATTACGTACTAACGTGCAACGTTATATACTAATACGTAATAACGTATAACGTTATATACTATTACGTGCTAACGTATAACGTTATATACTAATACGTACTAACGTGTAACGTTATATACTAATACGTACTAACGTGTCACGTTATATACTAATACGTAATAACGTATAACGTTATATACTATTACGTACTAACGTGTAACGTTATATACTAATACGTACTCACGTATAGCCTTATATACTATTACGTACTAACGTATAACGTTATATACTATTACGTACTAACGTATAACGTTATATACTATTACGTACTAACGTGCAACGTTATATACTAATACGTAATAACGTATAACGTTATATACTATTACGTGCTAACGTATAACGTTATATACTATTACATACTAACGTGTCACGTTATATACTAATACGTAAAAACGTATAACGTTATATACTATTACGTACTATCGTATAACGTTATATACTATCACGTAATGAGGTATAACGTTATATACTAATACGTAATAACGTATAGCGTTATATACTATTACGAACTATCGTATAACGTTATATACTATTACGTACTAACGTATAACGTTATATACTATTACGTAATAACGTGTAACGTTATATAGTAATTCGTAATAACGTATAACGTTATATACCATTCCTTACTAACGTATAACGTTATATACTAATACATACTAAAGTGTAACGTTATATACTAATACGTAATAACGTGCAACCTTATATACTAATACGTAATAACGTATAACGTTATATACTATTACGTACTAACGTATAACGTTATATACTATTACGTACTAACGTATAACGTTATATACTATTACGTAATGACGTATAACGTCATATACTATTACGTACTAACGTATAACGTTATATACTAATACGTAATAACGTGCAACCTTATATACTAATACGTAATAACGTATAACGTTATATACTATTACGTACTAACGTATAACGTTATATACTATTACGTACATACGTGCAACGTTATATACTAATACGTAATAACGTATAACGTTATATGCTATTACGTACTAATGTGTAACGTTATATACTAATACGTAATAACGTATAACGTTATATACTATTACGTACTATCGTATAACGTTATATACTATTACGTACTAACGTATAACGTTATATACTATTACGTACCTACGTATAACGTTATATGCTAATGCGTAATAACGTGTAACGTTATATATTAATACGTAATAACGTATAACATTATATACTATTACGTACTAACGTGTCACGTTATATACTAATACGTAATAACGTATAACGTTATATAGTATTACGTACTAACGTATAACGTTATATACTATTACGTACTAACGTGCAACGTTATATACTAATACGTAATAACGTATAACGTTATATACTATTACGTGCTAACGTATAACGTTACATACTAATACGTACTAACGTATAACGTTATATACTATCACGTACTAACGTGTAACGTTATATACTATTACATACTAACGTGTCACGTTATATACTAATACGTAATAACGTATAACGTTATATACTATTACGTACTATCGTATAACGTTATATACTATCATGTAATGAGGTATAACGTTATATACTAATACGTAATAACGTATAACGTTATATACTATTACGTACTATCGTATAACGTTATATACTATTACGTACTAACGTATAACGTTATATACTATTACGTACCTACGTATAACGTTATATGCTAATACGTAATAACGTGTAACGTTATATATTAATACGTAATAACGTATAACATTATATACTATTACGTACTAACGTGTCACGTTATATACTAATACGTAATAACGTATAACGTTATATAGTATTACGTACTAACGTATAACGTTATATACTATTACGTAATGACGTATAACGTCATATACTATTACGTACTAACGTATAACGTTATATACTAATACGTAATAACGTGCAACGTTATATACTAATACGTAATAACGTATAACGTTATATACTATTACGTACTAACGTATAACGTTATATACTATTACGTAATAACGTTACACGTTATATACTATCACGTACTAACGTGTAACGTTATATACTATTACATACTAACGTGTCACGTTATATACTAATACGTAATAACGTATAACGTTATATACTATTACGTAATATCGTATAACGTTATATACTATTACGTAATGACGTATAACGTCATATACTATTACGTACTAACGTATAACGTTATATACTATTACGTAATGACGTATAACGTCATATACTATTACGTACTAACGTATAACGTTATATACTAATACGTAATAACGTGCAACCTTATATACTAATACGTAATAACGTATAACGTTATATACTATTACGTACTAACGTATAACGTTATATACTATTACGTACATACGTGCAACGTTATATACTAATACGTAATAACGTATAACGTTATATGCTATTACGTACTAATGTGTAACGTTATATACTAATACGTAATAACGTATAACGTTATATACTATTACGTACTATCGTATAACGTTATATACTATTACGTACTAACGTATAACGTTATATACTATTACGTACCTACGTATAACGTTATATGCTAATACGTAATAACGTGTAACGTTATATATTAATACGTAATAACGTATAACATTATATACTATTACGTACTAACGTGTCACGTTATATACTAATACGTAATAACGTATAACGTTATATAGTATTACGTACTAACGTATAACGTTATATACTATTACGTACTAACGTGCAACGTTATATACTAATACGTAATAACGTATAACGTTATATACTATTACGTGCAAACGTATAACGTTACATACTAATACGTACTAACGTATAACGTTATATACTATCACGTACTAACGTGTAACGTTATATACTATTACATACTAACGTGTCACGTTATATACTAATACGTAATAACGTATAACGTTATATACTATTACGTACTATCGTATAACGTTATATACTATCATGTAATGAGGTATAACGTTATATACTAATACGTAATAACGTATAACGTTATATACTATTACGTACTATCGTATAACGTTATATACTATTACGTACTAACGTATAACGTTATATACTATTACGTACCTACGTATAACGTTATATGCTAATACGTAATAACGTGTAACGTTATATATTAATACGTAATAACGTATAACATTATATACTATTACGTACTAACGTGTCACGTTATATACTAATACGTAATAACGTATAACGTTATATAGTATTACGTACTAACGTATAACGTTATATACTATTACGTAATGACGTATAACGTCATATACTATTACGTACTAACGTATAACGTTATATACTAATACGTAATAACGTGCAACGTTATATACTAATACGTAATAACGTATAACGTTATATACTATTACGTACTAACGTATAACGTTATATACTATTACGTAATAACGTGTAACGTTATATACTAATACGTAATAACGTATAACGTTATATACTATTACGTGCTAACGTATAACGTTATATACTATTACGTACTAACGTGCAACGTTATATACTAATACGTAATAACGTATAACGTTATATACTATTACGTGCTAACGTATAACGTTACATACTAATACGTACTAACGTATAACGTTATATACTATCACGTACTAACGTGTAACGTTATATACTATTACATACTAACGTGTCACGTTATATACTAATACGTAATAACGTATAACGTTATATACTATTACGTAATATCGTATAACGTTATATACTATCATGTAATGAGGTATAACGTTATATACTAATACGTAATAACGTATAACGTTATATACTATTACGTACTATCGTATAACGTTATATACTATTACGTACTAACGTATAACGTTATATACTATTACGTACTAACGTGTAACGTTATATACTAATACGTAATAACGTATAACGTTATATACTATTACGTACTATCGTATAACGTTATATACTATTACGTACTAACGTATAACGTTATATACTATTACGTACCTACGTATAACGTTATATGCTAATACGTAATAACGTGTAACGTTATATATTAATACGTAATAACGTATAACATTATATACTATTACGTACTAACGTGTCACGTTATATACTAATACGTAATAACGTATAACGTTATATACCATTACGTACTAACGTATAACGTTATATACTAATACATACTAAAGTGTAACGTTATATACTAATACGTAATAACGTATAACGTTATATAGTATTACGTACTAACGTATAAAGTTATATACTATTACGTAATGACTTATAACGTCATATACTATTACGTACTAACGTATAACGTTATATACTAATACGTAATAACGTGCAACGTTATATACTAATACGTAATAACGAATAACGTTATATACTATTACGTACTAACGTATAACGTTATATACTATTACGTACTAACGTGCAACGTTATATACTAATACGTAATAACGTATAACGTTATATACTATTACGTGCTAACGTATAACGTTATATACTAATACGTACTAACGTGTAACGTTATATACTAATACGTAATAACGTATAACGTTATATACTATTACGTGCTAACGTATAACGTTATATACTATTACGTACTAACGTGCAACGTTATATACTAATACGTAATAACGTATAACGTTATATACTATTACGTGCTAACGTATAACGTTACATACTAATACGTACTAACGTATAACGTTATATACTATCACGTACTAACGTGTAACGTTATATACTATTACATACTAACGTGTCACGTTATATACTAATACGTAATAACGTATAACGTTATATACTATTACGTAATATCGTATAACGTTATATACTATCATGTAATGAGGTATAACGTTATATACTAATACGTAATAACGTATAACGTTATATACTATTACGTACTATCGTATAACGTTATATACTATTACGTACTAACGTATAACGTTATATACTATTACGTACTAACGTGTAACGTTATATACTAATACGTAATAACGTATAACGTTATATACTATTACGTACTATCGTATAACGTTATATACTATTACGTACTAACGTATAACGTTATATACTATTACGTACCTACGTATAACGTTATATGCTAATACGTAATAACGTGTAACGTTATATATTAATACGTAATAACGTATAACATTATATACTATTACGTACTAACGTGTCACGTTATATACTAATACGTAATAACGTATAACGTTATATACCATTACGTACTAACGTATAACGTTATATACTAATACATACTAAAGTGTAACGTTATATACTAATACGTAATAACGTATAACGTTATATAGTATTACGTACTAACGTATAAAGTTATATACTATTACGTAATGACTTATAACGTCATATACTATTACGTACTAACGTATAACGTTATATACTAATACGTAATAACGTGCAACGTTATATACTAATACGTAATAACGAATAACGTTATATACTATTACGTACTAACGTATAACGTTATATACTATTACGTACTAACGTGCAACGTTATATACTAATACGTAATAACGTATAACGTTATATACTATTACGTGCTAACGTATAACGTTATATACTAATACGTACTAACGTGTAACGTTATATACTAATACGTACTAACGTGTCACGTTATATACTAATACGTAATAACGTATAACGTTATATACTATTACGTACTAACGTGTAACGTTATATACTAATACGTACTCACGTATAGCCTTATATACTATTACGTACTAACGTATAACGTTATATACTATTACGTACTAACGTATAACGTTATATACTATTACGTACTAACGTGCAACGTTATATACTAATACGTAATAACGTATAACGTTATATACTATTACGTGCTAACGTATAACGTTATATACTATTACATACTAACGTGTCACGTTATATACTAATACGTAAAAACGTATAACGTTATATACTATTACGTACTATCGTATAACGTTATATACTATCACGTAATGAGGTATAACGTTATATACTAATACGTAATAACGTATAGCGTTATATACTATTACGATCTATCGTATAACGTTATATACTATTACGTACTAACGTATAACGTTATATACTATTACGTAATAACGTGTAACGTTATATACTAATACGTAATAACGTATAACGTTATATACCATTCCGTACTAACGTATAACGTTATATTCTAATACATACTAAATTGTAACGTTATATACTAATACGTAATAACGTATAACGTTATATAGTATTACGTACTAACGTATAACGTTATATACTATTACGTAATGACGTATAACGTCATATACTATTACGTACTAACGTATAACGTTATATACTATTACGTGCTAACGTATAACGTTATATACTATTACGTACTAACGTGTAACGTTATATACTAATACGTAATAACGTATAACGTTATATACTAATACGTAATAACGTATAACGTTATATACTATTACGTAATAACGTGTAACGTTATATACTAATACGTACTAACGTATAACGTTATATACTATTACGTAATAACGTGTAACGTTATATAGTAATTCGTAATAACGTATAACGTTATATACCATTCCTTACTAACGTATAACGTTATATACTAATACATACTAAAGTGTAACGTTATATACTAATACGTAATAACGTATAACGTTATATAGTATTACGTACTAACGTATAACGTTATATACTATTACGTAATGACGTATAACGTCATATACTATTACGTACTAACGTATAACGTTATATACTATTACGTAATGACGTATAACGTCATATACTATTACGTACTAACGTATAACGTTATATACTAATACGTAATAACGTGCAACCTTATATACTAATACGTAATAACGTATAACGTTATATACTATTACGTACTAACGTATAACGTTATATACTATTACGTACACACGTGCAACGTTATATACTAATACGTAATAACGTATAACGTTATATGCTATTACGTACTAATGTGTAACGTTATATACTAATACGTAATAACGTATAACGTTATATACTATTACGTACTATCGTATAACGTTATATACTATTACGTACTAACGTATAACGTTATATACTATTACGTACCTACGTATAACGTTATATGCTAATACGTAATAACGTGTAACGTTATATATTAATACGTAATAACGTATAACATTATATACTATTACGTACTAACGTGTCACGTTATATACTAATACGTAATAACGTATAACGTTATATAGTATTACGTACTAACGTATAACGTTATATACTATTACGTACTAACGTGCAACGTTATATACTAATACGTAATAACGTATAACGTTATATACTATTACGTGCTAACGTATAACGTTACATACTAATACGTACTAACGTATAACGTTATATACTATCACGTACTAACGTGTAACGTTATATACTATTACATACTAACGTGTCACGTTATATACTAATACGTAATAACGTATAACGTTATATACTATTACGTACTATCGTATAACGTTATATACTATCATGTAATGAGGTATAACGTTATATACTAATACGTAATAACGTATAACGTTATATACTATTACGTACTATCGTATAACGTTATATACTATTACGTACTAACGTATAACGTTATATACTATTACGTACCTACGTATAACGTTATATGCTAATACGTAATAACGTGTAACGTTATATATTAATACGTAATAACGTATAACATTATATACTATTACGTACTAACGTGTCACGTTATATACTAATACGTAATAACGTATAACGTTATATAGTATTACGTACTAACGTATAACGTTATATACTATTACGTAATGACGTATAACGTCATATACTATTACGTACTAACGTATAACGTTATATACTAATACGTAATAACGTGCAACGTTATATACTAATACGTAATAACGTATAACGTTATATACTATTACGTACTAACGTGCAACGTTATATACTAATACGTAATAACGTATAACGTTATATACTATTACGTACTAACGTATAACGTTATATACTATTACGTAATAACGTGTAACGTTATATACTAATACGTAATAACGTATAACGTTATATACTATTACGTGCTAACGTATAACGTTATATACTATTACGTACTAACGTGCAACGTTATATACTAATACGTAATAACGTATAACGTTATATACTATTACGTGCTAACGTATAACGTTACATACTAATACGTACTAACGTATAACGTTATATACTATCACGTACTAACGTGTAACGTTATATACTATTACATACTAACGTGTCACGTTATATACTAATACGTAATAACGTATAACGTTATATACTATTACGTAATATCGTATAACGTTATATACTATCATGTAATGAGGTATAACGTTATATACTAATACGTAATAACGTATAACGTTATATACTATTACGTACTATCGTATAACGTTATATACTATTACGTACTAACGTATAACGTTATATACTATTACGTACTAACGTGTAACGTTATATACTAATACGTAATAACGTATAACGTTATATACTATTACGTACTATCGTATAACGTTATATACTATTACGTACTAACGTATAACGTTATATACTATTACGTACCTACGTATAACGTTATATGCTAATACGTAATAACGTGTAACGTTATATATTAATACGTAATAACGTATAACATTATATACTATTACGTACTAACGTGTCACGTTATATACTAATACGTAATAACGTATAACGTTATATAGTATTACGTACTAACGTATAACGTTATATACTATTACGTAATGACGTATAACGTCATATACTCTTACGTACTAACGTGTCACGTTATATACTAATACGTAATAACGTATAACGTTATATAGTATTACGTACTAACGTATAACGTTATATACTATTACGTAATGACGTATAACGTCATATACTATTACGTACTAACGTATAACGTTATATACTAATACGTAATAACGTGCAACGTTATATACTAATACGTAATAACGTATAACGTTATATACTATTACGTACTAACGTATAACGTTATATACTATTACGTAATAACGTGTAACGTTATATACTAATACGTAATAACGTATAACGTCATATACTATTACGTGCTAACGTATAACGTTATATACTATTACGTACTAACGTGCAACGTTATATACTAATACGTAATAACGTATAACGTTATATACTATTACGTACTATCGTATAACGTTATATACTATTACGTACTAACGTGTAACGTTATATACTATTACGTACTAACGTATAACGTTATATACTATTACGTACTAACGTGCAACGTTATATACTATTACGTACTAACGTGTAACGTTATATACTATTACATACTAACGTGTCACGTTATATACTAATACGTAATAACGTATAACGTTATATACTATTACGTACTATCGTATAACGTTATATACTATCACGTAATGAGGTATAACGTTATATACTAATACGTAATAACGTACAACGTTATATACTATTACGTACTAACGTGTAACGTTATATACTATTACATACTAACGTGTCACGTTATATACTATTACGTAATAACGTATAACGTTATATGCTAATACGTACTATCGTATAACGTTATACACTATCACGTAATGAGGTATAACGTTATATACTAATACGTAATAACGTATAACGTTATATACTATTACGTACTATCGTATAACGTTATATACTATTACGTACTAACGTATAACGTTATATACTATTACGTAATAACGTGTAACGTTATATACTAATTCGTAATAACGTATAACGTTATATACCATTCCTTACTAACGTATAACGTTATATACTAATACATACTAAAGTGTAACGTTATATACTAACACGTAATAACGTATAACGTTATATAGTATTACGTACTAACGTATAACGTTATATACTATTACGTAATGACGTATAACGTCATATACTATTACGTACTAACGTATAACGTTATATACTATTACGTAATGACGTATAACGTCATATACTATTACGTACTAACGTATAACGTTATATACTAATACGTAATAACGTGCAACCTTATATACTAATACGTAATAACGTATAACGTTATACACTATTACGTACTAACGTATAACGTTATATACTATTACGTACATACGTGCAACGTTATATACTAATACGTAATAACGTATAACGTTATATACTATTACGTACTAATGTGTAACGTTATATACTAATACGTAATAACGTATAACGTTATATACTATTACGTACTATCGTATAACGTTATATACTATTACGTAATAACGTATAACGTTATATACTATTACGTACTAACGTGTAACGTTATATACTATTACATACTAACGTGTCACGTTATATACTAATACGTAATAACGTATAACGTTATATACTATTACGTACTATCGTATAACGTTATATACTATCACGTAATAACGTATAACGTTATATACCATTCCGTACTAACGTATAACGTTATATACTAATACATACTAAAGTGTAACGTTATATACTAATACGTAATAACGTATAACGTTATATAGTATTACGTACTAACGTATAACGTTATATACTATTACGTAATGACGTATAACGTCATATACTATTACGTACTAACGTATAACGTTATATACTATTACGTAATGACTTATAACGTCATATACTATTACGTACTAACGTATAACGTTATATACTAATACGTAATAACGTGCAACGTTATATACTAATACGTAATAACGTATAACGTTATATACTATTACGTACTAACGTATAACGTTATATACTATTACGTACTAACGTGCAACGTTATATACTAATACGTAATAACGTATAACGTTATATACTATTACGTGCTAACGTATAACGTTATATACTAATACGTACTAACGTGTAACGTTATATACTAATACGTAATAACGTATAACGTTATATACTATTACGTGCTAACGTATAACGTTATATACTATTACGTACTAACGTGCAACGTTATATACTAATACGTAATAACGTATAACGTTATATACTATTACGTGCTAACGTATAACGTTACATACTAATACGTACTAACGTATAACGTTATATACTATCACGTACTAACGTGTAACGTTATATACTATTACATACTAACGTGTCACGTTATATACTAATACGTAATAACGTATAACGTTATATACTATTACGTACTATCGTATAACGTTATATAATATCATGTAATGAGGTATAACGTTATATACTAATACGTAATAACGTATAACGTTATATACTATTACGTACTATCGTATAACGTTATATACTATTACGTACTAACGTATAACGTTATATACTATTACGTACTAACGTGTAACGTTATATACTAATACGTAATAACGTATAACGTTATATACTATTACGTACTATCGTATAACGTTATATACTATTACGTACTAACGTATAACGTTATATACTATTACGTACCTACGTATAACGTTATATGCTAATACGTAATAACGTGTAACGTTATATATTAATACGTAATAACGTATAACATTATATACTATTACGTACTAACGTGTCACGTTATATACTAATACGTAATAACGTATAACGTTATATAGTATTACGTACTAACGTATAACGTTATGTACTATCACGTAATGACGTATAACGTCATATACTCTTACGTACTAACGTGTCACGTTATATACTAATACGTAATAACGTATAACGTTATATAGTATTACGTACTAACGTATAACGTTATGTACTATCACGTAATGACGTATAACGTCATATACTCTTACGTACTAACGTGTCACGTTATATACTAATACGTAATAACGTATAACGTTATATAGTATTACGTACCAACGTATAACGTTATATACTATTACGTACTAACGTGTAACGTTATATACTATTACGTACTAACGTATAACGTTATATACTATTACGTACTAACGTGCAACGTTATATACTATTACGTACTAACGTGTAACGTTATATACTATTACATACTAACGTGTCACGTTATATACTAATACGTAATAACGTATAACGTTATATACTATTACGTACTATCGTATAACGTTATATACTATCACGTAATGAGGTATAACGTTATATACTAATACGTAATAACGTATAACGTTATATACTATTACGTACTAACGTGTAACGTTATATACTATTACATACTAACGTGTCACGTTATATACTATTACGTAATAACGTATAACGTTATATGCTAATACGTAACATCGTATAACGTTATACACTATCACGTAATGAGGTATAACGTTATATACTAATACGTAATAACGTATAACGTTATATACTATTACGTAATGACGTATAACGTCATATACTATTACGTAATAACGTATAACGTTATATACTATTACGTAATGACGTATAACGTCATATACTATTACGTAATAACGTATAACGTTATATACTAATACGTAATAACGTGCAACGTTATATACTAATACGTAATAACGTATAACGTTATATACTATTACGTACTAACGTATAACGTTATATACTATTTCGTAATAACGTGTAACGTTATATACTAATACGTAATAACGTATAACGTTATATACTATTACGTGCTAACGTATAACGTTATATACTATTACGTACTAACGTGCAACGTTATATACTATCACGTAATGAGGTATAACGTTATATACTAATACGTAATAACGTATAACGTTATATACCATTCCGTACTAACGTATAACGTTATATACTATTACGTACTAACGTGCAACGTTATATACTAATACGTAATAACGTATAACGTTATATACTATTACGTGCTAACGTATAACGTTACATACTAATACGTACTAACGTATAACGTTATATACTATCACGTACTAACGTGTAACGTTATATACTATTACATACTAACGTGTCACGTTATATACTAATACGTAATAACGTATAACGTTATATACTATTACGTACTATCGTATAACGTTATATACAATCATGTAATGAGGTATAACGTTATATACTAATACGTAATAACGTATAACGTTATATACTATTACGTACTATCGTATAACGTTATATACTATTACGTACTAACGTATAACGTTTTATACTATTACGTACTAATGTGTAACGTTATATACTAATACGTAATAACGTATAACGTTATATACTATTACGTACTATCGTATAACGTTATATACCATTCCTTACTAACGTATAACGTTATATACTAATACATACTAAAGTGTAACGTTATATACTAACACGTAATAACGTATAACGTTATATACTATTACGTACTATCGTATAACGTTATATACTATCATGTAATGAGGTATAACGTTATATACTAATACGTAATATCGTATAACGCTATATACTATTACGTACTATCGTATAACGTTATATACTATTATGTACTAACGTATAACGTTATATACTATTACGTACCTACGTATAACGTTATATGCTAATACGTAATAACGTGTAACGTTATATGTTAATACGTAATAACGTATAACATTATATACTATTACGTACTAACGTGTCACGATATATACTAATACGTAATAACGTATAACGTTATATAGTATTACGTACTAACGTATAACGTTATATACTATTACGTAATGACGTATAACGTCATATACTATTACGTACTAACGTATAACGTTATATACTAATACGTAATAACGTGCAACGTTATATACTAATACGTAATAACGTATAACGATATATACTATTACGTGCTAACGTATAACGTTATATACTATTACGTACTAACGTGTAACGTTATATACTATTACGTAATAACGTATAACGTTATATACTATTACGTGCTAACGTATAACGTTATATACTATTACGTACTAACGTGCAACGTTATATACTAATACGTAATAACGTATAACGTTATATTCTATTACGTGCTAACGTATAACGTTATATACTAATACGTACTAACGTATAACGTTATATACTATTACGTACTAACGTATAACGTTATATACTATTACATACTAACGTGTCACGTTATATACTAATACGTAATAACGTATAACGTTATATACTATTACGTACTATCGTATAACGTTATATACTATCACGTAATGAGGTATAACGTTATATACTAATACGTAATAACGTATAACGTTATATACTATTACGTACTATCGTATATCGTTATATACTATTACGTACTAACGTATAACGTTATATACTATTACGTAATAACGTGTAACGTTATATACTAATACGTAATAACGTATAACGTTATATACCATTCCGTACTAACGTATAACGTTATATTCTAATACATACTAAATTGTAACGTTATATACTAATACGTAATAACGTATAACGTTATATAGTATTACGTACTAACGTATAACGTTATATACTATTACGTAATGACGTATAACGTCATATACTATTACGTACTAACGTATAACGTTATATACTATTACGTGCTAACGTATAACGTTATATACTATTACGTACTAACGTGTAACGTTATTTACTATTACGTAATGACGTATAACGTTATATACTATTACGTACTAACGTATAACGTTATATACTATTACGTACTAACGTGCAACGTTATATACTAATACGTAATAACGTATAACGTTATATACTATTACGTGCTAACGTATAACGTTATATACTAATACGTACTAACGTGTAACGTTATATACTAATACGTAATAACGTATAACGTTATATACTATTACGTGCTAACGTATAACGTTATATACTATTACGTACTAACGTGCAACGTTATATACTAATACGTAATAACGTATAACGTTATATACTATTACGTGCTAACGTATAACGTTACATACTAATACGTACTAACGTATAACGTTATATACTATCACGTACTAACGTGTAACGTTATATACTATTACATACTAACGTGTCACGTTATATACTAATACGTAATAACGTATAACGTTATATACTATTACGTACTATCGTATAACGTTATATACTATCATGTAATGAGGTATAACGTTATATACTAATACGTAATAACGTATAACGTTATATACTATTACGTACTATCGTATAACGTTATATACTATTACGTACTAACGTATAACGTTATATACTATTACGTACTAACGTGTAACGTTATATACTAATACGTAATAACGTATAACGTTATATACTATTACGTACTATCGTATAACGTTATATACTATTACGTACTAACGTATAACGTTATATACTATTACGTACCTACGTATAACGTTATATGCTAATACGTAATAACGTGTAACGTTATATATTAATACGTAATAACGTATAACGTTATATACTAATACGTAATAACGTATAACGTTATATACCATTCCGTACTAACGTATAACGTTATATACTAATACATACTAAAGTGTAACGTTATATACTAATACGTAATAACGTATAACGTTATATAGTATTACGTACTAACGTATAACGTTATATACTATTACGTAATGACGTATAACGTCATATACTATTACGTACTAACGTATAACGTTATATACTATTACGTAATGACTTATAACGTCATATACTATTACGTACTAACGTATAACGTTATATACTAATACGTAATAACGTGCATCGTTATATACTAATACGTAATAACGTATAACGTTATATACTATTACGTACTAACGTATAACGTTATATACTATTACCTACTAACGTGCAACGTTATATACTAATACGTAATAACGTATAACGTTATATACTATTACGTGCTAACGTATAACGTTATATACTAATACGTACTAACGTGTAACGTTATATACTAATACGTAATAACGTATAACGTTATATACTATTACGTGCTAACGTATAACGTTATATACTATTACGTACTAACGTGCAACGTTATATACTAATACGTAATAACGTATAACGTTATATACTATTACGTGCTAACGTATAACGTTACATACTAATACGTACTAACGTATAACGTTATATACTATCACGTACTAACGTGTAACGTTATATACTATTACATACTAACGTGTCACGTTATATACTAATACGTAATAACGTATAACGTTATATACTATTACGTACTATCGTATAACGTTATATAATATCATGTAATGAGGTATAACGTTATATACTAATACGTAATAACGTATAACGTTATATACTATTACGTACTATCGTATAACGTTATATACTATTACGTACTAACGTATAACGTTATATACTATTACGTACTAACGTGTAACGTTATATACTAATACGTAATAACGTATAACGTTATATACTATTACGTACTATCGTATAACGTTATATACTATTACGTACTAACGTATAACGTTATATACTATTACGTACCTACGTATAACGTTATATGCTAATACGTAATAACGTGTAACGTTATATATTAATACGTAATAACGTATAACATTATATACTATTACGTACTAACGTGTCACGTTATATACTAATACGTAATAACGTATAACGTTATATAGTATTACGTACTAACGTATAACGTTATGTACTATCACGTAATGACGTATAACGTCATATACTCTTACGTACTAACGTGTCACGTTATATACTAATACGTAATAACGTATAACGTTATATAGTATTACGTACTAACGTATAACGTTATGTACTATCACGTAATGACGTATAACGTCATATACTCTTACGTACTAACGTGTCACGTTATATACTAATACGTAATAACGTATAACGTTATATAGTATTACGTACCAACGTATAACGTTATATACTATTACGTACTAACGTGTAACGTTATATACTATTACGTACTAACGTATAACGTTATATACTATTACGTACTAACGTGCAACGTTATATACTATTACGTACTAACGTGTAACGTTATATACTATTACATACTAACGTGTCACGTTATATACTAATACGTAATAACGTATAACGTTATATACTATTACGTACTATCGTATAACGTTATATACTATCACGTAATGAGGTATAACGTTATATACTAATACGTAATAACGTATAACGTTATATACTATTACGTACTAACGTGTAACGTTATATACTATTACATACTAACGTGTCACGTTATATACTATTACGTAATAACGTATAACGTTATATGCTAATACGTAACATCGTATAACGTTATACACTATCACGTAATGAGGTATAACGTTATATACTAATACGTAATAACGTATAACGTTATATACTATTACGTAATGACGTATAACGTCATATACTATTACGTAATAACGTATAACGTTATATACTATTACGTAATGACGTATAACGTCATATACTATTACGTAATAACGTATAACGTTATATACTAATACGTAATAACGTGCAACGTTATATACTAATACGTAATAACGTATAACGTTATATACTATTACGTACTAACGTATAACGTTATATACTATTTCGTAATAACGTGTAACGTTATATACTAATACGTAATAACGTATAACGTTATATACTATTACGTGCTAACGTATAACGTTATATACTATTACGTACTAACGTGCAACGTTATATACTATCACGTAATGAGGTATAACGTTATATACTAATACGTAATAACGTATAACGTTATATACCATTCCGTACTAACGTATAACGTTATATACTATTACGTACTAACGTGCAACGTTATATACTAATACGTAATAACGTATAACGTTATATACTATTACGTGCTAACGTATAACGTTACATACTAATACGTACTAACGTATAACGTTATATACTATCACGTACTAACGTGTAACGTTATATACTATTACATACTAACGTGTCACGTTATATACTAATACGTAATAACGTATAACGTTATATACTATTACGTACTATCGTATAACGTTATATACAATCATGTAATGAGGTATAACGTTATATACTAATACGTAATAACGTATAACGTTATATACTATTACGTACTATCGTATAA
Organism: Bombus pascuorum; assembly: GCF_905332965.1. NCBI lineage: Eukaryota > Metazoa > Arthropoda > Insecta > Hymenoptera > Apidae > Bombus > Bombus pascuorum. The sequence goes on along the minus strand of NC_083489.1, from coordinate 15,232,901 downwards.
CGTTATATACTATTACGTACTAACGTATAACGTTTTATACTATTACGTACTAATGTGTAACGTTATATACTAATACGTAATAACGTATAACGTTATATACTATTACGTACTATCGTATAACGTTATATACCATTCCTTACTAACGTATAACGTTATATACTAATACATACTAAAGTGTAACGTTATATACTAACACGTAATAACGTATAACGTTATATACTATTACGTACTATCGTATAACGTTATATACTATCATGTAATGAGGTATAACGTTATATACTAATACGTAATATCGTATAACGCTATATACTATTACGTACTATCGTATAACGTTATATACTATTATGTACTAACGTATAACGTTATATACTATTACGTACCTACGTATAACGTTATATGCTAATACGTAATAACGTGTAACGTTATATATTAATACGTAATAACGTATAACATTATATACTATTACGTACTAACGTGTCACGATATATACTAATACGTAATAACGTATAACGTTATATAGTATTACGTACTAACGTATAACGTTATATACTATTACGTAATGACGTATAACGTCATATACTATTACGTACTAACGTATAACGTTATATACTAATACGTAATAACGTGCAACGTTATATACTAATACGTAATAACGTATAACGATATATACTATTACGTGCTAACGTATAACGTTATATACTATTACGTACTAACGTGTAACGTTATATACTATTACGTAATAACGTATAACGTTATATACTATTACGTGCTAACGTATAACGTTATATACTATTACGTACTAACGTGCAACGTTATATACTAATACGTAATAACGTATAACGTTATATTCTATTACGTGCTAACGTATAACGTTATATACTAATACGTACTAACGTATAACGTTATATACTATTACGTACTAACGTATAACGTTATATACTATTACATACTAACGTGTCACGTTATATACTAATACGTAATAACGTATAACGTTATATACTATTACGTACTATCGTATAACGTTATATACTATCACGTAATGAGGTATAACGTTATATACTAATACGTAATAACGTATAACGTTATATACTATTACGTACTATCGTATATCGTTATATACTATTACGTACTAACGTATAACGTTATATACTATTACGTAATAACGTGTAACGTTATATACTAATACGTAATAACGTATAACGTTATATACCATTCCGTACTAACGTATAACGTTATATTCTAATACATACTAAATTGTAACGTTATATACTAATACGTAATAACGTATAACGTTATATAGTATTACGTACTAACGTATAACGTTATATACTATTACGTAATGACGTATAACGTCATATACTATTACGTACTAACGTATAACGTTATATACTATTACGTGCTAACGTATAACGTTATATACTATTACGTACTAACGTGTAACGTTATTTACTATTACGTAATGACGTATAACGTTATATACTATTACGTACTAACGTATAACGTTATATACTATTACGTACTAACGTGCAACGTTATATACTAATACGTAATAACGTATAACGTTATATACTATTACGTGCTAACGTATAACGTTATATACTAATACGTACTAACGTGTAACGTTATATACTAATACGTAATAACGTATAACGTTATATACTATTACGTGCTAACGTATAACGTTATATACTATTACGTACTAACGTGCAACGTTATATACTAATACGTAATAACGTATAACGTTATATACTATTACGTGCTAACGTATAACGTTACATACTAATACGTACTAACGTATAACGTTATATACTATCACGTACTAACGTGTAACGTTATATACTATTACATACTAACGTGTCACGTTATATACTAATACGTAATAACGTATAACGTTATATACTATTACGTACTATCGTATAACGTTATATACTATCATGTAATGAGGTATAACGTTATATACTAATACGTAATAACGTATAACGTTATATACTATTACGTACTATCGTATAACGTTATATACTATTACGTACTAACGTATAACGTTATATACTATTACGTACTAACGTGTAACGTTATATACTAATACGTAATAACGTATAACGTTATATACTATTACGTACTATCGTATAACGTTATATACTATTACGTACTAACGTATAACGTTATATACTATTACGTACCTACGTATAACGTTATATGCTAATACGTAATAACGTGTAACGTTATATATTAATACGTAATAACGTATAACATTATATACTATTACGTACTAACGTGTCACGTTATATACTAATACGTAATAACGTATAACGTTATATAGTATTACGTACTAACGTATAACGTTATGTACTATCACGTAATGACGTATAACGTCATATACTCTTACGTACTAACGTGTCACGTTATATACTAATACGTAATAACGTATAACGTTATATAGTATTACGTACTAACGTATAACGTTATGTACTATCACGTAATGACGTATAACGTCATATACTCTTACGTACTAACGTGTCACGTTATATACTAATACGTAATAACGTATAACGTTATATAGTATTACGTACTAACGTATAACGTTATATACTATTACGTACTAACGTGTAACGTTATATATTATTACGTACTAACGTATAACGTTATATACTATTACGTACTAACGTGCAACGTTATATACTATTACGTACTAACGTGTAACGTTATATACTATTACATACTAACGTGTCACGTTATATACTAATACGTAATAACGTATAACGTTATATACTATTACGTACTATCGTATAACGTTATATACTATCACGTAATGAGGTATAACGTTATATACTAATACGTAATAACGTATAACGTTATATACTATTACGTACTAACGTGTAACGTTATATACTATTACATACTAACGTGTCACGTTATATACTATTACGTAATAACGTATAACGTTATATGCTAATACGTACTATCGTATAACGTTATACACTATCACGTAATGAGGTATAACGTTATATACTAATACGTAATAACGTATAACGTTATATACTATTACGTACTATCGTATAACGTTATATACTATTACGTACTAACGTATAACGTTATATACTATTACGTAATAACGTGTAACGTTATATACTCATTCGTAATAACGTATAACGTTATATACCATTCCTTACTAACGTATAACGTTATATACTAATACATACTAAAGTGTAACGTTATATACTAACACGTAATAACGTATAACGTTATATAGTATTACGTACTAACGTATAACGTTATATACTATTACGTAATGACGTATAACGTCATATACTATTACGTACTAACGTATAACGTTATATACTATTACGTAATGACGTATAACGTCATATACTATTACGTACTAACGTATAACGTTATATACTAATACGTAATAACGTGCAACCTTATATACTAATACGTAATAACGTATAACGTTATACACTATTACGTACTAACGTATAACGTTATATACTATTACGTACATACGTGCAACGTTATATACTAATACGTAATAACGTATAACGTTATATACTATTACGTACTAATGTGTAACGTTATATACTAATACGTAATAACGTATAACGTTATATACTATTACGTACTATCGTATAACGTTATATACTATTACGTACTAACGTATAACGTTATATACTATTACGTACCTACGTATAACGTTATATGCTAATACGTAATAACGTGTCACGTTATATACTAATACGTAATAACGTATAACGTTATATAGTATTACGTACTAACGTATAACGTTATATACTATTACGTAATGACGTATAACGTCATATACTATTACGTAATAACGTATAACGTTATATACTATTACGTAATGACGTATAACGTCATATACTATTACGTAATAACGTGTCACGTTATATACTAATACGTAATAACGTATAACGTTATATAGTATTACGTACTAACGTATAACGTTATATACTATTACGTAATGACGTATAACGTTATATACTATTACGTAATGACGTATAACGTCGTATACTATTACGTAATAACGTATAACGTTATATACTAATACGTAATAACGTGCAACGTTATATACTAATACGTAATAACGTATAACGTTATATACTATTACGTACTAACGTATAACGTTATATACTATTTCGTAATAACGTGTAACGTTGTATACTAATACGTAATAACGTATAACGTTATATACTATTACGTGCTAACGTATAACGTTATATACTATTACGTACTAACGTGCAACGTTATATACTATCACGTAATGAGGTATAACGTTATATACTAATACGCAATAACGTATAACGTTATATACCATTCCGTACTAACGTATAACGTTATATACTATTACGTACTAACGTGCAACGTTATATACTAATACGTAATAACGTATAACGTTATATACTATTACGTGCTAACGTATAACGTTACATACTAATACGTACTAACGTATAACGTTATATACTATCACGTACTAACGTGTAACGTTATATACTATTACATACTAACGTGTCACGTTATATACTAATACGTAATAACGTATAACGTTATATACTATTACGTACTATCGTATAACGTTATATACTATCATGTAATGAGGTATAACGTTATATACTAATACGTAATAACGTATAACGTTATATACTATTACGTACTATCGTATAACGTTATATACTATTACGTACTAACGTATAACGTTATATACTATTACGTAATGACGTATAACGTCATATACTATTACGTACTAACGTATAACGTTATATACTATTACGTGCTAACGTATAACGTTATATACTATTACGTACTAACGTGTAACGTTATTTACTATTACGTAATGACGTATAACGTTATATACTATTACGTACTAACGTGTCACGTTATATACTAATACGTAATAACGTATAACGTTATATACTAATACGTAATTACGTATAACGTTATATACTAATACGTAATAACGTATAACGTTATATACTAATACGTAATTACGTATAACGTTATATACTATTACGTACTAACGTATAACGTTATATACTAATACGTACTAACGTATAACGTTATATACTATTACGTGCTAACGTATAACGTTATATACTAATACGTACTAACGTATAACGTTATATACTATTACGTAATAACGTGCAACGTTATATACTAATACGTAATAACGTATAACGTTATATACTATTACGTACTAACGCATAACGTTATATACTATTACGTGCTAACGTATAACGTTATATACTAATACGTACTAACGTATAACGTTATATACTATTACGTGCTAACGTATAACGTTATATACTAATACGTACTAACGTATAACGTTATATACTATTACGTACTAACGTGCAACGTTATATACTATTACGTACTAACGTGTAACGTTATATACTATTACATACTAACGTGTCACGTTATATACTAATACGTAATAACGTATAACGTTATATACTATTACGTACTAACGTGTAACGTTATATACTAATACGTAATAACGTATAACGTTATATAGTATTACGTACTAACGTATAACGTTATATACTATTACGTAATGACGTATAACGTCATATACTATTACGTACTATCGTATAACGTTATATACTAATACGTAATAACGTGCAACGTTATATACTAATACGTAATAACGTATAACGATATATACTATTACGTACTAACGTATAACGTTATATACTATTAAGTACTAACGTGTAACGTTATATACTAATACGTAATAACGTATAACGTTATATACTATTACGTGCTAACGTATAACGTTATATACTATTACGTGCTAACGTATAACGTTATATACTATTACGTACTAACGTGTAACGTTATTTACTATTACGTAATGACGTATAACGATATATACTATTACCTACTAACGTGTCACGTTATATACTAATACGTAATAACGTATAACGTTATATACTAATACGTAATAACGTATAACGTTATATACTATTACGTACTAACGCATAACGTTATATACTATTACGTACTAACGTGCAACGTTATATACTAATACGTAATAACGTATAACGTTATATACTATTACGTGCTAACGTATAACGTTATATACTAATACGTACTAACGTATAACGTTATATACTATTACGTGCTAACGTATAACGTTATATACTAATACGTACTAACGTATAACGTTATATACTATTACGTACTAACGTGCAACGTTATATACTATTACGTACTAACGTGTAACGTTATATACTATTACATACTAACGTGTCACGTTATATACTAATACGTAATAACGTATAACGTTATATACTATTACGTACTATCGTATAACGTTATATACTATCACGTAATGAGGTATAACGTTATATACTAATACGTAATAACGTATAACGTTATATACTATTACGTACTATCGTATAACGTTATATACTATTACGTACTAACGTATAACGTTATATACTATTACGTACTAATGTGTAACGTTATATACTAATACGTAATAACGTATAACGTTATATACTATTACGTACTATCGTATAACGTTATATACTATTACGTACTAACGTATAACGTTATATACTATTACGTACCTACGTATAACGTTATATGCTAATACGTAATAACGTGTAACGTTATATATTAATACGTAATAACGTATAACATTATATACTATTACGTACTAACGTGTAACGTTATATACTAATACGTAATAACGTATAACGTTATATAGTATTACGTACTAACGTATAACGTTATATACTATTACGTAATGACGTATAACGTCATATACTATTACGTACTAACGTATAACGTTATATACTAATACGTAATAACGTGCAACGTTATATACTAATATGTAATAACGTATAACGATATATACTATTACGTGCTAACGTATAACGTTATATACTATTACGTACTAACGTGTCACGTTATATACTAATACGTAATAACGTATAACGTTATATACTATTACGTGCTAACGTATAATGTTATATACTAATACGTACTAACGTATAACGTTATATACTATTACGTGCTAACGTATAACGTTATATACTAATACGTACTAACGTATAACGTTATATACTAATACGTAATAACGTATAACGTTATATACTATTACGTACTATCGTATAACGTTATATACTATTACGTACTAACGTATAACGTTATATACTATTACGTACTAATGTGTAACGTTATATACTAATACGTAATAACGTATAACGTTATATACTATTGCGTACTATCGTATAACGTTATATACTATTACGTACTAACGTATAACGTTATATACTATTACGTACCTACGTATAACGTTATATGCTAATACGTAATAACGTGTAACGTTATATATTAATACGTAATAACGTATAACATTATATACTATTACGTACTAACGTGTCACGTTATATACTAATACGTAATAACGCATAACGTTATATACTATTACGTACCTACGTATAACGTTATATGCTAATACGTAATAACGTGTAACGTTATATATTAATACGTAATAACGTATAACATTATATACTATTACGTACTAACGTGTCACGTTATATACTAATACGTAATAACGTATAACGTTATATAGTATTACGTACTAACGTATAACATTATATACTAGTACGTAATGACGTATAACGTCATATACTATTACGTACTAACGTATAACGTTATATACTAATACGTAATAACGAATAACGTTATATACTATTACGTACTAACGTATAACGTTATATACTATTACGTAATAACGTGTAACGTTATATACTAATACGTAATAACGTATAACGTTATATACTATTACGTGCTAACGTATAACGTTATATACTATTACGTAATGAGGTATAACGTTATATACTAATACGTAATAACGTATAACGTTATATACCATTCCGTACTAACGTATAACGTTATATACTAATACATACTAAAGTGTAACGTTATATACTAATACGTAATAACGTATAACGTTATATAGTATTACGTACTAACGTATAACGTTATATACTATTACGTAATGACGTATAACGTCATATACTATTACGTACTAACGTATAACGTTATATACTATTACGTAATGACTTATAACGTCATATACTATTACGTACTAACGTATAACATTATATACTAATACGTAATAACGTGCAACGTTATATACTAATACGTAATAACGTATAACGTTATATACTATTACGTACTAACGTATAACGTTATATACTATTACGTACTAACGTGCAACGTTATATACTAATACGTAATAACGTATAACGTTATATACTATTACGTGCTAACGTATAACGTTATATACTAATACGTACTAACGTGTAACGTTATATACTAATACGTACTAACGTGTCACGTTATATACTAATACGTAATAACGTATAACGTTATATACTATTACGTACTAACGTGTCACGTTATATACTAATACGTAATAACGTATAACGTTATATACTAATACGTAATTACGTATAACGTTATATACTAATACGTAATAACGTATAACGTTATATACTAATACGTAATTACGTATAACGTTATATACTATTACGTACTAACGTATAACGTTATATACTATTACGTACTAACGTATAACGTTATATACTATTACGTACTAACGTATAACGTTATATACTCTTACGTAATAACGTATAACGTTATATACTCTTACGTACTAACGTGTCACGTTATATACTATTACGTAATAACGTGCAACGTTATATACTAATACGTAATAACGTATAACGTTATATACTATTACGTACTAACGCATAACGTTATATACTATTACGTACTAACGTGCAACGTTATATACTAATACGTAATAACGTATAACGTTATATACTATTACGTGCTAACGTATAACGTTATATACTAATACGTACTAACGTGTAACGTTATATACTAATACGTACTAACGTGTCACGTTATATACTAATACGTAATAACGTATAACGTTATATACTATTACGTACTAACGTGTAACGTTATATACTAATACGTACTCACGTATAACGTTATATACTATTACGTACTAACGTGCAACGTTATATACTATTACGTACTAACGTGTAACGTTATATACTATTACATACTAACGTGTCACGTTATATACTAATACGTAATAACGTATAACGTTATATACTATTACGTACTATCGTATAACGTTATATACTATCACGTAATGAGGTATAACGTTATATACTAATACGTAATAACGTATAACGTTATATACTATTACGTACTATCGTATAACGTTATATACTATTACGTACTAACGTATAACGTTATATACTATTACGTACTAATGTGTAACGTTATATACTAATACGTAATAACGTATAACGTTATATACTATTACGTACTATCGTATAACGTTATATACTATTACGTACTAACGTATAACGTTATATACTATTACGTACCTACGTATAACGTTATATGCTAATACGTAATAACGTGTAACGTTATATATTAATACGTAATAACGTATAACATTATATACTATTACGTACTAACGTGTAACGTTATATACTAATACGTAATAACGTATAACGTTATATAGTATTACGTACTAACGTATAACGTTATATACTATTACGTAATGACGTATAACGTCATATACTATTACGTACTAACGTATAACGTTATATACTAATACGTAATAACGTGCAACGTTATATACTAATATGTAATAACGTATAACGATATATACTATTACGTACTAACGTATAACGTTATATACTATTACGCACTAACGTGTAACGTTATATACTAATACGTAATAACGTATAACGTTATATACTATTACGTGCTAACGTATAACGTTATATACTATTACGTACTAACGTGCAACGTTATATACTAATACGTAATAACGTATAACGTTATATACTATTACGTGCTAACGTATAACGTTATATACTAATACGTACTAACGTATAACGTTATATACTATTACGTGCTAACGTATAACGTTATATACTAATACGTACTAACGTATAACGTTATATACTATTACGTAATAACGTGCAACGTTATATACTAATACGTAATAACGTATAACGTTATATACTATTACGTGCTAACGTATAACGTTATATACTATTACGTACTAACGTGTAACGTTATATACTAATACGTACTAACGTGTAACGTTATATACTAATACGTACTAACGTGTCACGTTATATACTAATACGTAATAACGTATAACCTTATATACTATTACGTACTAACGTGTAACGTTATATACTAATACGTACTCACGTATAACGTTATATACTAATACGTACTAACGTGTAACGTTATATACTAATACGTACTAACGTGTCACGTTATATACTATTACGTGCTAACGTAAAACGTTATATACTATTACGTACTAACGTGTAACGTTATATACTAATACGTAATAACGTATAACGTTATATAGTATTACGTACTAACGTATAACGTTATATACTATTACGTAATGACGTATAACGTCATATACTATTACGTACTAACGTATAACGTTATATACTAATACGTAATAACGTATAACGTTATATACTATTACGTGCTAACGTATAACGTTATATACTAATACGTAATAACGTATAACGTTATATACTATTACGTGCTAACGTATAACGTTATATACTATTACGTACTATCGTATAACGTTATATACTATTACGTACTAACGTATAACGTTATATACTATTACGTAATAACGTGTAACGTTATATACTAATACGTAATAACGTATAACGTTATATACCATTCCGTACTAACGTATAGCGTTATATACTAATACATACTAAAGTGTAACGTTATATACTAATACGTAATAACGTATAACATTATATAGTATTACGTACTAACGTATAACGTTATATACTATTACGTAATGACGTATAACGTCATATACTATTACGTACTAACGTATAACGTTATATACTATTACGTGCTAACGTAAAACGTTATATACTATTACGTACTAACGTGTAACGTTATATACTAATACGTACTAACGTGTAACGTTATATACTAATACGTACTAACGTGTCACGTTATATACTAATACGTAATAACGTATAACCTTATATACTATTACGTACTAACGTGTAACGTTATATACTAATACGTACTCACGTATAACGTTATATACTAATACGTACTAACGTGTAACGTTATATACTAATACGTACTAACGTGTCACGTTATATAGTATTACGTACTAACGTGTAACGTTATATACTATTACGTACCTACGTATAACGTTATATGCTAATACGTAATAACGTATAACGTTATATACTCTTACGTAATGACGTATAACGTCATATACTATTACGTACTAACGTATAACGTTATATACTAATACGTAATGACGTATAACGTCATATACTATTACGTACTAACGTATAACGTTATATACTATTACGTGCTAACGTAAAACGTTATATACTATTACGTAATGACGTATAACGTCATATATTATTACGTACTAACGTATAACGTTATATACTATTACGTGCTAACGTATAACGTTATATACTATTACGTACTAACGTGTAACGTTATATACTAATACGTAATAACGTATAACGTTATATAGTAATACGTAATAACGTATAACGTTATATACTATTACGTAATAACGTGTAACGTTATATACTAATACGTAATAACGTATAACGTTATATACCATTACGTACTAACGTATAACGTTATATACTAATACGTACTAACGTGTAACGTTATATACTAATACGTAATAACGTATAACGTTATATACTATTACGTACTATCGTATAACGTTATATACTATTACGTACTAACGTATAACTTTATATACTATTACGTAATAACATATAACGTTATTTACTAATACGTACTAACGTGTAACGTTATATACTAATACGTACTAACGTGTAACGTTATATACTAATACGTCCTAACGTGTCACGTTATATACTAATACGTAATAACGTATAACGTTATATACTATTACGTACTAACGTGTAACGTTATATACTAATACGTACTCACGTATAACGTTATATACTATTACGTACTAACGTGAAACGTTATATACTATTACTTACTAACGTATAACGTTATATACTATTACGTACTAACGTGCAACGTTATATACTAATACGTAATAACGTATAACGTTATATACTATTACGTGCTAACGTATAACGTTATATACTATTACGTAATGACGTATAACGTCATATACTATTACGTACCAACGTGCAACGTTATATACTAATACGTAATAACGTATAACGTTATATTCTATTACGTACTAACGTATAACGTTATATATTATTACGTACTAACGTATAACGTTATATACTACTACGTACTAACGTGTAACGTTATATACTAATACGTAATAACGTATAACGCTATATACCATTACGTACTAACGTATAACGTTATATACTAATACATACTAAAGTGTAACGTTATATACTAATACGTAATAACATATAACGTTATATACTATTACGTACTAACGTATAACGTTATATACAATTACTTAATAACGTATAACGTTATATGGTATTACGTAATAACGTATAACGTTATATACTATTACGTACTAACGTGTAACGTTATATACTAATACGTACTAACGTGTAACGTTATATACTAATACGTACTAACGTGTCACGTTATATACTAATACGTAATAACGTGCAACGTTATATACTAATACGTAATAACGTATAACGTTATATACTATTACGTACTAACGTATAACGTTATATACTATTACGTAATAACGTGTAACGTTATATACTAATACGTAATAACGTATAACGTTATATAATATTACGTGCTAACGTATAACCTTATATACAATTACGTACTAACGTGCAACGTTATATACTAATACGTAATAACGTATAACGTTATATACTATTACGTACTAACGTGTAACGTTATATACTAATACGTAATAACGTATAACGTTATATACTATTACGTACTATCGTATAACGTTATATACTATTACGTACTAACGTATAACGTTATATACTATTACGTACTAACGTATAACGTTATATACTATTACGTACTAACGTGCAACGTTATATACTAATACGTAATAACGTATAACGTTATATACTATTACGTACTAACGTGAAATGTTATATATTATTACATACTAACGTGTCACGTTATATACTATCACGTAATGAGGTATAACGTTATATACTAATACGTAATAACGTATAACGTTATATACTATTACGTACTATCGTATAACGTTATATACTATTACGTACTAACGTATAACGTTATATACTATTACGTACTAACGTGTAACATTATATACTAATACGTAATAACGTATAACGTTATATACTATTACGTACTAACGTATAACGTTATATACTATTACGTACTAACGTATAACGTTATATACTATTACGTACTAACGTGTAACATTATATACTAATACGTAATAACGTATAACGTTATATACTATTACGTACTATCGTATAACGTTATATACTATTACGTACTAACGTGCAACGTTATATACTAATACGTAATAACGTATAACGTTATATACTATTACGTGCTAACGTATAACGTTATATACTAATACGTACTAACGTATAACGTTATATACTATTACGTACTAACGTATAACGTTATATACTATTACGTAATAACATGTAACCTTATATACTAATACGTAATAACGTATAACGTTATATACTATTACGTGCTAACGTATAACGTTATATACTATTACGTACTAACGTGCAACGTTATATACTAATACGTAATAACGTATAACGTTATATACTATTACGTGCTAACGTATAACGTTATATGCTAATACGTAATAACGTATAACGTTATATACTCTTACGTAATGACGTATAACGTCATATACTATTACGTACTAACGTATAACGTTTTATACTAATACGTAATAACGTGCAACGTTATATACTAATACGTAATAACGTATAACGTTATATACTATTACGTGCTAACGTATAACGTTATATACTATTACGTACTAACGTGTAACGTTATATACTAATACGTAATAACGTATAACGTTATATAGTAATACGTAATAACGTATAACGTTATATACTATTACGTAATAACGTGTAACGTTATATACTAATACGTAATAACGTATAACGTTATATACCATTACGTACTAACGTATAACGTTATATACTAATACGTACTAACGTGTAACGTTATATACTAATACGTACTAACGTGTCACGTTATATACTAATACGTAATAACGTGCAACGTTATATACTAATACGTAATAACGTATAACGTTATATACTATTACGTGCTAACGTATAACGTTATATACTATTACGTACTAACGTGTAACGTTATATACTAATACGTAATAACGTATAACGTTATATACTATTACGTACTATCGTATAACGTTATATACTATTACGTACTAACGTATAACTTTATATACTATTACGTAATAACATATAACGTTATATACTAATACGTACTAACGTGTAACGTTATATACTAATACGTACTAACGTATAACGTTATATGCTAATACGTAATAACGTATAACGTTATATACTCTTACGTAATGACGTATAACGTCATATACTATTACGTACTAACGTATAACGTTATATACTAATACGTACTCACGTATAACGTTATATACTATTACGTACTAACGTGAAACGTTATATACTATTACTTACTAACGTATAACGTTATATACTATTACGTACTAACGTGCAACGTTATATACTAATACGTAATAACGTATAACGTTATATACTATTACGTACTAACGTATAACGTTATATACTATTACGTACTAACGTATAACGTTATATACTACTACGTACTAACGTGTAACGTTATATACTAATACGTAATAACGTATAACGCTATATACCATTACGTACTAACGTATAACGTTATATACTAATACATACTAAAGTGTAACGTTATATACTAATACGTAATAACATATAACGTTATATACTATTACGTACTAACGTATAACGTTATATACTATTACTTAATAACGTATAACGTTATATGGTATTACGTAATAACGTATAACGTTATATACTATTACGTACTAACGTGTAACGTTATATACTAATACGTAATAACGTATAACGTTATATACTAATACGTAATAACGTATAACATTATATACTAATACGTAATAACGTATAACGTTATATACTATTACGTACTAACGTGAAACGTTATATACTATTACGTACTAACGTGCAACGTTATATACTAATACGTAATAACGTATAACGTTATATACTATTACGTGCTAACGTATAACGTTATATACTATTACATAATGACGTATAACGTCATATACTATTACGTACCAACGTGCAACGTTATATACTAATACGTAATAATGTATAACGTTATATACTATTACGTACTAACGTATAACGTTATATACTATTACGTACTAACGTATAACGTTATGTACTATTACGTACTAACGTGTAACGTTATATACTAATACGTAATAACGTATAACGTTATATACTATTACGTACTATCGTATAACGTTATATACTATTACGTACTAACGTATAACGTTATATACTATTACGTACTAACGTATAACGTTATATGTTAATACGTAATAACGTGTAACGTTATATATTAATACGTAATAACGTATAACGTTATATACTATTACGTACTAACGTATAACGTTATATACTATTACGTACTAACGTATAACGTTATATACTATTACGTACTAACGTGTAACGTTATATACTAATACGTAATAACGTATAACGTTATATACTATTACGTACTATCGTATAACGTTATATACTATCACGTAATGAGGTATAACGTTATATACTAATACGTAATAACGTATAACGTTATATACTAATACGTAATAAGGTATAACGTTATATACTATTACGCAATAACGTGTAACGTTATATACTAATACGTAATAACGTATAACGTTATATACCATTACGTACTAACGTATAACGTTATATACTAATACGTAATAACGTGCAACGTTATATACTAATACGTAATAACGTATAACGTTATATACTATTACGTACTAACGTATAACGTTATATACTATTACGTACTAACGTGCAACGTTATATACTAATACGTAATAACGTATAACGTTATATACTATTACGTGCTAACGTATAACGTTATATACTAATACGTACTAACGTGTAACGTTATATACTAATACGTACTAACGTGTCACGTTATATACTAATAGTATATAACGTTATACGTTATTACGTATTAGTATATAACGTTATACGTTAGTACGTATTAGTATATAACGTTATACGTTATTACGTAATAGTACATAACGTGTAACGTTATATACTAATACGTAATAACGTATAACGTTATGTACTATTACGTGCTAACGTATAACGTTATATACTATTACGTACTAACGTGCAACGTTATATACTAATACGTAATAAAGTATAACGTTATATACTATTATGTGCTAACGTATAACGTTATATACTATTACGTACTAACGTATAACGTTATATACTATTACGTACTAACGTATAACGTTATATGCTAATACGTAATAACGTGTAACGTTATATATTAATACGTAATAACGTATAACGTTATATACTATTACATACTAACGTGTCACGTTATATACTATCACGTAATGAGGTATAACGTTATATACTAATACGTAATAACGTATAACGTTATATACTATTACGTACTATCGTATAACGTTATATACTATTACGTAATAATATATAACGTTATATACTATTACGTACTAACGTATAACGTTATATGCTAATACGTAATAACGTGTAACGTTATATATTAATACGTAATAACGTATAACGTTATATACTATTACGTACTAACGTATAACGTTATATACTATTACGTACTAACGTATAACGTTATATACTATTACGTAATAACGTATAACGTTATGTACTATTACGTGCTAACGTATAACGTTATATACTATTACGTACTAACGTGAAACGTTATATACTAATACGTAATAACGTATAACGTTATATACTATTATGTGCTAACGTATAACGTTATATACTATTACGTACTAACGTATAACGTTATATACTATTACGTACTAACGTATAACGTTATATGCTAATACGTAATAACGTGTAACGTTATATATTAATACGTAATAACGTATAACGTTATATACTATTACGTACTAACGTATAACGTTATATACTATTACGTACTAACGTGCAACGTTATATACTAATACGTAATAACGTATAACGTTATATACTAATACGTAATAACGTGCAACGTTATATACTAATACGTAATAACGTATAACGTTATATACTATTACGTACTAACGTATAACGTTATATACTATTACGTACTAACGTGCAACGTTATATACTAATACGTAATAACGTATAACGTTATATACTATTACGTGCTAACGTATAACGTTATATACTAATACGTACTAACGTGTAACGTTATATACTATTACGTAATAACGTGTAACGTTATATACTAATACGTAATAACGTATAACGTTATATACTATTACGTGCTGACGTATAACGTTATATACTATTACGTACTAACGTGCAACGTTATATACTAATACGTATTAACGTATAACGTTATATACTATTATGTGCTAACGTATAACGTTATATACTAATACGTACTAACGTATAACGTTATATAATATTACGTACTAACGTGTAACGTTATATACTATTACATACTAACGTGTCACGTTATATACTAATACGTAATAACGTATAACGTTATATACTATTACGTACTATCGTATAACGTTATATACTATCACGTAATGAGGTATAACGTTATATACTAATACGTAATAACGTATAACGTTATATACTATTACGTACTATCGTATAACGTTATATACTATTACGTACTAACGTATAACGTTATATACTATTACGTAATAACGTGTAACGTTATATACTAATACGTCATAACGTATAACGTTATATACCATTCCGTACTAACGTATAGCGTTATATACTAATACATACTAAAGTGTAACGTTATATACTAATACGTAATAACGTATAACGTTATATAGTATTACGTACTAACGTATAACGTATTATACTATTACGTAATGACGTATAACGTCATGTACTATTACGTACTAACGTATAACGTTATATACTATTACGTGCTAACGTATAACGTTATATACTATTACGTACTAACGTGTAACGTTATATACTAATACGTACTAACGTATAACGTTATATACTAATACGTAATAACGTATAACGTTATATACTAATACGTAATAACGTGTAACGTTATATACTAATACGTAATAACGTATAAAATTATATACTATTACGTAATGACGTATAACGTCATATACTATTACGTACTAACGTATAACGTTATATACTAATACGTAATAACGTGCAACGTTATATACTAATACGTAATAACGTATAACGTTATATACTATTACGTACTAACGTATAACGTTATATACTATTACGTACTAACGTGCAACGTTATATACTAATACGTAATAACGTATAACGTTATATACTATTACGTGCTAACGTATAACGTTATATACTAATACGTACTAACGTGTAACGTTATATACTAATACGTACTAACGTGTCACGTTATATACTAATACGTAATAACGTGCAACGTTATATACTAATACGTAATAACGTATAACGTTATATACTATTACGTGCTAACGTATAACGTTATATACTACTACGTACTAACGTGTAACGTTATATACTATTACGTAATAACGTGTAACGTTATATACTATTACGTACTAACGTATAACGATATATACTATTACGTACTAACGTGCAACGTTATATACTAATACGTAATAACGTATAACGTTATATACTATTACGTACTAACGTGAAACGTTATATACTATTGCATACTAACGTGTCACGTTATATACTATCACGTAATGAGTATATAACGTATAACGTTATATACTATTACGTACTATCGTATAACGTTATATACTATCACGTAATGAGGTATAACGTTATATACTAATACGTAATAACGTATAACGTTATATACTATTACGTACTATCGTATAACGTTATATACTATTACGTACTAACGTATAACGTTATATACTATTACGTAATAACGTGTAACGTTTTATACTAATACGTAATAACGTATAACGTTATATACCATTCCGTACTAACGTATAGCGTTATATGCTAATACATACTAAAGTGTAACGTTATATACTAATACGTAATAACGTATAACGTTATATAGTATTACGTACTAACGTATAACGTATTATACTATTACGTAATGACGTATAACGTCATATACTATTACGTACTAACGTATAACGTTATATACTATTACGTGCTAACGTATAACGTTATATACTATTACGTACTAACGTGTAACGTTATATACTAATACGTAATAACGTATAACGTTATATACTAATACGTAATAACGTATAACGTTATATACTATTACGTAATAACGTGTAACGTTATATACTAATACGTAATAACGTATAACGTTATATACCATTACGTACTAACGTATAACGTTATATACTAATACATACTAAAGTGTAACGTTATATACTAATACGTAATAACGTATAACGTTATATAGTATTACGTACTAACGTATAAAATTATATACTATTACGTAACGACGTATAACGTCATATACTATTACGTACTAACGTATAACGTTATATACTAATACGTAATAACGTGCAACGTTATATACTAATACGTAATAACGTATAACGTTATATACTATTACGTACTAACGTATAACTTTATATACTATTACGTACTAACGTGCAACGTTATATACTAATACGTAATAACGTATAACGTTATATACTATTACGTGCTAACGTATAACGTTATATACTAATACGTACTAACGTGTAACGTTATATACTAATACGTACTAACGTGTCACGTTATATACTAATACGTAATAACGTGTAACGTTATATACTATTACGTAATAACGTATAACGTTATATACCATTACGTACTAACGTATAACGTTATATACTAATACATACTAAAGTGTAACGTTATATACTAATACGTAATAACGTATAACGTTATATAGTATTACGTACTAACGTATAAAATTATATACTATTACGTAATGACGTATAACGTCATATACTATTACGTACTAACGTATAACGTTATATACTAATACGTAATAACGTGCAACGTTATATACTAATGCGTAATAACGTATAACGTTATATACTATTACGTGCTAACGTATAACGTTATATACTATTACGTACTAACGTGTCACGTTATATACTAATACGTAATAACGTGTAACGTTATATACTAATACGTACTAACGTGTAACGTTATATACTAATACGTACTAACGTGTCACGTTATATACTAATACGTAATAACGTATAACGTTATATACTATTACGTACTAACGTGTAACGTTATATACTAATACGTACTCACGTATAACGTTATATACTATTACGTACTAACGTGAAACGTTATATAGTATTACATACTAACGTGTCACGTTATATACTATTACGTACTATCGTATAACGTTATATACTATCACGTAATGAGGTATAACGTTATATACTAATACGTAATAACGTATAACGTTATATACTATTACGTACTATCGTATAACGTTATATACTATTACGTACTAACGTATAACGTTATATACTATTACGTAATAACGTGTAACGTTATATACTAATACGTAATAACGTATAACGTTATATACCATTCCGTACTAACGTATAGCGTTATATACTAATACATACTAAAGTGTAACGTTATATACTAATACGTAATAACGTATAACGTTATATAGTATTACGTACTAACGTATAACGTATTATACTATTACGTAATGACGTATAACGTCATATACTATTACGTACTAACGTATAACGTTATATACTATTACGTGCTAACGTATAACGTTATATACTATTACGTACCAACGTGTAACGTTATATACTAATACGTAATAACGTATAACGTTATATACTAATACGTAATAACGTATAACGTTATATACTATTACGTAATAACGTGTAACGTTATATACTAATACGTAATAACGTATAACGTTATATACTAATACGTAATAACGTATAACGTTATATAGTATTACGTACTAACGTATAAAATTATATACTATTACGTAATGACGTATAACGTCATATACTATTACGTACTAACGTATAACGTTATATACTAATACGTACTAACGTATAACGTTATATACTAATACGTAATAACGTATAACGTTATATAGTATTACGTACTAACGTATAAAATTATATACTATTACGTAATGACGTATAACGTCATATACTATTACGTACTAACGTATAACGTTATATACTAATACGTAATAACGTGCAACGTTATATACTAATACGTAATAACGTATAACGTTATATACTATTACGTACTAACGTATAACGTTATATACTATTACGTACTAACGTATAACGTTATATACTATTACGTGCTAACGTATAACGTTATATACTATTACGTACTAACGTGTAACGTTATATACTAATACGTAATAACGTATAACGTTATATACTAATACGTAATAACGTATAACGTTATATACTATTACGTAATAACGTGTAACGTTATATACTAATACGTAATAACGTATAACGTTATATACCATTACGTACTAACGTATAACGTTATATACTAATACATACTAAAGTGTAACGTTATATACTAATACGTAATAACGTATAACGTTATATAGTATTACGTACTAACGTATAAAATTATATACTATTACGTAATGACGTATAACGTCATATGCTATTACGTACTAACGTATAACGTTATATACTAATACGTAATAACGTGCAACGTTATATACTAATACGTAATAACGTATAACGTTATATACTATTACGTACTAACGTATAACGTTATATACTATTACGTACTAACGTGCAACGTTATATACTAATACGTAATAACGTATAACGTTATATACTATTACGTGCTAACGTATAACGTTATATACTAATACGTCCTAACGTGTAACGTTATATACTAATACGTACTAACGTGTCACGTTATATACTAATACGTAATAACGTGCAACGTTATATACTAATACGTAATAACGTATAACGTTATATACTATTACGTGCTAACGTATAACGTTATATACTACTACGTACTAACGTGTAACGTTATATACTATTACGTAATAACGTGTAACGTTATATACTATTACGTACTAACGTATAACGTTATATACTATTACGTACTAACGTGCAACGTTATATACTAATACGTAATAACGTATAACGTTATATACTATTACGTACTAACGTGAAACGTTATATACTATTACATACTAACGTGTCACGTTATATACTATCACGTAATGAGTATATAACGTATAACGTTATATACTATTACGTACTATCGTATAACGTTATATACTATCACGTAATGAGGTATAACGTTATATACTAATACGTAATAACGTATAACGTTATATACTATTACGTACTAACGTATAACGTTATATACTATTACGTAATAACGTGTAACGTTTTATACTAATACGTAATAACGTATAACGTTATATACCATTCCGTACTAACGTATAGCGTTATATACTAATACATACTAAAGTGTAACGTTATATACTAATACGTAATAACGTATAACGTTATATAGTATTACGTACTAACGTATAACGTATTATACTATTACGTAATGACGTATAACGTCATATACTATTACGTACTAACGTATAACGTTATATACTATTACGTGCTAACGTATAACGTTATATACTATTACGTACTAACGTGTAACGTTATATACTAATACGTAATAACGTATAACGTTATATACTAATACGTAATAACGTATAACGTTATATACTATTACGTAATAACGTGTAACGTTATATACTAATACGTAATAACGTATAACGTTATATACCATTACGTACTAACGTATAACGTTATATACTAATACATACTAAAGTGTAACGTTATATACTAATACGTAATAACGTATAACGTTATATAGTATTACGTACTAACGTATAAAATTATATACTATTACGTAATGACGTATAACGTCATATACTATTACGTACTAACGTATAACGTTATATACTAATACGTAATAACGTGCAACGTTATATACTAATACGTAATAACGTATAACGTTATATACTATTACGTACTAACGTATAACTTTATATACTATTACGTACTAACGTGCAACGTTATATACTAATACGTAATAACGTATAACGTTATATACTATTACGTGCTAACGTATAACGTTATATACTAATACGTACTAACGTGTAACGTTATATACTAATACGTACTAACGTGTCACGTTATATACTAATACGTAATAACGTGTAACGTTATATACTATTACGTAATAACGTATAACGTTATATACCATTACGTACTAACGTATAACGTTATATACTAATACATACTAAAGTGTAACGTTATATACTAATACGTAATAACGTATAACGTTATATAGTATTACGTACTAACGTATAAAATTATATACTATTACGTAATGACGTATAACGTCATATACTATTACGTACTAACGTATAACGTTATATACTAATACGTAATAACGTGCAACGTTATATACTAATACGTAATAACGTATAACGTTATATACTATTACGTGCTAACGTATAACGTTATATACTATTACGTACTAACGTGTCACGTTATATACTAATACGTAATAACGTGTAACGTTATATACTAATACGTACTAACGTGTAACGTTATATACTAATACGTACTAACGTGTCACGTTATATACTAATACGTAATAACGTATAACGTTATATACTATTACGTACTAACGTGTAACGTTATATACTAATACGTACTCACGTATAACGTTATATACTATTACGTACTAACGTGAAACGTTATATAGTATTACATACTAACGTGTCACGTTATATACTATTACGTACTATCGTATAACGTTATATACTATCACGTAATGAGGTATAACGTTATATACTAATACGTAATAACGTATAACGTTATATACTATTACGTACTATCGTATAACGTTATATACTATTACGTACTAACGTATAACGTTATATACTATTACGTAATAACGTGTAACGTTATATACTAATACGTAATAACGTATAACGTTATATACCATTCCGTACTAACGTATAGCGTTATATACTAATACATACTAAAGTGTAACGTTATATACTAATACGTAATAACGTATAACGTTATATAGTATTACGTACTAACGTATAACGTATTATACTATTACGTAATGACGTATAACGTCATATACTATTACGTACTAACGTATAACGTTATATACTATTACGTGCTAACGTATAACGTTATATACTATTACGTACTAACGTGTAACGTTATATACTAATACGTAATAACGTATAACGTTATATACTAATACGTAATAACGTATAACGTTATATACTATTACGTAATAACGTGTAACGTTATATACTAATACGTAATAACGTATAACGTTATATACCATTACGTACTAACGTATAACGTTATATACTAATACATACTAAAGTGTAACGTTATATACTAATACGTAATAACGTATAACGTTATATAGTATTACGTACTAACGTATAAAATTATATACTATTACGTAATGACGTATAACGTCATATACTATTACGTACTAACGTATAACGTTATATACTAATACGTAATAACGTGCAACGTTATATACTAATACGTAATAACGTATAACGTTATATACTATTACGTACTAACGTATAACGTTATATACTATTACGTACTAAAGTGTAACGTTATATACTAATACGTAATAACGTATAACGTTATATAGTATTACGTACTAACGTATAAAATTATATACTATTACGTAATGACGTATAACGTCATATACTATTACGTACTAACGTATAACGTTATATACTAATACGTAATAACGTGCAACGTTATATACTAATACGTAATAACGTATAACGTTATATACTATTACGTACTAACGTATAACGTTATATACTATTACGTACTAACGTGCAACGTTATATACTAATACGTAATAACGTATAACGTTATATACTATTACGTGCTAACGTATAACGTTATATACTAATACGTACTAACGTGTAACGTTATATACTAATACGTACTAACGTGTCACGTTATATACTAATACGTAATAACGTGCAACGTTATATACTAATACGTAATAACGTATAACGTTATATACCATTACGTACTAACGTATAGCGTTATATACTAATACATACTAAAGTGTAACGTTATATACTAATACGTAATAACGTATAACGTTATATAGTATTACGTACTAACGTATAACGTTATATACTATTACGTAATGACGTATAACGTCATATACTATTACGTACTAACGTATAACGTTATATACTATTACGTGCTAACGTATAACGTAATATACTATTACGTACTAACGTGTAACGTTATATACTAATACGTAATAACGTATAACGTTATATAGTAATACGTAATAACGTATAACGTTATATACTATTACGTAATAACGTGTAACGTTATATACTAATACGTAATAACGTATAACGTTATATACCATTACGTACTAACGTATAACGTTATATACTAATACATACTAAAGTGTAACGTTATATACTAATACGTAATAACGTATAACGTTATATAGTATTACGTACTAACGTATAAAGTTATATACTATTACGTAATGACGTATAACGTCATATACTATTACGTACTAACGTATAACATTATATACTAATACGTAATAACGTGCAACGTTATATACTAATACGTAATAACGTATAACGTTATGTACTATTACGTACTAACGTGTAACGTTATATACTATTACATACTAACGTGTCACGTTATATACTAATACGTAATAACGTATAACGTTATATACTATTACGTACTATCGTATAACGTTATATACTATCACGTAATGAGGTATAACGTTATATACTAATACGTAATAACGTATAACGTTATATACTAATACGTACTAACGTGTCACGTTATATAGTATTACGTACTAACGTGTAACGTTATATACTATTACGTGCTAACGTATAACGTTATATACTAATACGTACTAACGTATAACGTTACATACTATTACGTGCTAACGTATAGCGTTATATACTATTACGTACTAACGTGCAACGTTATATACTAATACGTAATAACGTATAACGTTACATACTATTACGTGCTAACGTATAACGTTATATACTAATACGTACTAACGTATAACGTTATATACTATTACGTAATAACGTGCAACGTTATATACTAATACGTAATAACGTATAACGTTATATACTATTACGTACTAACCTATAACGTTATATACTATTACGTACTAACGTGCAACGTTATATACTAATACGTAGTAACGTATAACGTTATATACTATTACGTGCTAACGTATAACGTTATATACTAATACGTACTAACGTGTAACGTTATATACTAATACGTACTAACGTGTCACGTTATATACTAATACGTAATAACGTATAACGTTATATACTATTACGTACTAACGTGCAACGTTATATACTAATACGTAATAACGTATAACGTTACATACTATTACGTGCTAACGTATAACGTTATATACTAATACGTACTAACGTATAACGTTATATACTATTACGTAATAACGTGCAACGTTATATACTAATACGTAATAACGTATAACGTTATATACTATTACGTACTAACCTATAACGTTATATACTATTACGTACTAACGTGCAACGTTATATACTAATACGTAATAACGTATAACGTTATATACTATTACGTGCTAACGTATAACGTTATATACTAATACGTACTAACGTGTAACGTTATATACTAATACGTACTAACGTGTCACGTTATATACTAATACGTAATAACGTATAACGTTATATACTATTACGTAATAACGTATAACGTTATATACTATTACGTACTAACGTGCAACGTTATATACTAATACGTAATAACGTATAACGTTATATACTATTACGTGCTAACGTATAACGTTATATACTATTACGTACTAACGTGTAACGTTATATACTATTACATACTAACGTGTCACGTTATATACTAATACGTATTAACGTATAACCTTATATACTATTACGTACTATCGTATAACGTTATATACTATCACGTAATGAGGTATAACGTTATATACTATTACGTACTAACGTGCAACGTTATATACTAATACGTAATGACGTATAACGTCATATAATATTACGTGCTAACGTATAACGTTATATACTAATACGTACTAACGTATAACGTTATATACTATTACGTGCTAACGTATAACGTTATATACTATTACGTACTAACGTGCAACGTTATATACTAATACGTAATAACGTATAACGTTATATACTATTACGTACTATCGTATAACGTTATATACTATTACGTACTAACGTATAACGTTATATACTATTACGTGCTAACGTGTCACGTTATATACTAATACGTAAGAACGTATAACGTTATATACTATTACGTACTATCGTATAACGTTATATACTATTACGTACTAACGTGTCACGTTATATACTAATACGTAATAACGTATAACGTTATTTACTATTACGTACTATCGTATAACGTTATATACTATTACGTACTAACGTATAACGTTATATACTATTACGTACCTACGTATAACGTTATATGCTAATACGTAATAACGTGTAACGTTATATATTAATACGTAATAACGTATAACATTATATACTATTACGTACTAACGTGTCATGTTATATACTAATACGTAATAACGTATAACGTTATATACTATTACGTACCTACGTATAACGTTATATGCTAATACGTAATAACGTATAACGTTATATACTCTTACGTAATGACGTATAACGTCATATACTATTACGTACTAACGTATAACGTTATATACTAATAAGTAATAACGTGCAACGTTATATACTAATACGTAATAACGTATAACGTTATAGACTATTACGTACTAACGTATAACGTTATATACTATTACGTAATAACGTGTAACGTTATATACTATTACGTAATAACGTGTAACGTTATATACTAATACGTAATAACGTATAACGTTATATACTATTACGTGATAACGTATAACGTTATATACTATTACGTACTAACGTGCAACGTTATATACTAATACGTAATAACGTATAACGTTATATACTATTACGTACTATCGTATAACGTTATATACTATTACGTACTAACGTATAACGTTATATACTATTACGTACTAATGTGTAACGTTATATACTAATACGTAATAACGTATAACGTTATATACTATTACGTACTATCGTATAACGTTATATACTATTACGTACTAACGTATAACGTTATATACTATTACGTACCTACGTATAACGTTATATACTAATACGTAATAACGTGTAACGTTATATATTAATACGTAATAACGTATAACATTATATACTATTACGTACTAACGTGTCACGTTATATACTAATACGTAATAACGCATAACGTTATATACTATTACGTACCTACGTATAACGTTATATGCTAATACGTAATAACGTGTAACGTTATATATTAATACGTAATAACGTATAACATTATATACTATTACGTACTAACGTATAACGTTATATACTATTACGTGATAACGTATAACGTTATATACTATTGCGTACTAACGTGCAACGTTATATACTAATACGTAATAACGTATAACGTTATATACTATTACGTGCTAACGTATAACGTTATATACTAATACGTACTAACGTATAACGTTATATACTATTACGTGCTAACGTATAACGTTCTATACTATTACGTACTAACGTGCAACGTTATATACTAATACGTAATAACGTATAACGTTATATACTATTACGTGCTAACGTATAACGTTATATACTAATACGTACTAACGTATAACGTTATATACTATTACGTAATAACGTGCAACGTTATATACTAATACGTAATAACGTATAACGTTATATACTATTACGTGCTAACGTATAACATTATATACTATTACGTACTAACGTGTCACGTTATATACTAATACGTAATAACGTATAACGTTATTTACTATTACGTACTATCGTATAACGTTATATACTATTACGTACTAACGTATAACGTTATATACTATTACGTACCTACGTATAACGTTATATGCTAATACGTAATAACGTGTAACGTTATATATTAATACGTAATAACGTATAACATTATATACTATTACGTACTAACGTGTCACGTTATATACTAATACGTAATAACGTATAACGTTATATACTATTACGTACCTACGTATAACGTTATATGCTAATACGTAATAACGTATAACGTTATATGCTCTTACGTAATGACGTATAACGTCATATACTATTACGTACTAACGTATAACGTTATATACTAATAAGTAATAACGTGCAACGTTATATACTAATACGTAATAACGTATAACGTTATAGACTATTACGTACTAACGTATAACGTTATATACTATTACGTAATAACGTGTAACGTTATATACTAATACGTAATAACGTATAACGTTATATACTATTACGTGCTAACGTATAACGTTATATACTATTACGTACTAACGTGCAACGTTATATACTAATACGTAATAACGTATAACGTTATATACTATTACGTGCTAACGTATAACGTTATATACTAATACGTACTAACGTATAACATTATGTACTATTACGTACTAACGTGTAACGTTATATACTATTACATACTAACGTGTCACGATATATACTAATACGTAATAACGTATAACGTTATATACTATTACGTACTATCGTATAACGTTATATACTATCACGTAATGAGGTATAACGTTATATACTAATACGTAATAACGTATAACGTTATATACTATTACGTACTATCGTATAACGTTATATACTATTACGTACTAACGTATAACGTTATATACTATTACGTAATAACGTGTAACGTTATATACTAATACGTAATAACGTATAACGTTATATACCATTCCGTACTAACGTATAGCGTTATATACTAATACATACTAAAGTGTAACGTTATATACTAATACGTAATAACGTATAACGTTATATAGTATTACGTACTAACGTATAACGTTATATACTATTACGTAATGACGTATAACGTCATATACTATTACGTACTAACGTATAACGTTATATACTATTACGTGCTAACGTATAACGTTATATACTATTACGTACTAACGTGTAACGTTATATCCTAATACGTAATAACGTATAACGTTATATAGTAATACGTAATAACGTATAACGTTATATACTATTACGTAATAACGTGTAACGTTATATACTAATACGTAATAACGTATAACGTTATATACCATTACGTACTAACGTATAACGTTATATAGTAATACGTAATAACGTGCAACGTTATATACTAATACGTAATAACGTATAACGTTATATAGTATTACGTACTAACGTATAAAGTTATATACTATTAGGTAATGACGTATAACGTCATATACTATTACGTACTAACGTATAACGTTATATACTAATACGTAATAACGTGCAACGTTATATACTAATACGTAATAACGTATAACGTTATATACTATTACGTACTAACGTATAACGTTATATACTATTACGTACTAACATGCAACGTTATATACTAATACGTAATAACGTATAACGTTATATACTATTACGTGCTAACGTATAACGTTATATACTAATACGTACTATCGTGTAACGTTATATACTAATACGTACTAACGTGTCACGTTATATACTAATACGTAATAACGTGCAACGTTATATACTAATACGTAATAACGTATAACGTTATATACTATTACGTACTAACGTATAACGTTATATACTATTACGTAATAACGTGTAACGTTATATACTAATACGTAATAACGTATAACGTTATATAGTATTACGTACTAACGTATAAAGTTATATACTATTAGGTAATGACGTATAACGTCATATACTATTACGTACTAACGTATAACGTTATATACTAATACGTAATAACGTATAACGTTATATACTATTACGTACTAACGTGTAACGTTATATACTATTACATACTAACGTGTCACGTTATATACTAATACGTAATAACGTATAACGTTATATACTATTACGTACTATCGTATAACGGTATATACTATCACGTAATGAGGTATAACGTTATATACTAATACGTAATAACGTATAACGTTATATACTATTACGTACTATCGTATAACGTTATATACTATTACGTACTAACGTATAACGTTATATACTATTACGTAATAACGTATAACGTTATATGCTAATACGTAATAACGTGTAACGTTATATATTAATACGTAATAACGTATAACGTTATATACTATTACGTACTAACGTATAACGTTATATACTATTACGTACTAACGTGTAACTTTATATACTAATACGTAATAACGTATAACGTTATACACTATTACGTACTATCGTATAACGTTATATACTATTACGTACTAACGTATAACTTTATATACTATTACGTACTAACGTATAACGTTATATACTATTACGTAATAACGTGTAACGTTATATACTAATACGTAATAACGTATAACGTTATATACCATTCCGTACTAACGTATAGCGTTATATACTAATACATACTAAAGTGTAACGTTATATACTAATACGTAATAACGTATAACGTTATATAGTATTACGTACTAACGTATAACGTTATATACTATTACGTAATGACGTATAACGTCATATACTATTACGTACTAACGTATAACGTTATATACTATTACGTGCTAACGTATAACGTTATATACTATTACGTACTAACGTGTAACGTTATATACTAATACGTAATAACGTATAACGTTATATAGTAATACGTAATAACGTATAACGTTATATACTATTACGTAATAACGTGTAACGTTATATACTAATACGTAATAACGTATAACGTTATATACCATTACGTACTAACGTATAACGTTATATAGTAATACGTAATAACGTGCAACGTTATATACTAATACGTAATAACGTATAACGTTATATAGTATTACGTACTAACGTATAAAGTTATATACTATTAGGTAATGACGTATAACGTCATATACTATTACGTACTAACGTATAACGTTATATACTGATACGTAATAACGTGCAACGTTATATACTAATACGTAATAACGTATAACGTTATATACTATTACGTACTAACGTATAACGTTATATACTATTACGTACTAACATGCAACGTTATATACTAATACGTAATAACGTATAACGTTATATACTATTATTACGTGCTAACGTATAACGTTATATACTAATACGTACTAACGTGTAATGTTATATACTAATACGTACTAACGTGTCACATTATATACTAATACGTAATAACGTGCAACGTTATATACTAATACGTAATAACGTATAACGTTATATACTATTACGTACTAACGTATAACGTTATATACTATTACGTAATAACGTGTAACGTTATATACTAATACGTAATAACGTATAACGTTATATAGTATTACGTACTAACGTATAAAGTTATATACTATTAGGTAATGACGTATAACGTCATATACTATTACGTACTAACGTATAACGTTATATACTAATACGTAATAACGTATAACGTTATATACTATTACGTACTAACGTATAACGTTATATACTATTACGTAATAACGTGTCACGTTATATACTAATACGTAATAACGTATAACGTTATATACTATTACGTACTATCGTATAACGTTATATACTATCACGTAATGAGGTATAACGTTATATACTAATACGTAATAACGTATAACGTTATATACTATTACGTACTAACGTGTAACGTTATATACTATTACATACTAACGTGTCACGTTATATACTAATACGTAATAACGTATAACGTTATATACTATTACGTACTATCGTATAACGTTATATACTATCACGTAATGAGGTATAACGTTATATACTAATACGTAATAACGTATAACGTTATATACTATTACGTACTATCGTATAACGTTATATACTATTACGTACTAACGTATAACGTTATATACTATTACGTAATAACGTATAACGTTATATGCTAATACGTAATAACGTGTAACGTTATATATTAATACGTAATAACGTATAACGTTATATACTATTACGTACTAACGTATAACGTTATATACTATTACGTACTAACGTGTAACTTTATATACTAATACGTAATAACGTATAACGTTATACACTATTACGTACTATCGTATAACGTTATATACTATTACGTACTAACGTATAACTTTATATACTATTACGTAATAACATATAACGTTATATACTAATACGTACTAACGTGTAACGTTATATATTAATACGTAATAACGTATAACGTTATATACTATTACGTACTAACGTATAACGTTATATACTATTACGTACTAACGTGTAACTTTATATACTAATACGTAATAACGTATAACGTTATACACTATTACGTACTATCGTATAACGTTATATACTATTACGTACTAACGTATAACTTTATATACTATTACGTAATAACATATAACGTTATATACTAATACGTACTAACGTGTAACGTTATATACTAATACGTACTAACGTGTAACGTTATATACTAATACGTACTAACGTGTCACGTTATATACTAATACGTAATAACGTATAACGTTATATACTATTACGTACTAACGTGCAACGTTATATACTAATACGTAATAACGTATAACGTTATATACTATTACGTGCTAACGTATAACGTTATATACTAATACGTACTAACGTGTAACGTTATATACTAATACGTACTAACGTGTCACGTTATATACTAATACGTAATAACGTGCAACGTTATATACTAATACGTAATAACGTATAACGTTATATAGTATTACGTACTAACGTATAACGTTATATACTATTACGTAATAACGTGTAACGTTATATACTAATACGTAATAACGTATAGCGTTATATACTATTACGTGCTAACGTATAACGTTATATACTATTACGTACTAACGTGCAACGTTATATACTAATACGTAATAACGTATAACGTTATATACTATTATGTGCTAACGCATAACGTTATATACTAATACGTACTAACGTATAACGTTATATACTATTACGTACTAACGTGTAACGTTATATACTATTACATACTAACGTGACACGTTATATACTAATACGTAATAACGTATAACGTTATATACTATTACGTACTATCGTATAACGTTATATACTATCACGTAATGAGGTATAACGTTATATACTAATACGTAATAACGTATAACGTTATATACTATTACGTACTATCGTATAACGTTATATACTATTACGTACTAACGTATAACGTTATATACTATTACGTAATAACGTGTAACGTTATATGCTAATACGTAATAACGTGTAACGTTATATATTAATACGTAATAACGTATAACATTATATACTATTACGTACTAACGTGTCACGTTATATACTAATACGTAATAACGTATAACGTTATATAGTATTACGTACTAACGTATAACATTATGTACTATTACGTAATGACGTATAACGTCATATTCTATTACGTACTAACGTATAACGTTATATACTAATACGTAATAACGTGCAACGTTATATACTAATACGTAATAACGAATAACGTTATATACTAATACGTAATAACGAATAACATTATATACTATTACGTAATGACGTATAACGTCATATTCTATTACGTACTAACGTATAACGTTATATACTAATACGTACTAACGTATAACGTTATATACTATTACGTGCTAACGTATAACGTTATATACTATTACGTACTAACGTGCAACGTTATATACTAATACGTAATAACGTATAACGTTATACACTATTACGTGCTAACGTATAACGTTATATACTAATACGTACTAACGTATAACGTTATATACTATTACGTAATAACGTGCAACGTTATATACTAATACGTAATAACGTATAACGTTATATACTAATACGTAATAACGTATAACGTTATATACTATTACGTAATAACGTATAACGTTATATACCATTCCGTACTAACGTATAGCGTTATATACTAATACATACTAAAGTGTAACGTTATATACTAATACGTTATAACGTTATATAGTATTACGTACTAACGTATAACGTTATATACTATTACGTAATGACGTATAACGTCATATACTATTACGTACTAACGTATAACGTTATATACTATTACGTGCTAACGTATAACGTTATATACTATTACGTACTAACGTGTAACGTTATATACTAATACGTAATAACGTATAACGTTATATAG
Organism: Bombus pascuorum; assembly: GCF_905332965.1. Lineage (NCBI taxonomy): Eukaryota > Metazoa > Arthropoda > Insecta > Hymenoptera > Apidae > Bombus > Bombus pascuorum. Next base: position 15,197,299 of record NC_083489.1, on the reverse strand, counting down.
TAATACGTAATAACGTGTAACGTTATATACTATTACGTAATAACGTGTAACGTTATATACTAATACGTAATAACGTATAACGTTATATACCATTACGTACTAACGTATAACGTTATATACTAATACATACTAAAGTGTAACGTTATATACTAATACGTAATAACGTATAACGTTATATAGTATTACGTACAAACGTATAAAGTTATATACTATTACGTAATGACGTATAACGTCATATACTATTACGTACTAACGTATAACGTTATATACTAATACGTAATAACGTGCAACGTTATATACTAATACGTAATAACGTATAACGTTATATACTATTACGTACTAACGTATAACGTTATATACTATTACGTACTAACGTGCAACGTTATATACTAATACGTAATAACGTATAACGTTATATACTATTACGTGCTAACGTATAACGTTATATACTAATACGTACTAACGTGTAACGTTATATACTAATACGTACTAACGTTTCACGTTATATACTAATACGTAATAACGTGCAACGTTATATACTAATACGTAATAACGTATAACGTTATATAGTATTACGTACTAACGTATAACGTTATATACTATTACGTAATAACGTGTAACGTTATATACTAATACGTAATAACGTATAACGTTATATACTATTACGTGCTAACGTATAACGTTATATACTATTACGTACTAACGTGCAACGTTATATACTAATACGTAATAACGTGTAACGTTATATACTAATACGTAATAACGTATAACGTTATATAGTATTACGTACTAACGTATAACGTTATATACTATTACGTAATAACGTGTAACGTTATATACTAATACGTAATAACGTATAACGTTATATAGTATTACGTACTAACGTATAAAGTTATATACTATTAGGTAATGACGTATAACGTCATATACTATTACGTACTAACGTATAACGTTATATACTAATACGTAATAACGTATAACGTTATATACTATTACGTACTAACGTGTAACGTTATATACTATTACATACTAACGTGTCACGTTATATACTAATACGTAATAACGTATAACGTTATATACTATTACGTACTATCGTATAACGGTATATACTATCACGTAATGAGGTATAACGTTATATACTAATACGTAATAACGTATAACGTTATATACTATTACGTACTATCGTATAACGTTATATACTATTACGTACTAACGTATAACGTTATATACTATTACGTAATAACGTATAACGTTATATGCTAATACGTAATAACGTGTAACGTTATATATTAATACGTAATAACGTATAACGTTATATACTATTACGTACTAACGTATAACGTTATATACTATTACGTACTAACGTGTAACTTTATATACTAATACGTAATAACGTATAACGTTATACACTATTACGTACTATCGTATAACGTTATATACTATTACGTACTAACGTATAACTTTATATACTATTACGTACTAACGTATAACGTTATATACTATTACGTAATAACGTGTAACGTTATATACTAATACGTAATAACGTATAACGTTATATACCATTCCGTACTAACGTATAGCGTTATATACTAATACATACTAAAGTGTAACGTTATATACTAATACGTAATAACGTATAACGTTATATAGTATTACGTACTAACGTATAACGTTATATACTATTACGTAATGACGTATAACGTCATATACTATTACGTACTAACGTATAACGTTATATACTATTACGTGCTAACGTATAACGTTATATACTATTACGTACTAACGTGTAACGTTATATACTAATACGTAATAACGTATAACGTTATATAGTAATACGTAATAACGTATAACGTTATATACTATTACGTAATAACGTGTAACGTTATATACTAATACGTAATAACGTATAACGTTATATACCATTACGTACTAACGTATAACGTTATATAGTAATACGTAATAACGTGCAACGTTATATACTAATACGTAATAACGTATAACGTTATATAGTATTACGTACTAACGTATAAAGTTATATACTATTAGGTAATGACGTATAACGTCATATACTATTACGTACTAACGTATAACGTTATATACTGATACGTAATAACGTGCAACGTTATATACTAATACGTAATAACGTATAACGTTATATACTATTACGTACTAACGTATAACGTTATATACTATTACGTACTAACATGCAACGTTATATACTAATACGTAATAACGTATAACGTTATATACTATTATTACGTGCTAACGTATAACGTTATATACTAATACGTACTAACGTGTAACGTTATATACTAATACGTACTAACGTGTCACATTATATACTAATACGTAATAACGTGCAACGTTATATACTAATACGTAATAACGTATAACGTTATATACTATTACGTACTAACGTATAACGTTATATACTATTACGTAATAACGTGTAACGTTATATACTAATACGTAATAACGTATAACGTTATATAGTATTACGTACTAACGTATAAAGTTATATACTATTAGGTAATGACGTATAACGTCATATACTATTACGTACTAACGTATAACGTTATATACTAATACGTAATAACGTATAACGTTATATACTATTACGTACTAACGTGTAACGTTATATACTATTACATACTAACGTGTCACGTTATATACTAATACGTAATAACGTATAACGTTATATACTATTACGTACTATCGTATAACGTTATATACTATCACGTAATGAGGTATAACGTTATATACTAATACGTAATAACGTATAACGTTATATACTATTACGTACTATCGTATAACGTTATATACTATTACGTACTAACGTATAACGTTATATACTATTACGTAATAACGTATAACGTTATATGCTAATACGTAATAACGTGTAACGTTATATATTAATACGTAATAACGTATAACGTTATATACTATTACGTACTAACGTATAACGTTATATACTATTACGTACTAACGTGTAACTTTATATACTAATACGTAATAACGTATAACGTTATACACTATTACGTACTATCGTATAACGTTATATACTATTACGTACTAACGTATAACTTTATATACTATTACGTAATAACATATAACGTTATATACTAATACGTACTAACGTGTAACGTTATATATTAATACGTAATAACGTATAACGTTATATACTATTACGTACTAACGTATAACGTTATATACTATTACGTACTAACGTGTAACTTTATATACTAATACGTAATAACGTATAACGTTATACACTATTACGTACTATCGTATAACGTTATATACTATTACGTACTAACGTATAACTTTATATACTATTACGTAATAACATATAACGTTATATACTAATACGTACTAACGTGTAACGTTATATACTAATACGTACTAACGTGTAACGTTATATACTAATACGTACTAACGTGTCACGTTATATACTAATACGTAATAACGTATAACGTTATATACTATTACGTACTAACGTGCAACGTTATATACTAATACGTAATAACGTATAACGTTATATACTATTACGTGCTAACGTATAACGTTATATACTAATACGTACTAACGTGTAACGTTATATACTAATACGTACTAACGTGTCACGTTATATACTAATACGTAATAACGTGCAACGTTATATACTAATACGTAATAACGTATAACGTTATATAGTATTACGTACTAACGTATAACGTTATATACTATTACGTAATAACGTGTAACGTTATATACTAATACGTAATAACGTATAGCGTTATATACTATTACGTGCTAACGTATAACGTTATATACTATTACGTACTAACGTGCAACGTTATATACTAATACGTAATAACGTATAACGTTATATACTATTATGTGCTAACGCATAACGTTATATACTAATACGTACTAACGTATAACGTTATATACTATTACGTACTAACGTGTAACGTTATATACTATTACATACTAACGTGACACGTTATATACTAATACGTAATAACGTATAACGTTATATACTATTACGTACTATCGTATAACGTTATATACTATCACGTAATGAGGTATAACGTTATATACTAATACGTAATAACGTATAACGTTATATACTATTACGTACTATCGTATAACGTTATATACTATTACGTACTAACGTATAACGTTATATACTATTACGTAATAACGTGTAACGTTATATGCTAATACGTAATAACGTGTAACGTTATATATTAATACGTAATAACGTATAACATTATATACTATTACGTACTAACGTGTCACGTTATATACTAATACGTAATAACGTATAACGTTATATAGTATTACGTACTAACGTATAACATTATGTACTATTACGTAATGACGTATAACGTCATATTCTATTACGTACTAACGTATAACGTTATATACTAATACGTAATAACGTGCAACGTTATATACTAATACGTAATAACGAATAACGTTATATACTAATACGTAATAACGAATAACATTATATACTATTACGTAATGACGTATAACGTCATATTCTATTACGTACTAACGTATAACGTTATATACTAATACGTACTAACGTATAACGTTATATACTATTACGTGCTAACGTATAACGTTATATACTATTACGTACTAACGTGCAACGTTATATACTAATACGTAATAACGTATAACGTTATATACTATTACGTGCTAACGTATAACGTTATATACTAATACGTACTAACGTATAACGTTATATACTATTACGTAATAACGTGCAACGTTATATACTAATACGTAATAACGTATAACGTTATATACTAATACGTAATAACGTATAACGTTATATACTATTACGTAATAACGTATAACGTTATATACCATTCCGTACTAACGTATAGCGTTATATACTAATACATACTAAAGTGTAACGTTATATACTAATACGTTATAACGTTATATAGTATTACGTACTAACGTATAACGTTATATACTATTACGTAATGACGTATAACGTCATATACTATTACGTACTAACGTATAACGTTATATACTATTACGTGCTAACGTATAACGTTATATACTATTACGTACTAACGTGTAACGTTATATACTAATACGTAATAACGTATAACGTTATATAGTAATACGTAATAACGTGTAACGTTATATACTATTACGTAATAACGTGTAACGTTATATACTAATACGTAATAACGTATAACGTTATATACCATTACGTACTAACGTATAACGTTATATACTAATACATACTAAAGTGTAACGTTATATACTAATACGTAATAACGTATAACGTTATATAGTATTACGTACAAACGTATAAAGTTATATACTATTACGTAATGACGTATAACGTCATATACTATTACGTACTAACGTATAACGTTATATACTAATACGTAATAACGTGCAACGTTATATACTAATACGTAATAACGTATAACGTTATATACTATTACGTACTAACGTATAACGTTATATACTATTACGTACTAACGTGCAACGTTATATACTAATACGTAATAACGTATAACGTTATATACTATTACGTGCTAACGTATAACGTTATATACTAATACGTACTAACGTGTAACGTTATATACTAATACGTACTAACGTTTCACGTTATATACTAATACGTAATAACGTGCAACGTTATATACTAATACGTAATAACGTATAACGTTATATAGTATTACGTACTAACGTATAACGTTATATACTATTACGTAATAACGTGTAACGTTATATACTAATACGTAATAACGTATAACGTTATATACTATTACGTGCTAACGTATAACGTTATATACAATTACGTACTAACGTGCAACGTTATATACTAATACGTAATAACGTATAACGTTATATACTATTACGTACTAACGTGCAACGTTATATACTAATACGTAATAACGTATAACGTTATATACTATTATGTGCTAACGCGTAACGTTATATACTAATACGTACTAACGTATAACGTTATATACAATTACGTACTAACGTGTAACGTTATATACTATTACATACTAACGTGTCACGTTATATACTAATACGTAATAACGTGTAACGTTATATACTATTACGTACTATCGTATAACGTTATATACTATCACGTAATGAGGTATAACGTTATATACTAATACGTAATAACGTATAACGTTATATACTATTACGTACTATCGTATAACGTTATATACTATTACGTACTAACGTATAACGTTATATACTATTACGTAATAACGTATAACGTTATATACTAATACGTAATAACGTATAACGTTATATACCATTCCGTACTAACGTATAGCGTTATATACTAATACATACTAAAGTGTAACGTTATATACTAATACGTAATAACGTATAACGTTATATAGTATTACGTACTAACGTATAACGTTATATACTATTACGTAATGACGTATAACGTCATATACTATTACGTACTAACGTATAACGTTATATACTATTACGTGCTAACGTATAACGTTATATACTATTACGTACTAACGTGTAACGTTATATACTAATACGTAATAACGTATAACGTTATATAGTAATACGTAATAACGTATAACGTTATATACTATTACGTAATAACGTGTAACGTTATATACTAATACGTAATAACGTATAACGTTATATACCATTACGTACTAACGTATAACGTTATATACTAATACATACTAAAGTGTAACGTTATATACTAATACGTAATAACGTATAACGTTATATAGTATTACGTACTAACGTATAAAGTTATATACTATTAGGTAATGACGTATAACGTCATATACTATTACGTACTAACGTATAACGTTATATACTAATACGTAATAACGTGCAACGTTATATACTAATACGTAATAACGTATAACGTTATATACTATTACGTACTAACGTATAACGTTATATACTATTACGTACTAACATGCAACGTTATATACTAATACGTAATAACGTATAACGTTATATACTATTACGTGCTAACGTATAACGTTATATACTAATACGTACTACCGTGTAACGTTATATACTAATACGTACTAACGTGTCACGTTATATACTAATACGTAATAACGTGCAACGTTATATACTAATACGTAATAACGTATAACGTTATATACTATTACGTACTAACGTATAACGTTATATACTATTACGTAATAACGTGTAACGTTATATACTAATACGTAATAACGTATAACGTTATATAGTATTACGTACTAACGTATAAAGTTATATACTATTAGGTAATGACGTATAACGTCATATACTATTACGTACTAACGTATAACGTTATATACTAATACGTAATAACGTATAACGTTATATACTATTACGTACTAACGTGTAACGTTATATACTATTACATACTAACGTGTCACGTTATATACTAATACGTAATAACGTATAACGTTATATACTATTACGTACTATCGTATAACGTTATATACTATCACGTAATGAGGTATAACGTTATATACTAATACGTAATAACGTATAACGTTATATACTATTACGTACTATCGTATAACGTTATATACTATTACGTACTAACGTATAACGTTATATACTATTACGTAATAACGTATAACGTTATATGCTAATACGTAATAACGTGTAACGTTATATATTAATACGTAATAACGTATAACGTTATATACTATTACGTACTAACGTATAACATTATATACTATTACGTACTAACGTGTAACGTTATATACTAATACGTAATAACGTATAACGTTATATAGTATTACGTACTAACGTATAACGTTATATACTATCACGTAATGAGGTATAACGTTATATACTAATACGTAATAACGTATAACGTTATATACTATTACGTACTATCGTATAACGTTATATACTATTACGTACTAACGTATAACGTTATATACTATTACGTAATAACGTATAACGTTATATACTAATACGTAATAACGTATAACGTTATATACCATTCCGTACTAACGTATAGCGTTATATACTAATACATACTAAAGTGTAACGTTATATACTAATACGTAATAACGTATAACGTTATATAGTATTACGTACTAACGTATAACGTTATATACTATTACGTAATGACGTATAACGTCATATACTATTACGTACTAACGTATAACGTTATATACTATTACGTGCTAACGTATAACGTTATATACTATTACGTACTAACGTGTAACGTTATATACTAATACGTAATAACGTATAACGTTATATAGTAATACGTAATAACGTATAACGTTATATACTATTACGTAATAACGTGTAACGTTATATACTAATACGTAATAACGTATAACGTTATATACCATTACGTACTAACGTATAACGTTATATACTAATACATACTAAAGTGTAACGTTATATACTAATACGTAATAACGTATAACGTTATATAGTATTACGTACTAACGTATAAAGTTATATACTATTAGGTAATGACGTATAACGTCATATACTATTACGTACTAACGTATAACGTTATATACTAATACGTAATAACGTGCAACGTTATATACTAATACGTAATAACGTATAACGTTATATACTATTACGTACTAACGTATAACGTTATATACTATTACGTACTAACATGCAACGTTATATACTAATACGTAATAACGTATAACGTTATATACTATTACGTGCTAACGTATAACGTTATATACTAATACGTACTACCGTGTAACGTTATATACTAATACGTACTAACGTGTCACGTTATATACTAATACGTAATAACGTGCAACGTTATATACTAATACGTAATAACGTATAACGTTATATACTATTACGTACTAACGTATAACGTTATATACTATTACGTAATAACGTGTAACGTTATATACTAATACGTAATAACGTATAACGTTATATAGTATTACGTACTAACGTATAAAGTTATATACTATTAGGTAATGACGTATAACGTCATATACTATTACGTACTAACGTATAACGTTATATACTAATACGTAATAACGTATAACGTTATATACTATTACGTACTAACGTGTAACGTTATATACTATTACATACTAACGTGTCACATTATATACTAATACGTAATAACGTATAACGTTATATACTATTACGTACTATCGTATAACGTTATATACTATCACGTAATGAGGTATAACGTTATATACTAATACGTAATAACGTATAACGTTATATACTATTACGTACTATCGTATAACGTTATATACTATTACGTACTAACGTATAACGTTATATACTATTACGTAATAACGTATAACGTTATATGCTAATACGTAATAACGTGTAACGTTATATATTAATACGTAATAACGTATAACGTTATATACTATTACGTACTAACGTATAACATTATATACTATTACGTACTAACGTGTAACGTTATATACTAATACGTAATAACGTATAACGTTATACACTATTACGTACTATCGTATAACGTTATATACTATTACGTACTAACGTATAACTTTATATACTATTACGTAATAACATATAACGTTATATACTAATACGTACTAACGTGTAACGTTATATACTAATACGTACTAACGTGTAACGTTATATACTAATACGTACTAACGTGTCACGTTATATACTAATACGTAATAACGTATAACGTTATATACTATTACGTACTAACGTGCAACGTTATATACTAATACGTAATAACGAATAACGTTATATACTAATACGTAATAACGAATAACATTATATACTATTACGTAATGACGTATAACGTCATATTCTATTACGTACTAACGTATAACGTTATATACTAATACGTACTAACGTATAACGTTATATACTATTACGTGCTAACGTATAACGTTATATAGTATTACGTACTAACGTATAACGTTATATACTATTACGTAATAACGTGTAACGTTATATACTAATACGTAATAACGTATAACGTTATATACTATTACGTGCTAACGTATAACGTTATATACTATTACGTACTAACGTGCAACGTTATATACTAATACGTAATAACGTATAACGTTATATACTATTATGTGCTAACGCATAACGTTATATACTAATACGTACTAACGTATAACGTTATATACTATTACGTACTAACGTGTAACGTTATATACTATTACATACTAACGTGACACGTTATATACTAATACGTAATAACGTATAACGTTATATACTATTACGTACTATCGTATAACGTTATATACTATCACGTAATGAGGTATAAAGTTATATACTAATACGTAATAACGTATAACGTTATATACTATTACGTACTATCGTATAACGTTATATACTATTACGTACTAACGTATAACGTTATATACTATTACGTAATAACGTATAACGTTATATGCTAATACGTAATAACGTGTAACGTTATATATTAATACGTAATAACGTATAACGTTATATACTATTACGTACTAACGTATAACGTTATATACTATTACGTACTAACGTGTAACGTTATATACTAATACGTAATAACGTATAACGTTATATACTATTACGTACTATCGTATAACGTTATATACTATTACGTACTAACGTGTAACGTTATATACTAATACGTACTAACGTGTAACGTTATATACTAATACGTACTAACGTGTCACGTTATATACTAATATGTAATAACGTATAACGTTATATACTATTACGTACCTACGTATAACGTTATATGCTAATACGTAATAACGTGTAACGTTATATATTAATACGTAATAACGTATAACATTATATACTATTACGTACTAACGTGTCACGTTATATACTAATACGTAATAACGTATAACGTTATATAGTATTACGTACTAACGTATAACATTATATACTATTACGTAATGACGTATAACGTCATATTCTATTACGTACTAACGTATAACGTTATATACTAATACGTAATAACGTGCAACGTTATATACTAATACGTAATAACGAATAACGTTATATACTAATACGTAATAACGAATAACATTATATACTATTACGTAATGACGTATAACGTCATATTCTATTACGTACTAACGTATAACGTTATATACTAATACGTAGTAACGTATAACGTTATATACTATTACGTGCTAACGTATAACGTTATATACTATTACGTACTAACGTGCAACGTTATATACTAATACGTAATAACGTATAACGTTATATACTATTACGTGCTAACGTATAACGTTATATACTAATACGTACTAACGTATAACGTTATATACTATTACGTAATAACGTGCAACGTTATATACTAATACGTAATAACGTATAACGTTATATACTAATACGTAATAACGTATAACGTTATATACTATTACGTAATAACGTATAACGTTATATACCATTCCGTACTAACGTATAGCGTTATATACTAATACATACTAAAGTGTAACGTTATATACTAATACGTTATAACGTTATATAGTATTACGTACTAACGTATAACGTTATATACTATTACTTAATGACGTATAACGTCATATACTATTACGTACTAACGTATAACGTTATATACTATTACGTGCTAACGTATAACGTTATATACTATTACGTACTAACGTGTAACGTTATATACTAATACGTAATAACGTATAACGTTATATAGTAATACGTAATAACGTGTAACGTTATATACTATTACGTAATAACGTGTAACGTTATATACTAATACGTAATAACGTATAACGTTATATACTAATACATACTAAAGTGTAACGTTATATACTAATACGTAATAACGTATAACGTTATATAGTATTACGTACTAACGTATAACGTTAAATACTAATACATACTAAAGTGTAACGTTATATACTAATACGTAATAACGTATAACGTTATATAGTATTACGTACAAACGTATAAAGTTATATACTATTACGTAATGACGTATAACGTCATATACTATTACGTAATGACGTATAACGTCATATACTATTACGTACTAACGTATAACGTTATATACTAATACGTAATAACGTGCAACGTTATATACTAATACGTAATAACGTATAACGTTATATACTAATACGTACTAACGTGTCACGTTATATACTAATACGTAATAACGTGCAACGTTATATACTAATACGTAATAACGTATAACGTTATATAGTATTACGTACTAACGTATAACGTTATATACTATTACGTAATAACGTGTAACGTTATATACTAATACGTAATAACGTATAACGTTATATACTATTACGTGCTAACGTATAACGTTATATACTATTACGTACTAACGTGCAACGTTATATACTAATACGTAATAACGTATAACGTTATATACTATTACGTACTAACGTGCAACGTTATATACTAATACGTAATAACGTATAACGTTATATACTATTATGTGCTAACGCATAACGTTATATACTAATACGTACTAACGTATAACGTTATATACAATTACGTACTAACGTGTAACGTTATATACTATTACATACTAACGTGTCACGTTATATACTAATACGTAATAACGTATAACGTTATATACTATTACGTACTATCGTATAACGTTATATACTATCACGTAATGAGGTATAACGTTATATACTAATACGTAATAACGTATAACGTTATATACTATTACGTACTATCGTATAACGTTATATACTATTACGTACTAACGTATAACGTTATATACTATTACGTAATAACGTATAACGTTATATGCTAATACGTAATAACGTGTAACGTTATATATTAATACGTAATAACGTATAACGTTATATACTAATACGTAATAACGTATAACGTTATATACTATTACGTACTAACGTGCAACGTTATATACTAATACGTAATAACGCATAACGTTATATACTATTACGTACTATCGTATAACGTTATATACTATTACGTACTAACGTATAACTTTATATACTATTACGTAATAACGTGTAACGTTATATACTAATACGTAATAACGTATAACGTTATATACCATTACGTACTAACGTATAACGTTATATACTAATACATACTAAAGTGTAACGTTATATACTAATACGCAATAACATATAACGTTATATACTATTACGTACTAACGTATAACGTTATATACTATTACTTAATAACGTATAACGTTATATGGTATTACGTAATAACGTATAACGTTATATACTATTACGTACTAACGTGTAACGTTATATACTAATACGTAATAACGTATAACGTTATATACTAATACGTAATAACGTATAACATTATATACTAATACGTAATAACGTATATCGTTATATACTATTACGTAATAACGTGTAACGTTATATACTAATACGTAATTACTTATAACGTTATATACTATTACGTACTAACGTATAACGTTATATACTACTACGTACTAACGTGTAACGTTATATACTAATACGTAATAATGTATAACGTTATATACTATTACGTACTAACGTATAACGTTATATACTATTACGTACTAACGTGCAACGTTATATACTAATACGTAATAACGTATAACGTTATATACTATTACGTGCTTACGTATAACGTTATATACTATTACGTACTAACGTGCAACGTTATATACTAATTCGTAATAACGTATAACGTTATATACTATTATGTGCTAACGCATAACGTTATATACTAATACGTACTAACGTATAACGTTATATATTATTACGTACTAACGTGTAACGTTGTATACTATTACATACTAACGTGTCACGTTATATACTAATACGTAATAACGTATAACGTTATATACTATTACGTACTATCGTATAACGTTATATACTATCACGTAATAAGGTATAACGTTGTATACTATTACGTACCAACGTGCAACGTTATATACTAATACGTAATAACGTATAACGTTATATACTATTACGTACTAACGTATAACGTTATATACTATTACGTACTAACGTATAACGTTATATACTACTACGCACTAACGTGTAACGTTATATACTAATACGTAATAACGTATAACGTTATATACTAATACGTAATAACGTATAACATTATTTACTAATACGTACTCACGTATAACGTTATATACTATTACGTACTAACGTGAAACGTTATATACTATTACTTACTAACGTATAACGTTATATACTATTACGTACTAACGTGCAACGTTATATACTAATACGTAATAACGTATAACGTTATATACTATTACGTGCTAACGTATAACGTTATATACTATTACGTAATGACGTATAACGTCATATACTATTACGTACCAACGTGCAACGTTATATACTAATACGTAATAACGTATAACGTTATATACTATTACGTACTAACGTATAACGTTATATACTAATACGTAATAACGTATAACGTTATATACTATTACGTACTAACGTGTAACGTTATATACTAATACGTACTCACGTATAACGTTATATACTATTACGTACTAACGTGAAACGTTATATACTATTACTTACTAACGTATAACGTTATATACTATTACGTACTAACGTGCAACGTTATATACTAATACGTAATAACGTATAACGTTATATACTATTACGTGCTAACGTATAACGTTATATACTATTACGTAATGACGTTTAACCTCATATACTATTACGTACCAACGTGCAACGTTATATACTAATACGTAATAACGTATAACGTTATATACTATTACGTACTAACGTATAACGTTATATACTATTACGTACTAACGTATAACGTTATATACTACTACGTACTAACGTGTAACGTTATATACTAATACGTAATAACGTATAACGTTATATACCATTACCTATTAACGTATAACGTTATATAATAATACATACTAAAGTGTAACGTTATATACTAATACGTAATAACATACAACGTTATATACTATTACGTACTAACGTATAACGTTATATACAATTACTTAATAACGTATAACGTTATATGGTATTACGTAATAACGTATAACGTTATATACTATTACGTACTAACGTGTAACGTTATATACTAATACGTAATAACGTATAACGTTATATACTAATACGTAATAACGTATAACATTATATACTAATACGTAATAACGTGTAACGTTATATACTAATACGTAATAACGTGTAACGTTATATACTAATACGTACTAACGTGTAACGTTATATACTAATACGTACTCACGTATATCGTTATATACTATTACGTACTAACGTGAAACGTTATATACTATTACGTACTAACGTATAACGTTATATACTATTACGTACTAACGTGCAACGTTATATACTAATACGTAATAACGTATAACGTTATATACTATTACGTGCTAACGTATAACGTTATATACTATTACGTAATGACGTATAACGTCATATACTATTACGTACCAACGTGCAACGTTATATACAAATACGTAATAACATATAACGTTATATACTATTAAGTACTAACGTATAACGTTATATACTATTACGTACTAACGTATAACGTTATATACTACTACGTACTAACGTGTAACGTTATATACTAATACGTAATAACGTATAACGTTATATACTATTACGTACTAACGTATAACGTTATATACTATTACGTACTAACGTGCAACGTTATATACTAATACGTAATAACGTATAACGTTATATACAAATACGTACTAACGTGTAACGTTATATACTAATACGTACTAACGTGTAACGTTATATACTAATATGTACTAACGTGTCACGTTATATACTAATACGTAATAACGTATAACGTTATATACTATTACGTACTAACGTATAACGTTATATAATATTACGTACTAACGTGTAACGTTATATACTAATACGTAATAACGTACAACGTTATATACTAATACGTAATAACGTGCAACGTTATATACTAATACGTAATAACGAATAACGTTATATACTAATACGTAATAACGAATAACATTATATACTATTACGTAATGACGTATAACGTCATATTCTATTACGTACTAACGTATAACGTTATATACTAATACGTACTAACGTATAACGTTATATACTATTACGTGCTAACGTATAACGTTATATAGTATTACGTACTAACGTATAACGTTATATACTATTACGTAATAACGTGTAACGTTATATACTAATACGTAATAACGTATAACGTTATATACTATTACGTGCTAACGTATAACGTTATATACTATTACGTACTAACGTGCAACGATATATACTAATACGTAATAACGTATAACGTTATATACTATTATGTGCTAACGCATAACGTTATATACTAATACGTACTAACGTATAACGTTATATACTATTACGTACTAACGTGTAACGTTATATACTATTACATACTAACGTGACACGTTATATACTAATACGTAATAACGTATAACGTTATATACTATTACGTACTATCGTATAACGTTATATACTATCACGTAATGAGGTATAACGTTATATACTAATACGTAATAACGTATAACGTTATATACTATTACGTACTATCGTATAACGTTATATACTATTACGTACTAACGTATAACGTTATATACTATTACGTAATAACGTATAACGTTATATGCTAATACGTAATAACGTGTAACGTTATATATTAATACGTAATAACGTATAACGTTATATACTATTACGTACTAACGTATAACGTTATATACTATTACGTACTAACGTGTAACGTTATATACTAATACGTAATAACGTATAACGTTATATACTATTACGTACTATCGTATAACGTTATATACTATTACGTACTAACGTGTAACGTTATATACTAATACGTACTAACGTGTAACGTTATATACTAATACGTACTAACGTGTCACGTTATATACTAATATGTAATAACGTATAACGTTATATACTATTACGTACCTACGTATAACGTTATATGCTAATACGTAATAACGTGTAACGTTATATATTAATACGTAATAACGTATAACATTATATACTATTACGTACTAACGTGTCACGTTATATACTAATACGTAATAACGTATAACGTTATATAGTATTACGTACTAACGTATAACATTATATACTATTACGTAATGACGTATAACGTCATATTCTATTACGTACTAACGTATAACGTTATATACTAATACGTAATAACGTGCAACGTTATATACTAATACGTAATAACGAATAACGTTATATACTAATACGTAATAACGAATAACATTATATACTATTACGTAATGACGTATAACGTCATATTCTATTACGTACTAACGTATAACGTTATATACTAATACGTACTAACGTATAACGTTATATACTATTACGTGCTAACGTATAACGTTATATACTATTACGTACTAACGTGCAACGTTATATACTAATACGTAATAACGTATAACGTTATATACTATTACGTGCTAACGTATAACGTTATATACTAATACGTACTAACGTATAACGTTATATACTATTACGTAATAACGTGCAACGTTATATACTAATACGTAATAACGTATAACGTTATATACTAATACGTAATAACGTATAACGTTATATACTATTACGTAATAACGTATAACGTTATATACCATTCCGTACTAACGTATAGCGTTATATACTAATACATACTAAAGTGTAACGTTATATACTAATACGTTATAACGTTATATAGTATTACGTACTAACGTATAACGTTATATACTATTACTTAATGACGTATAACGTCATATACTATTACGTACTAACGTATAACGTTATATACTATTACGTGCTAACGTATAACGTTATATACTATTACGTACTAACGTGTAACGTTATATACTAATACGTAATAACGTATAACGTTATATAGTAATACGTAATAACGTGTAACGTTATATACTATTACGTAATAACGTGTAACGTTTTATACTAATACGTAATAACGTATAACGTTATATACTAATACATACTAAAGTGTAACGTTATATACTAATACGTAATAACGTATAACGTTATATAGTATTACGTACTAACGTATAACGTTATATACTAATACATACTAAAGTGTAACGTTATATACTAATACGTAATAACGTATAACGTTATATAGTATTACGTACAAACGTATAAAGTTATATACTATTACGTAATGACGTATAACGTCATATACTATTACGTACTAACGTATAACGTTATATACTAATACGTAATAACGTGCAACGTTATATACTAATACGTAATAACGTATAACGTTATATACTAATACGTACTAACGTGTCACGTTATATACTAATACGTAATAACGTGCAACGTTATATACTAATACGTAATAACGTATAACGTTATATAGTATTACGTACTAACGTATAACGTTATATACTATTACGTAATAACGTGTAACGTTATATACTAATACGTAATAACGTATAACGTTATATACTATTACGTGCTAACGTATAACGTTATATACTATTACGTACTAACGTGCAACGTTATATACTAATACGTAATAACGTATAACGTTATATACTATTACGTACTAACGTGCAACGTTATATACTAATACGTAATAACGTATAACGTTATATACTATTATGTGCTAACGCATAACGTTATATACTAATACGTACTAACGTATAACGTTATATACAATTACGTACTAACGTGTAACGTTATATACTATTACATACTAACGTGTCACGTTATATACTAATACGTAATAACGTATAACGTTATATACTATTACGTACTATCGTATAACGTTATATACTAACACGTAATGAGGTATAACGTTATATACTAATACGTAATAACGTATAACGTTATATACTATTACGTACTATCGTATAACGTTATATACTATTACGTACTAACGTATAACGTTATATACTATTACGTAATAACGTATAACGTTATATGCTAATACGTAATAACGTGTAACGTTATATATTAATACGTAATAACGTATAACGTTATATACTAATACGTAATAACGTATAACGTTATATACTAATACGTAATAACGTATATCGTTATATACTATTACGTAATAACGTGTAACGTTATATACTAATACGTAATTACTTATAACGTTATATACTATTACGTACTAACGTATAACGTTATATACTACTACGTACTAACGTGTAACGTTATATACTAATACGTAATAATGTATAACGTTATATACTATTACGTACTAACGTATAACGTTATATACTATTACGTACTAACGTGTAACGTTATATACTATTACATACTAACGTGTCACGTTATATACTAATACGTAATAACGTATAACGTTATATACTATTACGTACTATCGTATAACGTTATATACTATCACGTAATGAGGTATAACGTTGTATACTATTACGTACCAACGTGCAACGTTATATACTAATACGTAATAACGTATAACGTTATATACTATTACGTACTAACGTATAACGTTATATACTATTACGTACTAACGTATAACGTTATATACTACTACGTACTAACGTGTAACGTTATATACTAATACGTAATAACGTATAACGTTATATACTAATACGTAATAACGTATAACATTATTTACTAATACGTACTCACGTATAACGTTATATACTATTACGTACTAACGTGAAACGTTATATACTATTACTTACTAACGTATAACGTTATATACTATTACGTACTAACGTGCAACGTTATATACTAATACGTAATAACGTATAACGTTATATACTATTACGTGCTAACGTATAACGTTATATACTATTACGTAATGACGTATAACGTCATATACTATTACGTACCAACGTGCAACGTTATATACTAATACGTAATAACGTATAACGTTATATACTATTACGTACTAACGTATAACGTTATATACTAATACGTAATAACGTTTAACGTTATATACTATTACGTACTAACGTGTAACGTTATATACTAATACGTACTCACGTATAACGTTATATACTATTACGTACTAACGTGAAACGTTATATACTATTACTTACTAACGTATAACGTTATATACTATTACGTACTAACGTGCAACGTTATATACTAATACGTAATAACGTATAACGTTATATACTATTACGTGCTAACGTATAACGTTATATACTATTACGTAATGATGTTTAACCTCATATACTATTACGTACCAACGTGCAACGTTATATACTGATACGTAATAACGTATAACGTTATATACTAATACGTACTAACGTGTAACGTTATATACTAATACGTACTAACGTGTAACGTTATATACTAATACGTACTAACGTGTCACGTTATATACTAATACGTAATAACGTATAACTTTATATACTATTACGTACTAACGTGTAACGTTATATACTAATACGTACTCACGTATAACGTTATATACTATTACGTACCAACGTGAAACGTTATATACTAATTCGTAATAACGTATAACGTTATATACTAATACGTACTAACGTGTAACGTTATATACTATTACGTACTAACGTATAACGTTATATACTACTACGTACTAACGTGTAACGTTATATACTAATACGTAATAACGTATAACGTTATATACTATTACGTACTAACGTATAACGTTATATACTATTACGTACTAACGTGCAACGTTATATACTAATACGTAATAACGTATAACGTTATATACTAATACGTACTAACGTGTAACGTTATATACTAATACGTACTAACGTGTAACGTTATATACTAATACGTAATAACGTATAACGTTATATACTATTACGTGCTAACGTATAACGTTATATACTATTACGTACTAACGTGCAACGTTATATACTAATACGTAATAACGTATAACGTTATATACTATTATGTGCTAACGCATAACGTTATATAATAATACGTACTAACGTATAACGTTATATACTATTACGTACTAACGTGTAACGTTATATACTATTACATACTAACGTGTCACGTTATATACTAATACGTAATAACGTATAACGTTATATACTATTACGTACTATCGTATAACGTTATATACTATCACGTAATGAGGTATAACGTTATATACTAATAGGTAATAACGTATAACGTTATATACTCTTACGTACTATCGTATAACGTTATATACTATTACGTACTAACGTATAACGTTATATACTATTACGTAATAACGTATAACGTTATATGCTAATACGTAATAACGTGTAACGTTATATATTAATACGTAATAACGTATAACGTTATATACTATTACGTACTAACGTATAACGTTATATACTATTACGTACTAACGTATAACTTTATATACTATTACGTAATAACGTGTAACGTTATATACTAATACGTACTCACGTATAACGTTATATACCATTACGTACTAACGTGAAACGTTATATACTATTACTTACTAACGTATAACGTTATATACTATTACGTACTAACGTGCAACGTTATATACTAATACGTAATAACGTATAACGTTATATACTATTACGTGCTAACGTATAACGTTATATACTATTACGTACTAACGTGTAACGTTATATACTATTACATACTAACGTGTCACGTTATATACTAATACGTAATAACGTATAACGTTATATACTATTACGTACTAACGTATAACGTTATATACTATTACGTACTAACGTGTAACGATATATACTATTACGTAATAACGTGTAACGTTATATACTAATACGTAATAACGTATAACGTTATATACCATTACGTACTAACGTATAACGTTATATACTAATACATACTAAAGTGTAACGTTATATACTAATACGTAATAACATATAACGTTATATACTATTACGTACTAACGTATAACGTTATATACTATTACTTAATAACGTATAACGTTATATGGTATTACGTAATAACATATAACGTTATATATTATTACGTACTAACGTGTAACGTTATATACTAATATGTAATAACGTATAACGTTATATACTAATACGTAATAACGTATAACGTTATATACTATTACGTACTATCGTATAACGTTATATACTATTACGTACTAACGTATAACTTTATATACTATTACGTAATAACGTGTAACGTTATATACTAATACGTAATAACGTATAACGTTATATACCATTACGTACTAACGTATAACGTTATATACTAATACATACTAAAGTGTAACGTTATATACTAATACGTAATAACATATAACGTTATATACTATTACGTACTAACGTATAACGTTATATACTATTACATAATAACGTATAACGTTATATGGTATTACGTAATAACGTATAACGTTATATACTATTACGTACTAACGTGTAACGTTGTATACTAATACGTAATAACGTATAACGTTATATACTAATACGTAATAACGTATAACATTATATACTAATACGTAATAACTTATATCGTTATATACTATTACGTAATAACGTGTAACGTTATATACTAATACGTACTAACGTGTAACGTTATATACTAATACGTACTAACGTGTCACGTTATATACTAATACGTAATAACGTATAACGTTATATACTATTACGTACTAACGTGTAACGTTATATACTAATACGTACTAACGTGTAACGTTATATACTAATACGTACTAACGTGTCACGTTATATACTAATACGTAATAACGTATAACGTTATATACTATTACGTACTAACGTGTAACGTTATATACTAATACGTACTCACGTATAACGTTATATACTATTACGTACTAACGTGAAACGTTATATACTATTACTTACTAACGTATAACGTTATATACTATTACGTACTAACGTGCAACGTTATATACTAATACGTAATAACGTATAACGTTATATACTATTACGTGCTAACGTATAACGTTATATACTATTACGTAATGACGTATAACGTCATATACTATTACGTACCAACGTGCAACGTTATATACTAATACGTAATAACGTATAACGTTATATACTATTACGTACTAACGTATAACGTTATATACTATTACGTACTAACGTATAACGTTATATACTACTACGTACTAACGTGTAACGTTATTTACTAATACGTAATAACGTATAACGTTATATACCATTACGTACTAACGTATAACGTTATATACTAATACATACTAAAGTGTAACGTTATATACTAATACGTAATAACGTATAACGTTATATACCATTACGTACTAACGTATAACGTTATATACTAATACATACTAACGTGAAACGTTATATACTATTACTTACTAACGTATAACGTTATATACTATTACGTACTAACGTGTAACGTTATATACTATTACATACTAACGTGTCACGTTATATACTAATACGTAATAACGTATAACGTTATATACTATTACGTACTATCGTATAACGTTATATACTAATACGTAATAACGTATAACGTTATATACTATTACGTACTATCGTATAACGTTATATACTATCACGTAATGAGGTATAACGTTATATACTAATACGTAATAACGTATAACGTTATATACTATTACGTACTATCGTATAACGTTATATACTATTACGTACTAACGTATAACGTTATATACTATTACGTAATAACGTATAACGTTATATGCTAATACGTAATAACGTGTAACGTTATATATTAATACGTAATAACGTGTAACGTTATATATTAATACGTAATAACGTATAACGTTATATACTATTACGTACTAACGTATAACGTTATATACTATTACGTACTAACGTGTAACGTTATATACTAATACGTAATAACGTATAACGTTATATACTATTACGTACTATCGTATAACGTTATATACTATTACGTACTAACGTATAACTTTATATACTATTACGTAATAACGTGTAACGTTATATACTAATACGTAATAACGTATAACGTTATATACCATTACGTACTAACGTATAACGTTATATACTAATACATACTAATGTGTAACGTTATATACTATTACGTACTAACGTATAACGTTATATACTATTACGTACTAACGTGCAACGTTATATACTAATACGTAATTACGTATAACGTTATATACTAATACGTACTAACGTGTAACGTTATATAATATTACATACTAACGTGTCACGTTATATACTAATACGTAATAACGTATAACGTTATATACTATTACGTACTATCGTATAACGTTATATACTATTACGTACTATCGTATAACGTTATATACTATCACGTAATGAGGTATAACGTTATATACTAATACGTAATAACGTATAACGTTATATACTATTACGTACTAACGTATAACGTTATATACTATTACGTAATAACGTATAACGTTATATGCTAATACGTAATAACGTGTAACGTTATATATTAATACGTAATAACGTATAACGTTATATACTATTACGTACTAACGTATAACGTTATATACTATTACGTACTAACGTGTAACGTTATATACTAATACGTAATAACGTATAACGTTATATACTATTACGTACTATCGTATAACGTTATATACTATTACGTACTAACGTATAACTTTATATACTATTACGTAATAACGTGTAACGTTATATACTAATACGTAATAACGTATAACGTTATATACCATTACGTACTAACGTATAACGTTATATACTAATACATACTAAAGTGTAACGTTATATACTAATACGTAATAACATATAACGTTATATACTATTACGTACTAACGTATAACGTTATATACTATTACTTAATAACGTATAACGTTATATGGTATTACGTAATAACGTATAACGTTATATACTATTACGTACTAACGTGTAACGTTATATACTAATATGTAATAACGTATAACGTTATATACTAATACGTAATAACGTATAACGTTATATACTATTACGTACTATCGTATAACGTTATATACTATTACGTACTAACGTATAACTTTATATACTATTACGTAATAACGTGTAACGTTATATACTAATACGTAATAACGTATAACGTTATATACCATTACGTACTAACGTATAACGTTATATACTAATACATACTAAAGTGTAACGTTATATACTAATACGTAATAACATATAACGTTATATACTATTACGTACTAACGTATAACGTTATATACTATTACATAATAACGTATAACGTTATATGGTATTACGTAATAACGTATAACGTTATATACTATTACGTACTAACGTGTAACGTTGTATACTAATACGTAATAACGTATAACGTTATATACTAATACGTAATAACGTATAACATTATATACTAATACGTAATAACTTATATCGTTATATACTATTACGTAATAACGTGTAACGTTATATACTATCACGTAATGAGGTATAACGTTATATACTAATACGTAATAACGTATAACGTTATATACTCTTACGTACTATCGTATAACGTTATATACTATTACGTACTAACGTATAACGTTATATACTATTACGTAATAACGTATAACGTTATATGCTAATACGTAATAACGTGTAACGTTATATATTAATACGTAATAACGTATAACGTTATATACTATTACGTACTAACGTATAACGTTATATACTATTACGTACTAACGTATAACTTTATATACTATTACGTAATAACGTGTAACGTTATATACTAATACGTACTCACGTATAACGTTATATACCATTACGTACTAACGTGAAACGTTATATACTATTACGTACTAACGTGTAACGTTATATACTAATACGTAATAACGTATAACGTTATATACTATTACGTACTATCGTATAACGTTATATACTATTACGTACTAACGTATAACTTTATATACTATTACGTAATAACGTGTAACGTTATATACTAATACGTAATAACGTATAACGTTATATACTATTACGTACTAACGTATAACGTTATATACTAATACATACTAAAGTGTAACGTTATATACTATTACGTACTAACGTATAACGTTATATACTATTACGTACTAACGTGCAACGTTATATACTAATACGTAATAACGTATAACGTTATATACTAATACGTACTAACGTGTAACGTTATATACTATTACATACTAACGTGTCACGTTATATACTAATACGTAATAACGTATAACGTTATATACTATTACGTACTATCGTATAACGTTATATACTATCACGTAATGAGGTATAACGTTATATACTAATACGTAATAACGTATAACGTTATATACTATTACGTACTATCGTATAACGTTATATACTATTACGTACTAACGTATAACGTTATATACTATTACGTAATAACGTATAACGTTATATGCTAATACGTAATAACGTGTAACGTTATATATTAATACGTAATAACGTATAACGTTATATACTATTACGTACTAACGTATAACGTTATATACTATTACGTACTAACGTGTAACGTTATATACTAATACGTAATAACGTATAACGTTATATACTATTACGTACTATCGTATAACGTTATATACTATTACGTACTAACGTATAACTTTATATACTATTACGTAATAACGTGTAACGTTATATACTAATACGTAATAACGTATAACGTTATATACCATTACGTACTAACGTATAACGTTATATACTAATACATACTAAAGTGTAACGTTATATACTAATACGTAATAACATATAACGTTATATACTATTACGTACTAACGTATAACGTTATATACCATTACTTAATAACGTATAACGTTATATGGTATTACGTAATAACGTATAACGTTAAATACTATTACGTACTAACGTGTAACGTTATATACTAATATGTAATAACGTATAACGTTATATACTAATACGTAATAACGTATAACGTTATATACTATTACGTACTATCGTATAACGTTATATACTATTACGTACTAACGTATAACTTTATATACTATTACGTAATAACGTGTAACGTTATATACTAATACGTAATAACGTATAACGTTATATACCATTACGTACTAACGTATAACGTTATATACTAATACATACTAAAGTGTAACGTTATATACTAATACGTAATAACATATAACGTTATATACTATTACGTACTAACGTATAACGTTATATACTATTACATAATAACGTATAACGTTATATGGTATTACGTAATAACGTATAACGTTATATATTATTACGTACTAACGTGTAACGTTGTATACTAATACGTAATAACGTATAACGTTATATACTAATACGTAATAACGTATAACGTTATATGCTAATACGTAATAACGTGTAACGTTATATATTAATACGTAATAACGTATAACGTTATATACTATTACGTACTAACGTATAACGTTATATACTATTACGTACTAACGTGTAACGTTATATACTAATACGTAATAACGTATAACGTTATATACTATTACGTACTATCGTATAACGTTATATACTATTACGTACTAACGTATAACTTTATATACTATTACGTAATAACGTGTAACGTTATATACTAATACGTAATAACGTATAACGTTATATACTATTACGTACTAACGTATAACGTTATATACTATTACGTACTAAAGTGTAACGTTATATACTATTACGTACTAACGTATAACGTTATATACTATTACGTACTAACGTGCAACGTTATATACTAATACGTAATAACGTATAACGTTATATACTAATACGTACTAACGTGTAACGTTATATACTATTACATACTAACGTGTCACGTAATGTACTAATACGTAATAACGTATAACGTTATATACTATTACGTACTATCGTATAACGTTATATACTATCACGTAATGAGGTATAACGTTATATACTAATACGTAATAACGTATAACGTTATATACTATTACGTACTATCGTATAACGTTATATACTATTACGTACTAACGTATAACGTTATATACTATTACGTAATAACGTATAACGTTATATGCTAATACGTAATAACGTGTAACGTTATATATTAATACGTAATAACGTATAACGTTATATACTATTACGTACTAACGTATAACGTTATATACTATTACGTACTAACGTGTAACGTTATATACTAATACGTAATAACGTATAACGTTATATACTATTACGTACTATCGTATAACGTTATATACTATTACGTACTAACGTATAACTTTATATACTATTACGTAATAACGTGTAACGTTATATACTAATACGTAATAACGTATAACGTTATATACCATTACGTACTAACGTATAACGTTATATACTAATACATACTAAAGTGTAACGTTATATACTAATACGTAATAACATATAACGTTATATACTATTACGTACTAACGTATAACGTTATATACTATTACTTAATAACGTATAACGTTATATGGTATTACGTAATAACGTATAACGTTATATACTATTACGTACTAACGTGTAACGTTATATACTAATATGTAATAACGTATAACGTTATATACTAATACGTAATAACGTATAACGTTATATACTATTACGTACTATCGTATAACGTTATATACTATTACGTACTAACGTATAACTTTATATACTATTACGTAATAACGTGTAACGTTATATACTAATACGTAATAACGTATAACGTTATATACCATTACGTACTAACGTATAACGTTATATACTAATACATACTAAAGTGTAACGTTATATACTAATACGTAATAACATATAACGTTATATACTATTACGTACTAACGTATAACGTTATATACTATTACATAATAACGTATAACGTTATATGGTATTACGTAATAACGTATAACGTTATATACTATTACGTACTAACGTGTAACGTTGTATACTAATACGTAATAACGTATAACGTTATATACTAATACGTAATAACGTATAACATTATATACTAATACGTAATAACTTATATCGTTATATACTATTACGTAATAACGTGTAACGTTATATACTATCACGTAATGAGGTATAACGTTATATACTAATACGTAATAACGTATAACGTTATATACTCTTACGTACTATCGTATAACGTTATATACTATTACGTACTAACGTATAACGTTATATACTATTACGTAATAACGTATAACGTTATATGCTAATACGTAATAACGTGTAACGTTATATATTAATACGTAATAACGTATAACGTTATATACTATTACGTACTAACGTATAACGTTATATACTATTACGTACTAACGTATAACTTTATATACTATTACGTAATAACGTGTAACGTTATATACTAATACGTACTCACGTATAACGTTATATACCATTACGTACTAACGTGAAACGTTATATACTATTACTTACTAACGTATAACGTTATATACTATTACGTACTAACGTGCAACGTTATATACTAATACGTAATAACGTATAACGTTATATACTATTACGTGCTAACGTATAACGTTATATACTATTACGTACTAACGTGTAACGTTATATACTATTACATACTAACGTGTCACGTTATATACTAATACGTAATAACGTATAACGTTATATACTATTACGTACTATCGTATAACGTTATATACTATCACGTAATGAGGTATAACGTTATATAAAAATACGTAATAACGTATAACGTTATATACTATTACGTACTATCGTATAACGTTATATACTATTACGTACTATCGTATAACGTTATATACTATTACGTACTAACGTATAACGTTATATACTATTACGTAATAACGTATAACGTTATATGCTAATACGTAATAACGTGTAACGTTATATATTAATACGTAATAACGTATAACGTTATATACTATTACGTACTAACGTATAACGTTATATACTATTACGTACTAACGTGTAACGTTATATACTAATACGTAATAACGTATAACGTTATATACTATTACGTACTATCGTATAATGTTATATACTATTACGTACTAACGTATAACTTTATATACTATTACGTAATAACGTGTAACGTTATATACTAATACGTAATAACGTATAACGTTATATACCATTACGTACTAACGTATAACGTTATATACTAATACATACTAAAGTGTAACGTTATATACTAATACGTAATAACATATAACGTTATATACTATTACGTACTAACGTATAACGTTATATACTATTACTTAATAACGTATAACGTTATATGGTATTACGTAATAACGTATAACGTTATATACTATTACGTACTAACGTGTAACGTTATATACTAATATGTAATAACGTATAACGTTATATACTAATACGTAATAACGTATAACGTTATATACTATTACGTACTATCGTATAACGTTATATACTATTACGTACTAACGTATAACTTTATATACTATTACGTAATAACGTGTAACGTTATATACTAATACGTAATAACGTATAACGTTATATACCATTACGTACTAACGTATAACGTTATATACTAATACATACTAAAGTGTAACGTTATATACTAATACGTAATAACATATAACGTTATATACTATTACGTTCTAACGCATAACGTTATATACTATTACATAATAACGTATAACGTTATATGGTATTACGTAATAACGTATAACGTTATATACTATTACGTACTAACGTGTAACGTTGTATACTAATACGTAATAACGTATAACGTTATATACTAATACGTAATAACGTATAACATTATATACTAATACGTAATAACTTATATCGTTATATACTATTACGTAATAACGTGTAACGTTATATACTAATACGTACTAACGTGTAACGTTATATACTAATACGTACTAACGTGTCACGTTATATACTAATACGTAATAACGTATAACGTTATATACTATTACGTACTAACGTGTAACGTTATATACTAATACGTACTAACGTGTAACGTTATATACTAATACGTACTAACGTGTCACGTTATATACTAATACGTAATAACGTATAACGTTATATACTATTACGTACTAACGTGTAACGTTATATACTAATACGTACTCACGTATAACGTTATATACTATTACGTACTAACGTGAAACGTTATATACTATTACTTACTAACGTATAACGTTATATACTATTACGTACTAACGTGCAACGTTATATACTAATACGTAATAACGTATAACGTTATATACTATTACGTGCTAACGTATAACGTTATATACTATTACGTAATGACGTATAACGTCATATACTATTACGTACCAACGTGCAACGTTATATACTAATACGTAATAACGTATAACGTTATATACTATTACGTACTAACGTATAACGTTATATACTATTACGTACTAACGTATAACGTTATATACTACTACGTACTAACGTGTAACGTTATATACTAATACGTAATAACGTACAACGTTATATACCATTACGTACTAACGTATAACGTTATATACTAATACATACTAAAGTGTAACGTTATATACTAATACGTAATAACGTATAACGTTATATACCATTACGTACTGACGTATAACGTTATATACTAATACATACTAACGTGAAACGTTATATACTATTACTTACTAACGTATAACGTTATATACTATTACGTACTAACGTGCAACGTTATATACTAATACGTAATAACGTATAACGTTATATACTATTACGTGCTAACGTATAACGTTATATACTATTACGTAATGACGTATAACGTTATATACTATTACGTACTAACGTGCAACGTTATATACTAATACGTAATAACGTATAACGTTATATACTAATACGTACTAACGTGTAACGTTATATACTAATACGTACTAACGTGTAACGTTATATACTAATACGTACTAACGTGTCACGTTATATACTAATACGTAATAACGTATAACGTTATATACTATTACGTACTAACGTGTAACGTTATATACTAATACGTACTCACGTATAACTATATAAACTATTACGTACCAACGAGAAACGTTATATACTAATACGTAATAACGTATAACGTTATATACTAATACGTACTAACGTGTAACGTTATATACTATTACGTACTAACGTATAACGTTATATACTACTACGTACTAAAGTGTAACGTTATATACTAATACGTAATAACGTATAACGTTATATACTATTACGTACTAACGTATAACGTTATATACTATTATGTGCTAACGCATAACGTTATATACTAATACGTACTAACGTATAACGTTATATACTATTACGTACTAACGTGTAACGTTATATACTATTACATACTAACGTGTCACGTTATATACTAATACGTAATAACGTATAACGTTATATACTATTACGTACTATCGTATAACGTTATATACTATCACGTAATGAGGTATAACGTTATATACTAATACGTAATAACGTATAACGTTATATACTATTACGTACTATCGTATAACGTTATATACTATTACGTACTAACGTATAACGTTATATACTATTACGTAATAACGTATAACGTTATATGCTAATACGTAATAACGTGTAACGTTATATACTAATACGTAATAACGTATAACGTTATATACTATTACGTACTAACGTATAACGTTATATACTATTACGTACTAACGTGTAACGTTATATACTAATACGTAATAACGTATAACGTTATATACTATTACGTACTATCGTATAACGTTATATACTATTACGTACTAACGTATAACTTTATATACTATTACGTAATAACGTGTAACGTTATATACTAATACGTAATAACGTATAACGTTATATACCATTACGTACTAACGTATAACGTTATATACTAATACATACTAAAG
Organism: Bombus pascuorum; assembly: GCF_905332965.1. Taxonomy (NCBI): domain Eukaryota; kingdom Metazoa; phylum Arthropoda; class Insecta; order Hymenoptera; family Apidae; genus Bombus; species Bombus pascuorum. The sequence goes on along the minus strand of NC_083489.1, from coordinate 15,164,722 downwards.
TGTAACGTTATATACTAATACGTAATAACATATAACGTTATATACTATTACGTACTAACGTATAACGTTATATACTATTACTTAATAACGTATAACGTTATATGGTATTACGTAATAACGTATAACGTTATATACTATTACGTACTAACGTGTAACGTTATATACTAATATGTAATAACGTATAACGTTATATACTAATACGTACTAACGTGTAACGTTGTATACTAATACGAAATAACGTATAACGTTATATACTAATACGTAATAACGTATAACATTATATACTAATACGTAATAACGTATATCGTTATATACTATTACGTAATAACGTGTAACGTTATATACTAATACGTAATTACGTATAACGTTATATACTATTACGTACTAACGTATAACGTTATATACTACTACGTACTAACGTGTAACGTTATATACTAATACGTAATAACGTATAACGTTATATACTATTACGTACTAACGTATAACGTTATATACTATTACGTACTAACGTGCAACGTTATATACTAATACGTAATAACGTATAACGTTATATACTAATACGTACTAACGTGTAACGTTATATACTATTACGTACTAACGTATAACGTTATATACTATTACGTAATAACGTATAACGTTATATGCTAATACGTAATAACGTGTAACGTTATATATTAATACGTAATAACGTATAACGTTATATACTATTACGTACTAACGTATAACGTTATATACTATTACGTACTAACGTGTAACGTTATATACTAATACGTAATAACGTATAACGTTATATACTATTACGTACTATCGTATAACGTTATATACTATTACGTACTAACGTATAACTTTATATACTATTACGTAATAACGTGTAACGTTATATACTAATACGTAATAACGTATAACGTTATATACCAATACGTACTAACGTATAACGTTATATACTAATACATACTAAAGTGTAACGTTATATACTAATACGTAATAACATATAACGTTATATACTATTACGTACTAACGTATAACGTTATATACTATTACTTAATAACGTATAACGTTATATGGTATTACGTAATAACGTATAACGTTATATACTATTACGTACTAACGTGTAACGTTATATACTAATATGTAATAACGTATAACGTTATATACTAATACGTAATAACGTATAACGTTATATACTATTACGTACTATCGTATAACGTTATATACTATTACGTACTAACGTATAACTTTATATACTATTACGTAATAACGTGTAACGTTATATACTAATACGTAATAACGTATAACGTTATATACCATTACGTACTAACGTATAACGTTATATACTAATACATACTAAAGTGTAACGTTATATACTAATACGTAATAACATATAACGTTATATACTATTACGTACTAACGTATAACGTTATAAACTATTACATAATAACGTATAACGTTATATGGTATTACGTAATAACGTATAACGTTATATAGTATTACGTACTAACGTGTAACGTTGTATACTAATACGTAATAACGTATAACGTTATATACTAATACGTAATAACGTATAACATTATATACTAATACGTAATAACGTATATCGTTATATACTATTACGTAATAACGTGTAACGTTATATACTAATACGTAATTACGTATAACGTTATATACTATTACGTACTAACGTGTAACGTTATATACTACTACGTACTAACGTGTAACGTTATATACTAATACGTAATAACGTATAACGTTATATACTATTACGTACTAACGTATAACGTTATATACTATTACGTACTAACGTGCAACGTTATATACTAATACGTAATAACGTATAACGTTATATACTAATACGTACTAACGTGTAACGTTATATACTAATACGTACTAACGTGTAACGTTATATACTAATACGTACTAACGTGTCACGTTATATACTAATACGTAATAACGTATAACGTTATATACTATTACGTAATGACGTATAACGTCATATACTATTACGTACCAACGTGCAACGTTATATACTAATACGTAATAACGTATAACGTTATATACTATTACGTACTAACGTATAACGTTACATACTATTACGTACTAACGTATAACGTTATATACTAATACGTACTAACGTGTCACGTTATATACTAATACGTAATAACGTATAACGTTATATACTATTACTTAATAACGTATAACGTTATATGGTATTACGTAATAACGTATAACGTTATATACTATTACGTACTAACGTGCAACGTTATATACTAATACGTAATAACGTATAACGTTATATACTAATACGTACTAACGTGTAACGTTATATACTAATACGTACTAACGTGTAACGTTATATACTATTACATACTAACGTGTCACGTTATATACTAATACGTAATAACGTATAACGTTATATACTATTACGTACTATCGTATAACGTTATATACTATCACGTAATGAGGTATAACGTTATATACTAATACGTAATAACGTATAACGTTATATACTATTACGTACTATCGTATAACGTTATATACTATTACGTACTAACGTATAACGTTATATACTATTACGTAATAACGTATAACGTTATATGCTAATACGTAATAACGTGTAACGTTATATACTAATACGTAATAACGTATAACGTTATATACTATTACGTACTAACGTATAACGTTATATACTATTACGTACTAACGTGTAACGTTATATACTAATACGTAATAACGTATAACGTTATATACTATTACGTACTATCGTATAACGTTATATACTATTACGTACTAACGTATAACTTTATATACTATTACGTAATAACGTGTAACGTTATATACTAATACGTAATAACGTATAACGTTATATACCATTACGTACTAACGTATAACGTTATATACTAATACATACTAAAGTGTAACGTTATATACTAATACGTAATAACATATAACGTTATATACTATTACGTACTAACGTATAACGTTATATACTATTACTTAATAACGTATAACGTTATATGGTATTACGTAATAACGTATAACGTTATATACTATTACGTACTAACGTGTAACGTTATATACTAATATGTAATAACGTATAACGTTATATACTAATACGTACTAACGTGTAACGTTGTATACTAATACGAAATAACGTATAACGTTATATACTAATACGTAATAACGTATAACATTATATACTAATACGTAATAACGTATATCGTTATATACTATTACGTAATAACGTGTAACGTTATATACTAATACGTAATTACGTATAACGTTATATACTATTACGTACTAACGTATAACGTTATATACTACTACGTACTAACGTGTAACGTTATATACTAATACGTAATAACGTATAACGTTATATACTATTACGTACTAACGTATAACGTTATATACTATTACGTACTAACGTACAACGTTATATACTATTACGTAATAACGTATAACGTTATAAACTAATACGTACTAACGTGTAACGTTATATACTATTACGTACTAACGTATAACGATATATACTATTACGTAATAACGTATAACGTTATATGCTAATACGTAATAACGTGTAACGTTATATATTAATACGTAATAACGTATAACGTTATATACTATTACGTACTAACGTATAACGTTATATACTATTACGTACTAACGTGTAACGTTATATACTAATACGTAATAACGTATAACGTTATATACTATTACGTACTATCGTATAACGTTATATACTATTACGTACTAACGTATAACTTTATATACTATTACGTAATAACGTGTAACGTTATATACTAATACGTAATAACGTATAACGTTATATACCAATACGTACTAACGTATAACGTTATATACTAATACATACTAAAGTGTAACGTTATATACTAATACGTAATAACATATAACGTTATATACTATTACGTACTAACGTATAACGTTATATACTATTACTTAATAACGTATAACGTTATATGGTATTACGTAATAACGTATAACGTTATATACTATTACGTACTAACGTGTAACGTTATATACTAATATGTAATAACGTATAACGTTATATACTAATACGTAATAACGTATAACGTTATATACTATTACGTACTATCGTATAACGTTATATACTATTACGTACTAACGTATAACTTTATATACTATTACGTAATAACGTGTAACGTTATATACTAATACGTAATAACGTATAACGTTATATACCATTACGTACTAACGTATAACGTTATATACTAATACATACTAAAGTGTAACGTTATATACTAATACGTAATAACATATAACGTTATATACTATTACGTACTAACGTATAACGTTATAAACTATTACATAATAACGTATAACGTTATATGGTATTACGTAATAACGTATAACGTTATATACTATTACGTACTAACGTGTAACGTTGTATACTAATACGTAATAACGTATAACGTTATATACTAATACGTAATAACGTATAACATTATATACTAATACGTAATAACGTATATCGTTATATACTATTACGTAATAACGTGTAACGTTATATACTAATACGTAATTACGTATAACGTTATATACTATTACGTACTAACGTGTAACGTTATATACTACTACGTACTAACGTGTAACGTTATATACTAATACGTAATAACGTATAACGTTATATACTATTACGTACTAACGTATAACGTTATATACTATTACGTACTAACGTGCAACGTTATATACTAATACGTAATAACGTATAACGTTATATACTAATACGTACTAACGTGTAACGTTATATACTAATACGTACTAACGTGTAACGTTATATACTAATACGTACTAACGTGTCACGTTATATACTAATACGTAATAACGTATAACGTTATATACTATTACGTAATGACGTATAACGTCATATACTATTACGTACCAACGTGCAACGTTATATACTAATACGTAATAACGTATAACGTTATATACTATTACGTACTAACGTATAACGTTACATACTATTACGTACTAACGTATAACGTTATATACTAATACGTACTAACGTGTCACGTTATATACTAATACGTAATAACGTATAACGTTATATACTATTACTTAATAACGTATAACGTTATATGGTATTACGTAATAACGTATAACGTTATATACTATTACGTACTAACGTGTAACGTTATATACTAATATGTAATAACGTATAACGTTATATACTAATACGTACTAACGTGTAACGTTGTATACTAATACGTAATAACGTATAACGTTATATACTAATACGTGCTAACGTATAACGTTATATACTATTACGTAATGACGTATAACGTCATATACTATTACGTACCAACGTGCAACGTTATATACTAATACGTACTAACGTGTAACGTTATATACTAATACGTAATAACGTATAACGTTATATACTATTACGTGCTAACGTATAACGTTATATACTATTACGTACTAACGTGCAACGTTATATACTAATACGTAATAACGTATAACGTTATATACTATTATGTGCTAACGCATAACGTTATATACTAATACGTACTAACGTATAACGTTATATACTATTACGTACTAACGTGTAACGTTATATACTATTACATACTAACGTGTCACGTTATATACTAATACGTAATAACGTATAACGTTATATACTATTACGTACTATCGTATAACGTTATATACTATCACGTAATGAGGTATAACGTTATATACTAATACGTAATAACGTATAACGTTATATACTATTACGTACTATCGTATAACGTTATATACTATTACGTACTAACGTATAACGTTATATACTATTACGTAATAACGTATAACGTTATATGCTAATACGTAATAACGTATAACGTTATATACTATTACGTACTAACGTATAACGTTATATACTATTACGTACTAACGTGTAACGTTATATACTAATACGTAATAACGTATAACGTTATATACTATTACGTACTATCGTATAACGTTATATACTATTACGTACTAACGTATAACTTTATATACTATTACGTAATAACGTGTAACGTTATATACTAATACGTAATAACGTATAACGTTATATACCATTACGTACTAACGTATAACGTTATATACTAATACATACTAAAGTGTAACGTTATATACTAATACGTAATAACATATAACGTTATATACTATTACGTACTAACGTATAACGTTATATACTATTACTTAATAACGTATAACGTTATATGGTATTACGTAATAACGTATAACGTTATATACTATTACGTACTAACGTGTAACGTTATATACTAATATGTAATAACGTATAACGTTATATACTAATGCGTACTAACGTGTAACGTTGTATACTAATACGTAATAACGTATAACGTTATATACTAATACGTAATAACGTATAACATTATATACTAATACGTAATAACGTATATCGTTATATACTATTACGTAATAACGTGTAACGTTATATACTAATACGTAATTACGTATAACGTTATATACTATTACGTACTAACGTATAACGTTATATACTACTACGTACTAACGTGTAACGTTATATACTAATACGTAATAACGTATAACGTTATATACTATTACGTACTAACGTATAACGTTATATACTATTACGTACTAACGTGCAACGTTATATACTAATACGTAATAACGTATAACGTTATATACTAATACGTACTAACGTGTAACGTTATATACTATTACGTACTAACGTATAACGTTATATACTATTACGTAATAACGTATAACGTTATATGCTAATACGTAATAACGTGTAACGTTATATATTAATACGTAATAACGTATAACGTTATATACTATTACGTACTAACGTATAACGTTATATACTATTACGTACTAACGTGTAACGTTATATACTAATACGTAATAACGTATAACGTTATATACTATTACGTACTATCGTATAACGTTATATACTATTACGTACTAACGTATAACTTTATATACTATTACGTAATAACGTGTAACGTTATATACTAATACGTAATAACGTATAACGTTATATACCATTACGTACTAACGTATAACGTTATATACTAATACATACTAAAGTGTAACGTTATATACTAATACGTAATAACATATAACGTTATATACTATTACGTACTAACGTATAACGTTATATACTATTACTTAATAACGTATAACGTTATATGGTATTACGTAATAACGTATAACGTTATATACTATTACGTACTAACGTGTAACGTTATATACTAATATGTAATAACGTATAACGTTATATACTAATACGTAATAACGTATAACGTTATATACTATTACGTACTATCGTATAACGTTATATACTATTACGTACTAACGTATAACTTTATATACTATTACGTAATAACGTGTAACGTTATATACTAATACGTAATAACGTATAACGTTATATACCATTACGTACTAACGTATAACGTTATATACTAATACATACTAAAGTGTAACGTTATATACTAATACGTAATAACATATAACGTTATATACTATTACGTACTAACGTATAACGTTATAAACTATTACATAATAACGTATAACGTTATATGGTATTACGTAATAACGTATAACATTATATACTATTACGTACTAACGTGTAACGTTGTATACTAATACGTAATAACGTATAACGTTATATACTAATACGTAATAACGTATAACATTATATACTAATACGTAATAACGTATATCGTTATATACTATTACGTAATAACGTGTAACGTTATATACTAATACGTAATTACGTATAACGTTATATACTATTACGTACTAACGTGCAACGTTATATACTAATACGTAATAACGTATAACGTTATATACTAATACGTACTAACGTGTAACGTTATATACTAATACGTACTAACGTGTAACGTTATATACTAATACGTACTAACGTGTCACGTTATATACTAATACGTAATAACGTATAACGTTATATACTATTACGTACTAACGTGTAACGTTATATACTAATACGTACTCACGTATAACGTTATATACTATTACGTACTAACGTGAAACGTTATATACTATTACTTACTAACGTATAACGTTATATACTATTACGTACTAACGTGCAACGTTATATACTAATACGTAATAACGTATAACGTTATATACTATTACGTGCTAACGTATAACGTTATATACTATTACGTAATGACGTATAACGTCATATACTATTACGTACCAACGTGCAACGTTATATACTAATACGTAATAACGTATAACGTTATATACTATTACGTACTAACGTATAACGTTATATACTATTACGTACTAACGTATAACGTTATATACTAATACGTACTAACGTGTCACGTTATATACTAATACGTAATAACGTATAACGTTATATACTATTACGTACTAACGTGTAACGTTATATACTAATACGTACTCACGTATAACGTTATATACTATTACGTACTAACGTGTAACGTTATATACTAATACGTACTCACGTATAACGTTATATACTATTACGTACTAACGTAAAACGTTATATACTATTACTTACTAACGTATAACGTTATATACTATTACGTACTAACGTGCAACGTTATATACTAATACGTAATAACGTATAACGTTATATACTATTACGTGCTAACGTATAACGTTATATACTATTACGTAATGACGTATAACGTTATATACTATTACGTACTAACGTGCAACGTTATATACTAATACGTAATAACGTATAACGTTATATACTAATACGTACTAACGTGTAACGTTATATACTAATACGTACTAACGTGTAACGTTATATACTAATACGTACTAACGTGTCACGTTATATACTAATACGTACTAACGTGTAACGTTATATACTAATACGTACTAACGTGTAACGTTATATACTAATACGTACTCACGTATAACGTTATATACTATTACGTACCAACGTGAAACGTTATATACTAATACGTAATAACGTATAACGTTATATACTAATACGTACTAACGTGTAACGTTATATACTATTACGTACTAACGTGCAACGTTATATACTAATACGTAATAACGTATAACGTTATATACTAATACGTACTAACGTGTAACGTTATATACTAATACGTAATAACGTATAACGTTATATACTATTACGTACTAACGTGTAACGTTATATACTAATACGTACTCACGTATAACGTTATATACTATTACGTACTAACGTGTAACGTTATATACTAATACGTACTCACGTATAACGTTATATACTATTACGTACTAACGTAAAACGTTATATACTATTACTTACTAACGTATAACGTTATATACTATTACGTACTAACGTGCAACGTTATATACTAATACGTAATAACGTATAACGTTATATACTATTACGTGCTAACGTATAACGTTATATACTATTACGTAATGACGTATAACGTTATATACTATTACGTACTAACGTGCAACGTTATATACTAATACGTAATAACGTATAACGTTATATACTAATACGTACTAACGTGTAACGTTATATACTAATACGTACTAACGTGTAACGTTATATACTAATACGTACTAACGTGTCACGTTATATACTAATACGTACTAACGTGTAACGTTATATACTAATACGTACTAACGTGTAACGTTATATACTAATACGTACTCACGTATAACGTTATATACTATTACGTACCAACGTGAAACGTTATATACTAATACGTAATAACGTATAACGTTATATACTAATACGTACTAACGTGTAACGTTATATACTATTACGTACTAACGTGCAACGTTATATACTAATACGTAATAACGTATAACGTTATATACTAATACGTACTAACGTGTAACGTTATATACTAATACGTACTAACGTGTAACGTTATATACTAATACGTAATAACGTATAACGTTATATACTATTACGTGCTAACGTATAACGTTATATACTATTACGTACTAACGTGCAACGTTATATACTAATACGTAATAACGTATAACGTTATATACTATTATGTGCTAACGCATAACGTTATATACTTATACGTACTAACGTATAACGTTATATACTATTACGTACTAACGTGTAACGTTATATACTATTACATACTAACGTGTCACGTTATATACTAATACGTAATAAGGTATAACGTTATATACTATTACGTACTATCGTATAACGTTATATACTATCACGTAATGAGGTATAACGTTATATACTAATACGTAATAACGTATAACGTTATATACTATTACGTACTATCGTATAACGTTATATACTATTACGTACTAACGTATAACGTTATATACTATTACGTAATAACGTATAACGTTATATGCTAATACGTAATAACGTGTAACGTTATATGCTAATACGTAATAACGTGTAACGTTATATATTAATACGTAATAACGTATAACGTTATATACTATTACGTACTAACGTATAACGTTATATACTATTACGTACTAACGTATAACTTTATATACTATTACGTAATAACGTGTAACGTTATATACTAATACGTACTCACGTATAACGTTATATACCATTACGTACTAACGTGAAACGTTATATACTATTACTTACTAACGTATAACGTTATATACTATTACGTACTAACGTGCAACGTTATATACTAATACGTAATAACGTATAACGTTATATACTATTACGTGCTAACGTATAACGTTATATACTATTACGTACTAACGTGTAACGTTATATACTATTACATACTAACGTGTCACGTTATATACTAATACGCAATAACGTATAACGTTATATACAATTACGTACTATCGTATAACGTTATATACTATCACGTAATGAGGTATAACGTTATATACTAATACGTAATAACGTATAACGTTATATACTATTACGTACTAACGTATAACGTTATATACTATTACGTACTAACGTATAACGTTATATACTACTACGTACTAACGTGTAACGTTATATACTAATACGTAATAACGTATAACGTTATATACCATTACGTACTAACGTATAACGTTATATACTATTACGTACTAACGTATAACGTTATATACTATTACGTACTAACGTATAACGTTATATACTACTACGTACTAACGTGTAACGTTATATACTAATACGTAATAACGTATAACGTTATATACTATTACGTACTAACGTGTAACGTTATATACTAATATGTACTAACGTGTCACGTTATATACTAATACGTAATAACGCATAACGTTATATACTATTACGTACTAACGTGTAACGTTATATACTAATACGTACTCACGTATAACGTTATATACTATTACGTACTAACGTGAAACGATATATACTATTACATACTAACGTGGCACGTTATATACTATCACGTAATGAGGTATAACGTTATATACTAATACGTAATAACGTATAACGTTATATACTATTACGTACTATCGTATAACGTTATATACTATTACGTACTAACGTATAACGTTATATACTATTACGTACTAACGTATAACGTTATATGCTAATACGTAATAACGTGTAACGTTATATATTAATACGTAATAACGTATAACGTTATATACTATTACGTACTAACGTATAACGTTATATACTATTACGTACTAACGTATAACGTTATATACTATTACGTACTAACGTGTAACGTTATATACTATTACGTACTAACGTATAACGTTATATACTATTACGTACTAACGTGTAACGTTATATACTAATACGTAATAACGTATAACGTTATATACTATTACGTACTAACGTATAACGTTATATACTAATACGTAATAACGTGCAACGTTATATACTAATACGTAATAACGTATAACGTTATATACTATTACGTACTAACGTATAACGTTATATACTATTACGTAATAACGTGTAACGTTATATACTAATACGTAATAACGTATAACGTTATATACTATTACGTGCTAACGTATAACGTTATATACTATTACGTACTAACGTGCAACGTTATATACTAATAAGTAATAACGTATAACGTTATATACTATTACGTGCTAACGTATAACGTTATATACTAATACGTACTAACGTATAACGTTATGTACTATTACGTACTAACGTGTAACGTTATATACTATTACATACTAACGTGTCACGTTATATACTAATACGTAATAACGTATAACGTTATATACTATTACGTACTATCGTATAACGTTATATACTGTCACGTAATGAGGTATAACGTTATATACTAATACGTAATAACGTATAACGTTATATACTATTACGTACTATCGTATAACGTTATATACTATTACGTACTAACGTATAACGTTATATACTATTACGTACTAACGTATAACGTTATATGCTAATACGTAATAACGTGGAACGTTATATATTAATACGTAATAACGTATAACGTTATATACTAATACGTAATAACGTATAACGTTATATACTATTACGTGCTAACGTATAACGTTATATACTATTACGTACTAACGTGCAACGTTATATACTAATACGTAATAACGTATAACGTTATATACTATTACGTGCTAACGTATAACGTTATATACTAATACGTCCTAACGTATAACGTTATGTACTATTACGTACTAACGTGTAACGTTATATACTATTACATACTAACGTGTCACGTTATATACTAATACGTAATAACGTATAACGTTATATACTATTACGTACTATCGTATAACGTTATATACTGTCACGTAATGAGGTATAACGTTATATACTAATACGTAATAACGTATAACGTTATATACTATTACGTACTATCGTATAACGTTATATACTATTACGTACTAACGTATAACGTTATATACTATTACGTAATAACGTGTAACGTTATATACTAATACGTAATAACGTATAACGTTATATACCATTCCGTACTAACGTATAGCGTTATATACTAATACATACTAAAGTGTAACGTTATATACTAATACGTAATAACGTATAACGTTATATAGTATTACGTACTAACGTATAACGTTATATACTATTACGTAATGTCGTATAACGTCATATACAATTACGTACTAACGTATAACGTTATATACTATTACGTGCTAACGTATAACGTTATATACTATTACGTACTAACGTGTAACGTTATATACTAATACGTAATAACGTATAACGTTATATACTAATACGTAATAACGTATAACGTTATATACTATTACGTGCTAACGTATAACGTTATATACTATTACGTACTAACGTGCAACGTTATATACTAATACGTAATAACGTATAACGTTATATACTATTACGTGCTAACGTATAACGTTATATACTAATACGTCCTAACGTATAACGTTATGTACTATTACGTACTAACGTGTAACGTTATATACTATTACATACTAACGTGTCACGTTATATACTAATACGTAATAACGTATAACGTTATATACTATTACGTACTATCGTATAACGTTATATACTGTCACGTAATGAGGTATAACGTTATATACTAATACGTAATAACGTATAACGTTATATACTATTACGTACTATCGTATAACGTTATATACTATTACTTACTAACGTATAACGTTATATACTATTACGTAATAACGTGTAACGTTATATACTAATACGTAATAACGTATAACGTTATATACCATTCCGTACTAACGTATAGCGTTATATACTAATACATACTAAAGTGTAACGTTATATACTAATACGTAATAACGTATAACGTTATATAGTATTACGTACTAACGTATAACGTTATATACTATTACGTAATGTCGTATAACGTCATATACAATTACGTACTAACGTATAACGTTATATACTATTACGTGCTAACGTATAACGTTATATACTATTACGTACTAACGTGTAACGTTATATACTAATACGTAATAACGTATAACGTTATATACTAATACGTAATAACGTATAATGTTATATACTATTACGTAATAACGTGTAACGTTATATACTAATACGTAATAACGTATAACGTTATATACCATTCCGTACTAACGTATGGCGTTATATACTAATACATACTAAAGTGTAACGTTATATACTAATACGTAATAACGTATAACGTTATATAGTATTACTTACTAACGTATAACGTTATATACTATTACGTAATGACGTATAACGTCATATACAATAACGTACTAACGTATAACGTTATATACTATTACGTGCTAACGTATAACGTTATATACTATTACGTACTAACGTGTAACGTTATATACTAATACGTAATAACGTATAACGTTATATACTAATACGTAATAACGTATAATGTTATATACTATTACGTAATAACGTGTAACGTTATATACTAATACGTAATAACGTATAACGTTATATACCATTACGTACTAACGTATAACGTTATATACTAATACATACTAAAGTGTAACGTTATATACTAATACGTAATAACGTATAACGTTATATAGTATTACGTACTAACGTATAAAGTTATATACTATTACGTAATGACGTATAACGTCATATACTATTACGTACTAACGTATAACGTTATATACTAATACGTAATAACGTGCAACGTTATATACTATTACGTAATAACGTATAACGTTATATACTATTACGTACTAACGTATAACGTTATATACTATTACGTACTAACGTGCAACGTTATATACTAATACGTAATAACGTATAACGTTATATACTATTACGTGCTAACGTATAACGTTATATACTAATACGTACTAACGTGTAACGTTATATACTAATACGTACTAACGTGTCACGTTATATACTAATACGTACCTACGTATAACGTTATATGCTAATACGTAATAACGTGTAACGTTATATATAAATACGTAATAACGTATAACATTATATACTATTACGTGCTAACGTATAACGTTATATACTAATACGTCCTAACGTATAACGTTATGTACTATTACGTACTAACGTGTAACGTTATATACTATTACATACTAACGTGTCACGTTATATACTAATACGTAGTAACGTATAACGTTATATACTATTACGTACTATCGTATAACGTTATATACTGTCACGTAATGAGGTATAACGTTATATACTAATACGTAATAACGTATAACGTTATATACTATTACGTACTATCGTATAACGTTATATACTATTACGTACTAACGTATAACGTTATATACTATTACGTAATAACGTGTAACGTTATATACTAATACGTAATAACGTATAACGTTATATACCATTCCGTACTAACGTATAGCGTTATATACTAATACATACTAAAGTGTAACGTTATATACTAATACGTAATAACGTATAACGTTATATAGTATTACGTACTAACGTATAACTTTATATACTATTACGTAATGTCGTATAACGTCATATACAATTACGTACTAACGTATAACGTTATATACTATTACGTGCTAACGTATAACGTTATATACTATTACGTACTAACGTGTAACGTTATATACTAATACGTAATAACGTATAACGTTATATACTAATACGTAATAACGTATAATGTTATATACTATTACGTAATAACGTGTAACGTTATATACTAATACGTAATAACGTATAACGTTATATACCATTCCGTACTAACGTATGGCGTTATATACTAATACATACTAAAGTGTAACGTTATATACTAATACGTAATAACGTATAACGTTATATAGTATTACGTACTAACGTATAACGTTATATACTATTACGTAATGACGTATAACGTCATATACAATAACGTACTAACGTATAACGTTATATACTATTACGTGCTAACGTATAACGTTATATACTATTACGTACTAACGTGTAACGTTATATACTAATACGTAATAACGTATAACGTTATATACTAATACGTAATAACGTATAATGTTATATACTATTACGTAATAACGTGTAACGTTATATACTAATACGTAATAACGTATAACGTTATATACCATTACGTACTAACGTATAACGTTATATACTAATACATACTAAAGTGTAACGTTATATACTAATACGTAATAACGTATAACGTTATATAGTATTACGTACTAACGTATAAAGTTATATACTATTACGTAATGACGTATAACGTCATATACTATTACGTACTAACGTATAACGTTATATACTAATACGTAATAACGTGCAACGTTATATACTAATACGTAATAACGTATAACGTTATATACCATTCCGTACTAACGTATAGCGTTATATACTAATACATACTAAAGTGTAACGTTATATACTAATACGTAATAACGTATAACGTTATATAGTATTACGTACTAACGTATAACGTATTATACTATTACGTAATGACGTATAACGTCATATACTATTACGTACTAACGTATAACGTTATATACTATTACGTGCTAACGTATAACGTTATATACTATTACGTACTAACGTGTAACGTTATATACTAATACGTAATAACGTATAACGTTATATACTAATACGTAATAACGTATAACGTTATATACTATTACGTAATAACGTGTAACGTTATATACTAATACGTAATAACGTATAACGTTATATACCATTACGTACTAACGTATAACGTTATATACTAATACATACTAAAGTGTAACGTTATATACTAATACGTAATAACGTATAACGTTATATAGTATTACGTACTAACGTATAAAGTTATATACTATTACGTAATGACGTATAACGTCATATACTATTACGTACTAACGTATAACGTTATATACTAATACGTAATAACGTGCAACGTTATATACTATTACGTAATAACGTATAACGTTATATACTATTACGTACTAACGTATAACGTTATATACTATTACGTACTAACGTGCAACGTTATATACTAATACGTAATAACGTATAACGTTATATACTATTACGTGCTAACGTATAACGTTATATACTAATACGTACTAACGTGTAACGTTATATACTAATACGTACTAACGTGTCACGTTATATACTAATACGTACCTACGTATAACGTTATATGCTAATACGTAATAACGTGTAACGTTATATATTAATACGTAATAACGTATAACATTATATACTATTACGTACTAACGTGTCACGTTATATACTAATACGTACTAACGTGTAACGTTATATACTAATACGTAATAACGTATAACGTTATATACTATTACGTAATAACGTGTAACGTTATATACTAATACGTAATAACGTATAACGTTATATACCATTACGTACTAACGTATAACGTTATATACTAATACATACTAAAGTGTAACGTTATATACTAATACGTAATAACATATAACGTTATATACTAATACGTACTAACGTGTAACGTTATATACTAATACGTACTAACGTGTAACGTTATATACTAATACGTAATAACGTATAACGTTATATACTATTACGTAATAACGTGTAACGTTATATACTAATAAGTAATAACGTATAACGTTATATACTATTAGGTACTAACGTATAACGTTATATACTATTACGTACTAACGTGTAACGTTATATACTAATACGTAATAACGTATAACGTTATATACTATTACGTGCTAACGTATAACGTTATATACTAATACGTACTAACGTGTAACGTTATATACTAATACGTACTAACGTGTCACGTTATATACTAATACGTAATAACGTATAACGTTATATACTATTACGTACTAACGTGTAACGTTATATACTAATACGTACTAACGTTTAACGTTATATACTATTACGTACTAACGTGCAACGTTATATACTATTACGTACTATCGTGTAACGTTATATACTATTACATACTAACGTGTCACGTTATATACTATTACGTACTAACGTGTAACGTTATATACTAATACGTAATAACGTATAACGTTATATACTATTACGTACTATCGTATAACGTTATATACTATTACGTACTAACGTATAACGTTATATACTATTACGTACCTACGTATAACGTTATATGCTAATACGTAATAACGTGTAACGTTATATATTAATACGTAATAACGTATAACATTATATACTATTACGTACTAACGTGTCACGTTATATACTAATACCTACTAAAGTATAACGTTATATACTAATACGTAATAACGTATAGGTTATATAGTATTACGTACTAACGTATAACGTTATATACTATTACGTACTAACGTATAACGTTATATACTATTACGTAATAACGTGTAACGTTATATACTAATACGTAATAACGTATAACGTTATATACCATTCCGTACTAACGTATAACGTTATATACTAATACATACTAAAGTGTAACGTTATATACTAATAAGTAATAACGTATAACGTTATATACCGTTACGTACTAACATATAACGTTATAGACTAATACATACTAAAGTGTAACGTTATATACTAATACGTAATAACGTATAACGTTATATACTATTACGTGCTAACGTATAAAGTTATATACTATTACGTAATGACGTATAACGTTATATACCATTCCGTACTAACGTATAGCGTTATATACTAATACATACTAAAGTGTAACGTTATATACTAATACGTAATAACGTATAACGTTATATACTATTACGTAATAACGTGTAACGTTATATACTAATACGTAATAACGTATAACGTTATATACTATTACGTACTATCGTATAACGTTATATACTATTACGTACTAACGTAT
Organism: Bombus pascuorum; assembly: GCF_905332965.1. Taxonomy (NCBI): domain Eukaryota; kingdom Metazoa; phylum Arthropoda; class Insecta; order Hymenoptera; family Apidae; genus Bombus; species Bombus pascuorum. The sequence goes on along the minus strand of NC_083489.1, from coordinate 15,146,060 downwards.
AACGTTATATACTATTACGTAATAACGTGTAACGTTATATACTAATACGTAATAACGTATAACGTTATATACCATTCCGCACTAACGTATAGCGTTATATACTAATGCATACTAAAGTGTAACGTTATATACTAATACGTAATAACGTATAACGTTATATAGTATTACGTAATAACGTGTAACGTTATATACTAATACGTAATAACGTATAACGTTATATACCATTCCGTACTAACGTATAGCGTTATATACTAATACATACTAAAGTGTAACGTTATATACTAATACGTAATAACGTATAACGTTATATAGTATTACGTACTAACGTATAACGTTATATACTATTACGTAATGACGTATAACGTCATATACAATTACGTACTAACGTATAACGTTATATACTATTACGTGCTAACGTATAACGTTATATACTATTACGTACTAACGTGTAACGTTATATACTAATACGTAATAACGTATAACGTTATATACTAATACGTAATAACGTATAATGTTATATACTATTACGTAATAAACTGTAACGTTATATACTACTACGTAATAACGTATAACGTTATATACCATTACGTACTAACGTATAACGTTATATACTAATACATACTAAAGTGTAACGTTATATACTAATACGTAATAACGTATAACGTTATATAGTATTACGTACTAACGTATAAAGTTATATACTATTACGTAATGACGTATAACGTCATATACTATTACGTACTAACGTATAACGTTATATACTAATACGTAATAACGTGCAACGTTATATACTAATACGTAATAACGTATAACGTTATATACCATTCCGTACTAACGTATAGCGTTATATACTAATACATACTAAAGTGTAACGTTATATACTAATACGTAATAACGTATAACGTTATATAGTATTACGTACTAACGTATAACGTATTATACTATTACGTAATGACGTATAACGTCATATACTATTACGTACTAACGTATAACGTTATATACTATTACGTGCTAACGTATAACGTTATATACTATTACGTACTAACGTCTAACGTTATATACTAATACGTAATAACGTATAACGTTATATACTAATACGTAATAACGTATAACGTTATATACTATTACGTAATAACGTGTAACGTTATATACTAATACGTAATAACGTATAACGTTATATACCATTACGTACTAACGTATAACGTTATATACTAATACATACTAAAGTGTAACGTTATATACTAATACGTAATAACGTATAACGTTATATAGTATTACGTACTAACGTATAAAGTTATATACTATTACGTAATGACGTATAACGTCATATACTATTACGTACTAACGTATAACGTTATATACTAATACGTAATAACGTGCAACGTTATATACTATTACGTAATAACGTATAACGTTATATACTATTACGTACTAACGTATAACGTTATATACTATTACGTACTAACGTGCAACGTTATATACTAATACGTAATAACGTATAACGTTATATACTATTACGTGCTAACGTATAACGTTATATACTAATACGTACTAACGTGTAACGTTATATACTAATACGTACTAACGTGTCACGTTATATACTAATACGTACCTACGTATAACGTTATATGCTAATACGTAATAACGTGTAACGTTATATATTAATACGTAATAACGTATAACATTATATACTATTACGTACTAACGTGTCACGTTATATACTAATACGTACTAACGTGTAACGTTATATACTAATACGTAATAACGTATAACGTTATATACTATTACGTAATAACGTGTAACGTTATATACTAATACGTAATAACGTATAACGTTATATGCTAATACGTAATAACGTGTAACTTTATATATTAATACGTAATAACGTATAACGTTATATACTATTACGTACTAACGTATAACGTTATATACTATTACGTACTAACGTGTAACGTTATATACTAATACGTAATAACGTATAACGTTATATACTATTACGTACTAACGTATAACGTTATATACTATTACGTAATAACGTGTAACGTTATATACTAATTCGTAATAACGTATAACGTTATATACCATTCCGTACTAACGTATAACGTTATATACTAATACATACTAAAGTGTAATGTTATATACTAATACGTAATAACGTATAACGTTATATAGTATTACGTACTAACGTGTAACGTTATATACTAATACGTAATAACGTATAACGTTATATACTATTACGTACTATCGTATAACGTTATATACTATTACGTACTAACGTATAACGTTATATACTATTACGTAATAACGTGTAACTTTATATATTAATACGTAATAACGTATAACGTTATATACTATTACGTACTAACGTATAACGTTATATACTATTACGTACTAACGTGTAACGTTATATACTAATACGTAATAACGTATAACGTTATATACCATTACGTACTAACGTATAACGTTATATACTATTACATACTAAAGTGTAACGTTATATACTAATACGTACTAACGTGTCACGTTATATACTAATACGTAATAACGTATAACGTTATATACTATTACGTACTAACGTATAACGTTATATACTAATACGTAATAACGTATAACATTATATACTATTACGTACGAACGTGTCACGTTATATACTAATACCTACTAAAGTGTAACGTTATATACTAATACGTAATAACGTATAGGTTATATAGTATTACGTACTAACGTATAACGTTATATACTATTACGTACTAACGTATAACGTTATATACTAGTACGTAATAACGTGTAACGTTATATACTAATACGTAATAACGTATAACGTTATATACCATTCCGTACTAACGTATAACGTTATATACTAATACATACTAAAGTGTAACGTTATATACTAATAAGTAATAACGTATAACGTTATATACCGTTACGTACTAACATATAACGTTATAGACTAATACATACGAAAGTGTAACGTTATATACTAATACGTAATAACGTATAACGTTATATACTATTACGTGCTAACGTATAAAGTTATATACTATTACGTAATGACGTATAACGCCATATACTATTACGTACTAACGTATAACGTTATATACTAATACGTAATAACGTATAACGTTATATACTATTACGTAATAACGTGTAACGTTATATCCTAATACGTAATAACGTATAACGTTATATACCGTTACGTACTAACGTATAACGTTATAGACTAATACATACTAAAGTGTAACGTTATATACTAATACGTAATAACGTATAACGTTATATAGTATTACGTACTAACGTATAACGTTATATACTATTACGTACTAACGTGCTACGTTATATACTATTACGTACTAACGTGTAACGTTATATACTATTACATACTAACGTGTCACGTTATATACTAATACGTAATAACGTATAACGTTATATACTATTACGTACTATCGTATAACGTTATATACTATCACGTAATGAGGTATAACGTTATATACTAATACGTAATAACGTATAACGTTATATACTATTACGTAATATCGTATAACGTTATATACTATTACGTACTAACGCATAACGTTATATACTATTACGTACTAACGTATAAGGTTATATGCTAATACGTAATAACGTGTAACGTTATATATTAATACGTAATAACGTATAACGTTATATACTATTACGTACTAACGTATAACGTTATATACTATTACGTACTAACGTGTAACGTTATATACTAATACGTAATAACGTATAACGTTATATACTATTACGTACTATCGTATAACGATATATACTAATACGTAATTACGTATAACGTTATATACTATTGCGTACTAACGTATAACGTTATATACTACTACGTACTAACGTGTAACGTTATATACTAATACGTAATAACGTATAACGTTATATACTATTACGTACTAACGTATAACGTTATATACTATTACGTACTAACGTGCAACGTTATATACTAATACGTAATAACGTATAACGTTATATACTAATACGTACTAACGTGTAACGTTATATACTAATACGTACTAACGTGTAACGTTATATACTAATACGTACTAACGTGTCACGTTATATACTAATACGTAATAACGTATAACGTTATATACTATTACGTACTAACGTGTAACGTTATATACTAATACGTAATAACGTATAACGTTATATACTATTACGTACTATCGTATAACGTTATATACTATTACGTACTAACGTATAACGTTATATACTATTACGTACTAACGTATAACGTTATATGCTAATACGTAATAACGTGTAACTTTATATATTAATACGTAATAACGTATAACGTTATATACTATTACGTACTAACGTATAACGTTATATACTATTACGTACTAACGTGTAACGTTATATACTAATACGTAATAACGTATAACGTTATATACTATTACGTACTAACGTATAACGTTATATACTATTACGTACTAACGTATAACGTTATATACTATCACGTAATGAGGTATAACGTTATATACTAATACGTAATAACGTATAACGTTATATACTATTACGTACTAACGTATAACGTTATATACTAATACGTAATAACGTATAACGTTATATACTATTACGTATTAACGTGTAACGTTATATCCTAATACGTAATAACGTATAACGTTATATACCGTTACGTACTAACGTATAACGTTATAGACTAATACATACTAAAGTGTAAGGTTATATACTAATACGTAATAACGTATAACGTTATATAGTATTACGTACTAACGTATAACGTTATATACTATTACGTACTAACGTGCTACGTTATATACTATTACGTACTAACGTGTAACGTTATATACTATTACATACTAACGTGTCACGTTATATACTAATACGTAATAACGTATAACGTTATATACTATTACGTACTATCGTATAACGTTATATACTATCACGTAATGAGGTATAACGTTATATACTAATACGTAATAACGTATAACGTTATATACTATTACGTAATATCGTATAACGTTATATACTATTACGTACTAACGCATAACGTTATATACTATTACGTACTAACGTATAACGTTATATGCTAATACGTAATAACGTGTAACGTTATATATTAATACGTAATAACGTATAACGTTATATACTATTACGTACTAACGTATAACGTTATATACTATTACGTACTAACGTATAACGTTATATACTATTACGTACTAACGGGTAACGTTATATACTAATACGTAATAACGTATAACGTTATATACTATTACGTACTAACGTATAACGTTATATACTATTACGTAATAACGTGTAACGTTATATACTAATTCGTAATAACGTATAACGTTATATACCATTCCGCACTAACGTATAACGTTATATACTAATACATACTAAAGTGTAATGTTATATACTAATACGTAATAACGTATAACGTTATATAGTATTACGTACTAACGTGTAACGTTATATACTAATACGTAATAACGTATAACGTTATATACTATTACGTACTATCGTATAACGTTATATACTATTACGTACTAACGCATAACGTTATATACTATTACGTAATAACGTGTAACTTTATATATTAATACGTAATAACGTATAACGTTATATACTATTACGTACTAACGTATAACGTTATATACTATTACGTACTAACGTGTAACGTTATATACTAATACGTAATAACGTATAACGTTATATACCATTACGTACTAACGTATAACGTTATATACTAATACATACTAAAGTGTAACGTTATATACTAATACGTACTAACGTGTCACGTTATATACTAATACGTAATATCGTATAACGTTATATACTATTACGTACTAACGTGTAACGTTATATACTAATACGTACTCACGTATAACGTTATATACTATTACGTACTAACGTGCAACGTTATATACTAATACATACTAAAGTGTAACGTTATATACTAATACGTACTAACGTGTCACGTTATATACTAATACGTAATAACGTATAACGTTATATACTATTACGTACTAACGTGTAACGTTATATACTAATACGTAATAACGTATAACGTTATATACTATTACGTACTATCGTATAACGTTATATACTATTACGTACTAACGTATAACGTTATATACTATTACGTACCTACGTATAACGTTATATGCTAATACGTAATAACGTGTAACGTTATATATTAATACGTAATAACGTATAACATTATATACTATTACGTACTAACGTGTCACGTTATATACTAATACCTACTAAAGTGTAACGTTATATACTAATACGTAATAACGTATAGGTTATATAGTATTACGTACTAACGTATAACGTTATATACTATTACGTACTAACGTATAACGTTATATACTATTACGTAATAACGTGTAACGTTATATACTAATACGTAATAACGTATAACGTTATATACCATTCCGTACTAACGTATAACGTTATATACTAATACATACTAAAGTGTAACGTTATATACTAATAAGTAATAACGTATAACGTTATATACCGTTACGTACTAACATATAACGTTATAGACTAATACATACGAAAGTGTAACGTTATATACTAATACGTAATAACGTATAACGTTATATACTATTACGTGCTAACGTATAAAGTTATATACTATTACGTAATGACGTATAACGCCATATACTATTACGTACTAACGTATAACGTTATATACTAATACGTAATAACGTATAACGTTATATACTATTACGTAATAACGTGTAACGTTATATCCTAATACGTAATAACGTATAACGTTATATACCGTTACGTACTAACGTATAACGTTGTAGACTAATACATACTAAAGTGTAACGTTATATACTAATACGTAATAACGTATAACGTTATATAGTATTACGTACTAACGTATAACGTTATATACTATTACGTACTAACGTGCTACGTTATATACTATTACGTACTAACATGTAACGTTATATACTATTACATACTAACGTGTCACGTTATATACTAATACGTAATAACGTATAACGTTATATACTATTACGTACTATCGTATAACGTTATATACTATCACGTAATGAGGTATAACGTTATATACTAATACGTAATAACGTATAACGTTATATACTATTACGTAATATCGTATAACGTTATATACTATTACGTACTAACGCATAACGTTATATACTATTACGTACTAACGTATAAGGTTATATGCTAATACGTAATAACGTGTAACGTTATATATTAATACGTAATAACGTATAACGTTATATACTATTACGTACTAACGTATAACGTTATATACTATTACGTACTAACGTGTAACGTTATATACTAATACGTAATAACGTATAACGTTATATACTATTACGTACTATCGTATAACGATATATACTAATACGTAATTACGTATAACGTTATATACTATTGCGTACTAACGTATAACGTTATATACTACTACGTACTAACGTGTAACGTTATATACTAATACGTAATAACGTATAACGTTATATACTATTACGTACTAACGTATAACGTTATATACTATTACGTACTAACGTGCAACGTTATATACTAATACGTAATAACGTATAACGTTATATACTAATACGTACTAACGTGTAACGTTATATACTAATACGTACTAACGTGTAACGTTATATACTAATACGTACTAACGTGTCACGTTATATACTAATACGTAATAACGTATAACGTTATATACTATTACGTACTAACGTGTAACGTTATATACTAATACGTAATAACGTATAACGTTATATACTATTACGTACTATCGTATAACGTTATATACTATTACGTACTAACGTATAACGTTATATACTATTACGTACTAACGTATAACGTTATATACTATTACGTAATAACGTGTAACGTTATATACTATTTCGTAATAACGTATAACGTTATATACCATTCCGTACTAACGTATAACGTTATATACTAATACATACTAAAGTGTAATGTTATATACTAATACGTAATAACGTATAACGTTATATAGTATTACGTACTAACGTGTAACGTTATATACTAATACGTAATAACGTATAACGTTATATACTATTACGTACTATCGTATAACGTTATATACTATTACGTACTAACGTATAACGTTATATACTATTACGTAATAACGTGTAACTTTATATATTAATACGTAATAACGTATAACGTTATATACTATTACGTACTAACGTATAACGTTATATACTATTACGTACTAACGTGTAACGTTATATACTAATACGTAATAACATATAACGTTATATACCATTACGTACTAACGTATAACGTTATATACTAATACATACTAAAGTGTAACGTTATATACTAATACGTACTAACGTGTCACGTTATATACTAATACGTAATAACGTATAACGTTATATACTATTACGTACTAACGTATAACGTTATATACTAATACGTAATAACGTATAACGTTATATACTATTACGTAATAACGTGTAACGTTATATCCTAATACGTAATAACGTATAACGTTATATACCGTTACGTACTAACGTATAACGTTATAGACTAATACATACTAAAGTGTAAGGTTATATACTAATACGTAATAACGTATAACGTTATATAGTATTACGTACTAACGTATAACGTTATATACTATTACGTACTAACGTGCTACGTTATATACTATTACGTACTAACGTGTAACGTTATATACTATTACATACTAACGTGTCACGTTATATACTAATACGTAATAACGTATAACGTTATATACTATTACGTACTATCGTATAACGTTATATACTATCACGTAATGAGGTATAACGTTATATACTAATACGTAATAACGTATAACGTTATATACTATTACGTAATATCGTATAACGTTATATACTATTACGTACTAACGCATAACGTTATATACTATTACGTACTAACGTATAACGTTATATGCTAATACGTAATAACGTGTAACGTTATATATTAATACGTAATAACGTATAACGTTATATACTATTACGTACTAACGTATAACGTTATATACTATTACGTACTAACGTGTAACGTTATATACTAATACGTAATAACGTATAACGTTATATACTATTACGTAATATCGTATAACGTTATATACTATTACGTACTAACGCATAACGTTATATACTATTACGTACTAACGTATAAGGTTATATGCTAATACGTAATAACGTGTAACGTTATATATTAATACGTAATAACGTATAACGTTATATACTATTACGTACTAACGTATAACGTTATATACTATTACGTACTAACGTGTAACGTTATATACTAATACGTAATAACGTATAACGTTATATACTATTACGTACTATCGTATAACGATATATACTAATACGTAATTACGTATAACGTTATATACTATTACGTACTAACGTATAACGTTATATACTACTACGTACTAACGTGTAACGTTATATACTAATACGTAATAACGTATAACGTTATATACTATTACGTACTAACGTATAACGTTATATACTATTACGTACTAACGTGCAACGTTATATACTAATACGTAATAACGTATAACGTTATATACTAATACGTACTAACGTGTAACGTTATATACTAATACGTACTAACGTGTAACGTTATATACTAATACGTACTAACGTGTCACGTTATATACTAATACGTAATAACGTATAACGTTATATACTATTACGTACTAACGTGTAACGTTATATACTAATACGTAATAACGTATAACGTTATATACTATTACGTACTATCGTATAACGTTATATACTATTACGTACTAACGTATAACGTTATATACTATTACGTACTAACGTATAACGTTATATGCTAATACGTAATAACGTGTAACTTTATATATTAATACGTAATAACGTATAACGTTATATACTATTACGTACTAACGTATAACGTTATATACTATTACGTACTAACGTGTAACGTTATATACTAATACGTAATAACGTATAACGTTATATACTATTACGTACTAACGTATAACGTTATATACTATTACGTAATAACGTGTAACGTTATATACTAATTCGTAATAACGTATAACGTTATATACCATTCCGTACTAACGTATAACGTTATATACTAATACATACTAAAGTGTAATGTTATATACTAATACGTAATAACGTATAACGTTATATAGTATTACGTACTAACGTGTAACGTTATATACTAATACGTAATAACGTATAACGTTATATACTATTACGTACTATCGTATAACGTTATATACTATTACGTACTAACGTATAACGTTATATACTATTACGTAATAACGTGTAACTTTATATATTAATACGTAATAACGTATAACGTTATATAATATTACGTACTAACGTATAACGTTATATACTATTACGTACTAACGTGTAACGTTATATACTAATACGTAATAACGTATAACGTTATATACCATTACGTACTAACGTATAACGTTATATACTAATACATACTAAAGTGTAACGTTATATACTAATACGTACTAACGTGTCACGTTATATACTAATACGTAATAACGTATAACGTTATATACTATTACGTACTAACGTATAACGTTATATACTAATACGTAATAACGTATAACGTTATATACTATTACGTAATAACGTGTAACGTTATATCCTAATACGTAATAACGTATAACGTTATATACCGTTACGTACTAACGTATAACGTTATAGACTAATACATACTAAAGTGTAAGGTTATATACTAATACGTAATAACGTATAACGTTATATAGTATTACGTACTAACGTATAACGTTATATACTATTACGTACTAACGTGCTACGTTATATACTATTACGTACTAACGTGTAACGTTATATACTATTACATACTAACGTGTCACGTTATATACTAATACGTAATAACGTATAACGTTATATACTATTACGTACTATCGTATAACGTTATATACTATCACGTAATGAGGTATAACGTTATATACTAATACGTAATAACGTATAACGTTATATACTATTACGTAATATCGTATAACGTTATATACTATTACGTACTAACGCATAACGTTATATACTATTACGTACTAACGTATAACGTTATATGCTAATACGTAATAACGTGTAACGTTATATATTAATACGTAATAACGTATAACGTTATATACTATTACGTACTAACGTATAACGTTATATACTATTACGTACTAACGTGTAACGTTATATACTAATACGTAATAACGTATAACGTTATATACTATTACGTACTATCGTATAACGTTATATACTAATACGTAATTACGTATAACGTTATATACTATTACGTACTAACGTATAACGTTATATACTACTACGTACTAACGTGTAACGTTATATACTAATACGTAATAACGTATAACGTTATATACTATTACGTACTAACGTATAACGTTATATACTATTACGTACTAACGTGCAACGTTATATACTAATACGTAATAACGTATAACGTTATATACTAATACGTACTAACGTGTAACGTTATATACTAATACGTACTAACGTGTAACGTTATATACTAATACGTACTAACGTGTCACGTTATATACTAATACGTAATAACGTATAACGTTATATACTATTACGTACTAACGTGTAACGTTATATACTAATACGTAATAACGTATAACGTTATATACTATTACGTACTATCGTATAACGTTATATACTATTACGTACTAACGTATAACGTTATATACTATTACGTACTAACGTATAACGTTATATGCTAATACGTAATAACGTGTAACTTCATATATTAATACGTAATAACGTATAACGTTATATACTATTACGTACTAACGTATAACGTTATATACTATTACGTACTAACGGGTAACGTTATATACTAATACGTAATAACGTATAACGTTATATACTATTACGTACTAACGTATAACGTTATATACTATTACGTAATAACGTGTAACGTTATATACTAATTCGTAATAACGTATAACGTTATATACCATTCCGCACTAACGTATAACGTTATATACTAATACATACTAAAGTGTAATGTTATATACTAATACGTAATAACGTATAACGTTATATAGTATTACGTACTAACGTGTAACGTTATATACTAATACGTAATAACGTATAACGTTATATACTATTACGTACTATCGTATAACGTTATATACTATTACGTACTAACGTATAACGTTATATACTATTACGTAATAACGTGTAACTTTATATATTAATACGTAATAACGTATAACGTTATATACTATTACGTACTAACGTATAACGTTATATACTATTACGTACTAACGTGTAACGTTATATACTAATACGTAATAACGTATAACGTTATATACCATTACGTACTAACGTATAACGTTATATACTAATACATACTAAAGTGTAACGTTATATACTAATACGTACTAACGTGTCACGTTATATACTAATACGTAATAACGTATAACGTTATATACTATTACGTACTAACGTGTAACGTTATATACTAATACGTACTCACGTATAACGTTATATACTATTACGTACTAACGTGCAACGTTATATACTAATACATACTAAAGTGTAACGTTACATACTAATACGTACTAACGTGTCACGTTATATACTAATACGTAATAACGTATAACGTTATATACTATTACGTACTAACGTGTAACGTTATATACTAATACGTAATAACGTATAACGTTATATACTATTACGTACTATCGTATAACGTTATATACTATTACGTACTAACGTATAACGTTATATACTATTACGTACCTACGTATAACGTTATATGCTAATACGTAATAACGTGTAACGTTATATATTAATACGTAATAACGTATAACATTATATACTATTACGTACTAACGTGTCACGTTATATACTAATACCTACTAAAGTGTAACGTTATATACTAATACGTAATAACGTATAGGTTATATAGTATTACGTACTAACGTATAACGTTATATACTATTACGTACTAACGTATAACGTTATATACTATTACGTAATAACGTGTAACGTTATATACTAATACGTAATAACGTATAACGTTATATACCATTCCGTACTAACGTATAACGTTATATACTAATACATACTAAAGTGTAACGTTATATACTAATAAGTAATAACGTATAACGTTATATACCGTTACGTACTAACATATAACGTTATAGACTAATACATACTAAAGTGTAACGTTATATACTAATACGTAATAACGTATAACGTTATATACTATTACGTGCTAACGTATAAAGTTATATACTATTACGTAATGACGTATAACGCCATATACTATTACGTACTAACGTATAACGTTATATACTAATACGTAATAACGTATAACGTTATATACCGTTACGTACTAACGTATAACGTTATAGACTAATACATACTAAAGTGTAACGTTATATACTAATACGTAATAACGTATAACGTTATATAGTATTACGTACTAACGTATAACGTTATATACTATTACGTACTAACGTGCTACGTTATATACTATTACGTACTAACGTGTAACGTTATATACTATTACATACTAACGTGTCACGTTATATACTAATACGTAATAACGTATAACGTTATATACTATTACGTACTATCGTATAACGTTATATACTATCACGTAATGAGGTATAACGTTATATACTAATACGTAATAACGTATAACGTTATATACTATTACGTAATATCGTATAACGTTATATACTATTACGTACTAACGCATAACGTTATATACTATTACGTACTAACGTATAACGTTATATGCTAATACGTAATAACGTGTAACGTTATATATTAATACGTAATAACGTATAACGTTATATACTATTACGTACTAACGTATAACGTTATATACTATTACGTACTAACGTGTAACGTTATATACTAATACGTAATAACGTATAACGTTATATACTATTACGTACTATCGTATAACGTTATGTACTAATACGTAATTACGTATAACGTTATATACTAATACGTAATAACGTATAACGTTATATACTATTACGTACTAACGTGTAACGTTATATACTAATACGTAATAACGTATAACGTTATATACTATTACGTACTATCGTATAACGTTATATACTATTACGTACTAACGTATAACGTTATATACTATTACGTACTAACGTATAACGTTATATGCTAATACGTAATAACGTGTAACTTTATATATTAATACGTAATAACGTATAACGTTATATACTATTACGTACTAACGTATAACGTTATATACTATTACGTACTAACGTGTAACGTTATATACTAATACGTAATAACGTATAACGTTATATACTATTACGTACTAACGTATAACGTTATATACTATTACGTAATAACGTGTAACGTTATATACTAATTCGTAATAACGTATAACGTTATATACCATTCCGTACTAACGTATAACGTTATATACTAATTCATACTAAAGTGTAATGTTATATACTAATACGTAATAACGTATAACGTTATATAGTATTACGTACTAACGTATAACGTTATATACTATTACGTAATGACGTATAACGTTATATACTAATACGTAATTACGTATAACGTTATATACTATTACGTACTAACGTATAACGTTATATACTACTACGTACTAACGTGTAACGTTCTATACTAATACGTATTAACGTATAACGTTATATACTATTACGTACTAACGTATAACGTTATATACTATTACGTACTAACGTGCAACGTTATATACTAATACGTAATAACGTATAACGTTATATACTAATACGTACTAACGTGTAACGTTATATACTAATACGTACTAACGTGTAACGTTATATACTAATACGTACTAACGTGTCACGTTATATACTAAGACGTAATAACGTATAACGTTATATACTATTACGTACTAACGTGTAACGTGATATACTAATACGTACTCACGTATAACGTTATATACTATTACGTACTAACGTGAAACGTTATATACTATTACATACTAACGTGTCACGTTATATACTATCACGTAATGAGGTATAACGTTATATACTAATACGTAATTACGTATAACGTTATATACTATTACGTAGTATCGTATAACGTTATATACTATTACGTACTAACGTATAACGTTATATACTATTACGTACTAACGTATAACGTTATGTGCTAATACGTAATAACGTGTAACGTTATATATTAATACGTAATAACGTATAACGTTATATACTATTACGTACTAACGTATAACGTTATATACTATTACGTACTAACGTGTAACGTTATATACTAATACGTAATAACGTATAACGTTATATACTATTACGTACTAACGTATAACGTTATATACTATTACGTAATAACGTGTAACGTTATATACTAATTCGTAATAACGTATAACGTTATATACCATTCCGTACTAACGTACAACGTTATATACTAATACATACTAAAGTGTAATGTTATATACTAATACGTAATAACGTATAACGTTATATAGTATTACGTACTAACGTATAACGTTATATACTATTACGTAATGACGTATAACGTCATATACTATTACGTACTAACGTATAACGTTATATACTACTACGTGCTAACGTATAACGTTATATACTATTACGTACTAACGTGTAACGTTATATACTAATACGTAATGACGTATAACGTCATATACTATTACGTACTAACGTATAACATTATATACTAATACGTAATAACGTGCAACGTTATATACTAATACGTAATAACGTATAACGTTATATACTATTACGTACTAACGTATAACGTTATATACTATTACGTACTAACGTGCAACGTTATATACTAATACGTAATAACGTATAACGTTATATACTATTACGTGCTAACGTATAACGTTATATACTAATACGTACTAACGTGTAACGTTATATACTAATACGTAATAACGTATAACGTTATATACTATTGCGTACTATCGTATAACGTTATATACTAATACGTAATTACGTATAACGTTATATACTAATACGTAATAACGTATAACGTTATATACTATTACGTACTAACGTGTAACGTTATATACTAATACGTAATAACGTATAACGTTATATACTATTACGTACTATCGTATAACGTTATATACTATTACGTACTAACGTATAACGTTATATACTATTACGTACTAACGTATAACGTTATATGCTAATACGTAATAACGTGTAACTTTATATATTAATACGTAATAACGTATAACGTTATATACTATTACGTACTAACGTATAACGTTATATACTATTACGTACTAACGTGTAACGTTATATACTAATACGTAATAACGTATAACGTTATATACTATTACGTACTAACGTATAACGTTATATACTATTACGTAATAACGTGTAACGTTATATACTAATTCGTAATAACGTATAACGTTATATACCATTCCGTACTAACGTATAACGTTATATACTAATACATACCAAAGTGTAATGTTATATACTAATACGTAATAACGTATAACGTTATATAGTATTACGTACTAACGTATAACGTTATATACTATTACGTAATGACGTATAACGTTATATACTAATACGTAATTACGTATAACGTTATATACTATTACGTACTAACGTATAACGTTATATACTACTACGTACTAACGTGTAACGTTCTATACTAATACGTAATAACGTATAACGTTATATACTATTACGTACTAACGTATAACGTTATATACTAATACGTAATAACGTATAACGTTATATACTATTACGTACTAACGTATAACGTTATATACTATTACGTACTAACGTGCAACGTTATATACTAATACGTAATAACGTATAACGTTATATACTATTACGTGCTA
The DNA here is from genome assembly GCF_905332965.1 of Bombus pascuorum. Lineage (NCBI taxonomy): Eukaryota > Metazoa > Arthropoda > Insecta > Hymenoptera > Apidae > Bombus > Bombus pascuorum. Next base: position 15,129,179 of record NC_083489.1, on the reverse strand, counting down.
ACGTATAACGTTATATACTAATACGTACTAACGTGTAACGTGATATACTAATACGTACTCACGTATAACGTTATATACTATTACGTACTAACGTGAAACGTTATATACTATTACATACTAACGTGTCACGTTATATACTATCACGTAATGAGGTATAACGTTATATACTAATACGTAATTACGTATAACGTTATATACTATTACGTAGTATCGTATAACGTTATATACTATTACGTACTAACGTATAACGTTATATACTATTACGTACTAACGTATAACGTTATGTGCTAATACGTAATAACGTGTAACGTTATATATTAATACGTAATAACGTATAACGTTATATACTATTACGTACTAACGTATAACGTTATATACTATTACGTACTAACGTGTAACGTTATATACTAATACGTAATAACGTATAACGTTATATACTATTACGTACTAACGTATAACGTTATATACTATTACGTAATAACGTGTAACGTTATATACTAATTCGTAATAACGTATAACGTTATATACCATTCCGTACTAACGTACAACGTTATATACTAATACATACTAAAGTGTAATGTTATATACTAATACGTAATAACGTATAACGTTATATAGTATTACGTACTAACGTATAACGTTATATACTATTACGTAATGACGTATAACGTCATATACTATTACGTACTAACGTATAACGTTATATACTACTACGTGCTAACGTATAACGTTATATACTATTACGTACTAACGTGTAACGTTATATACTAATACGTAATGACGTATAACGTCATATACTATTACGTACTAACGTATAACATTATATACTAATACGTAATAACGTGCAACGTTATATACTAATACGTAATAACGTATAACGTTATATACTATTACGTACTAACGTATAACGTTATATACTATTACGTACTAACGTGCAACGTTATATACTAATACGTAATAACGTATAACGTTATATACTATTACGTGCTAACGTATAACGTTATATACTAATACGTACTAACGTGTAACGTTATATACTAATACGTAATAACGTATAACGTTATATACTATTGCGTACTATCGTATAACGTTATATACTAATACGTAATTACGTATAACGTTATATACTAATACGTAATAACGTATAACGTTATATACTATTACGTACTAACGTGTAACGTTATATACTAATACGTAATAACGTATAACGTTATATACTATTACGTACTATCGTATAACGTTATATACTATTACGTACTAACGTATAACGTTATATACTATTACGTACTAACGTATAACGTTATATGCTAATACGTAATAACGTGTAACTTTATATATTAATACGTAATAACGTATAACGTTATATACTATTACGTACTAACGTATAACGTTATATACTATTACGTACTAACGTGTAACGTTATATACTAATACGTAATAACGTATAACGTTATATACTATTACGTACTAACGTATAACGTTATATACTATTACGTAATAACGTGTAACGTTATATACTAATTCGTAATAACGTATAACGTTATATACCATTCCGTACTAACGTATAACGTTATATACTAATACATACCAAAGTGTAATGTTATATACTAATACGTAATAACGTATAACGTTATATAGTATTACGTACTAACGTATAACGTTATATACTATTACGTAATGACGTATAACGTTATATACTAATACGTAATTACGTATAACGTTATATACTATTACGTACTAACGTATAACGTTATATACTACTACGTACTAACGTGTAACGTTCTATACTAATACGTAATAACGTATAACGTTATATACTATTACGTACTAACGTATAACGTTATATACTAATACGTAATAACGTATAACGTTATATACTATTACGTACTAACGTATAACGTTATATACTATTACGTACTAACGTGCAACGTTATATACTAATACGTAATAACGTATAACGTTATATACTATTACGTGCTAACGTATAACGTTATATACTAATACGTACTAACGTGTAACGTTATATACTAATACGTACTAACGTGTCACGTTATATACTATTACATACTAACGTGTCACGTTATATACTAATACGTAATAACGTATAACGTTATATACTATTACGTACTATCGTATAACGTTATATACTATCACGTAATGAGGTATAACGTTATATACTAATACGTACTAACGTATAGGCTTATATACTATTACGTACTAACGTATAACGTTATATACTATTACGTACTAACGTATAACGTTATATACTACTACGTACTAACGTGTAACGTTATATACTAATACGTAATAACGTATAACGTTATATACTATTACGTACTAACGTATAACGTTATATACTATTACGTACTAACGTGCAACGTTATATACTAATACGTAATAACGTATAACGTTATATACTAATACGTACTAACGTGTAACGTTATATACTAATACGTACTAACGTGTAACGTTATATACTAATACGTACTAACGTGTCACGTTGTATACTAATACGTAATAACGTATAACGTTATATACTAATACGTAATAACGTATAACGTTATATACTATTACGTACTAACGTGTAACGTTATATACTAATACGTAATAACGTATAACGTTATATACTATTACGTACTATCGTATAACGTTATATACTATTACGTACTAACGTATAACGTTATATACTATTACGTACTAACGTATAACGTTATATGCTAATACGTAATAACGTGTAACTTTATATATTAATACGTAATAACGTATAACGTTATATACTATTACGTACTAACGTATAACGTTATATACTATTACGTACTAACGTGTAACGTTATATACTAATACGTAATAACGTATAACGTTATATACTATTACGTACTAACGTATAACGTTATATACTATTACGTAATAACGTGTAACGTTATATACTAATTCGTAATAACGTATAACGTTATATACCATTCCGTACTAACGTATAACGTTATATACTAATTCATACTAAAGTGTAATGTTATATACTAATACGTAATAACGTATAACGTTATATAGTATTACGTACTAACGTATAACGTTATATACTATTACGTAATGACGTATAACGTTATATACTAATACGTAATTACGTATAACGTTATATACTATTACGTACTAACGTATAACGTTATATACTACTACGTACTAACGTGTAACGTTCTATACTAATACGTATTAACGTATAACGTTATATACTATTACGTACTAACGTATAACGTTATATACTATTACGTACTAACGTGCAACGTTATATACTAATACGTAATAACGTATAACGTTATATACTAATACGTACTAACGTGTAACGTTATATACTAATACGTACTAACGTGTAACGTTATATACTAATACGTACTAACGTGTCACGTTATATACTAAGACGTAATAACGTATAACGTTATATACTATTACGTACTAACGTGTAACGTGATATACTAATACGTACTCACGTATAACGTTATATACTATTACGTACTAACGTGAAACGTTATATACTATTACATACTAACGTGTCACGTTATATACTATCACGTAATGAGGTATAACGTTATATACTAATACGTAATTACGTATAACGTTATATACTATTACGTAGTATCGTATAACGTTATATACTATTACGTACTAACGTATAACGTTATATACTATTACGTACTAACGTATAACGTTATGTGCTAATACGTAATAACGTGTAACGTTATATATTAATACGTAATAACGTATAACGTTATATACTATTACGTACTAACGTATAACGTTATATACTATTACGTACTAACGTGTAACGTTATATACTAATACGTAATAACGTATAACGTTATATACTATTACGTACTAACGTATAACGTTATATGCTATTACGTAATAACGTGTAACGTTATATACTAATTCGTAATAACGTATAACGTTATATACCATTCCGTACTAACGTACAACGTTATATACTAATACATACTAAAGTGTAATGTTATATACTAATACGTAATAACGTATAACGTTATATAGTATTACGTACTAACGTATAACGTTATATACTATTACGTAATGACGTATAACGTCATATACTATTACGTACTAACGTATAACGTTATATACTACTACGTGCTAACGTATAACGTTATATACTATTACGTACTAACGTGTAACGTTATATACTAATACGTAATGACGTATAACGTCATATACTATTACGTACTAACGTATAACATTATATACTAATACGTAATAACGTGCAACGTTATATACTAATACGTAATAACGTATAACGTTATATACTATTACGTACTAACGTATAACGTTATATACTATTACGTACTAACGTGCAACGTTATATACTAATACGTAATAACGTATAACGTTATATACTATTACGTGCTAACGTATAACGTTATATACTAATACGTACTAACGTGTAACGTTATATACTAATACGTAATAACGTATAACGTTATATACTATTGCGTACTATCGTATAACGTTATATACTAATACGTAATTACGTATAACGTTATATACTAATACGTAATAACGTATAACGTTATATACTATTACGTACTAACGTGTAACGTTATATACTAATACGTAATAACGTATAACGTTATATACTATTACGTACTATCGTATAACGTTATATACTATTACGTACTAACGTATAACGTTATATACTAATACATACCAAAGTGTAATGTTATATACTAATACGTAATAACGTATAACGTTATATAGTATTACGTACTAACGTATAACGTTATATACTATTACGTAATGACGTATAACGTTATATACTAATACGTAATTACGTATAACGTTATATACTATTACGTACTAACGTATAACGTTATATACTACTACGTACTAACGTGTAACGTTCTATACTAATACGTAATAACGTATAACGTTATATACTATTACGTACTAACGTATAACGTTATATACTAATACGTAATAACGTATAACGTTATATACTATTACGTACTAACGTATAACGTTATATACTATTACGTACTAACGTGCAACGTTATATACTAATACGTAATAACGTATAACGTTATATACTATTACGTGCTAACGTATAACGTTATATACTAATACGTACTAACGTGTAACGTTATATACTAATACGTACTAACGTGTCACGTTATATACTATTACATACTAACGTGTCACGTTATATACTAATACGTAATAACGTATAACGTTATATACTATTACGTACTATCGTATAACGTTATATACTATCACGTAATGAGGTATAACGTTATATACTAATACGTACTAACGTATAGGCTTATATACTATTACGTACTAACGTATAACGTTATATACTATTACGTACTAACGTATAACGTTATATACTACTACGTACTAACGTGTAACGTTATATACTAATACGTAATAACGTATAACGTTATATACTATTACGTACTAACGTATAACGTTATATACTATTACGTACTAACGTGCAACGTTATATACTAATACGTAATAACGTATAACGTTATATACTAATACGTACTAACGTGTAACGTTATATACTAATACGTACTAACGTGTAACGTTATATACTAATACGTACTAACGTGTCACGTTGTATACTAATACGTAATAACGTATAACGTTATATACTATTACGTACTAACGTGTAACGTTATATACTAATACGTACTCACGTATAACGTTATACACTATTACGTACTAACGTGAAACGTTATATACTATTACATACTAACGTGTCACGTTATATACTATCACGTAATGTGGTATAACGTTATATACTAATACGTAATAACGTATAACGTTATATACTATTACGTACTATCGTATAACGTTATATACTATTACGTACTAACGTCTAACGTTATATACTATTACGTACTAACGTATAACGTTATATGCTAATACGTAATAACGTGTAACGTTATATATTAATACGTAATAACGTATAACGTTATATACTATTACGTACTAACGTATAACGTTATATACTATTACGTAATAACGTGTAACGTTCTATACTAATTCGTAATAACGTATAACGTTATATACTATTACGTACTAACGTATAACGTTATATACTATTACGTAATAACGTGTAACGTTCTATACTAATTCGTAATAACGTATAACGTTATATACCATTCCGTACTAACGTATAACGTTATATACTAATACATACTAAAGTGTAATGTTATATACTAATACGTAATAACGTATAACGTTATATAGTATTACGTACTAACGTATAACGTTATATACTATTACGTAATGACGTATAACGTCATATACTATTACGTACTAACGTATAACGTTATATACTATTACGTGCTAACGTATAACGTTATATACTATTACGTACTAACGTGTAACGTTATATACTAATACGTAATAACGTATAACGTTATATACTATTACGTACTAACGTATAACGTTATATACTATTGCGTACTAACGTGTAACGTTATATACTATTACATACTAACGTGTCACGTTATATACTAATACGTAATAACGTATAACGTTATATACTATTACGTACTATCGTATAACGTTATATACTATCACGTAATGAGGTATAACGTTATATACTAATACGTAATAACGTATAACGTTATATACTATTACGTACTATCGTATAACGTTATATACTATTACGTACTAACGTATAACGTTATATACTATTACGTAATAACGTGTAACGTTATATACTAATTCCTAATAACGTATAACGTTATATACCATTCCGTACTAACGTATAACGTTATATACTATTACGTAATGACGTATAACGTCATATACTATTACGTACTAACGTGTAACGTTATATACTAATACGTAATGACGTATAACGTTATATACTATTACGTGCTAACGTATAACGTTATATACTGATACGTACTAACGTGTAACGTTATATACTAATACGTACTAACGTGTCACGTTATATACTAATACGTAATAACGTATAACGTTATATACTATTACGTACTAACGTGTAACGTTATATACTAATACGTACTCACGTATAACGTTATATACTATTACGTACTAACGTATAACGTTATATACTATTACGTAGTGACGTATAACGTTATATACTATTACGTACTAACGTATAGCCTTATATACTATTACGTACTAACGTATAACGTTATATACTATTACGTAATGAAGTATAACGTTATATACTATTACGTACCTACGTATAACGTTATATGCTAATACGTAATAACGTGTAACGTTATATATTAATACGTAATAACGTATAACATTATATACTATTACGTACTAACGTGTCACGTTATATACTAATACCTACTAAAGTGTAACGTTATATACTAATACGTAATAACGTATAACGTTATATACTATTACGTGCTAACGTATAACGTTATATACTATTACGTACTAACGTGTAACGTTATATACTAATACGTAATGACGTATAACGTCATATACTATTACGTACTAACGTATAACGTTATATACTAATACGTAATAACGTGCAACGTTATATACTAATACGTAATAACGTATAACAATATATACTATTACCTACTAACGTATAACGTTATATACTATTACGTACTAACGTGCAACGTTATATACTAATACGTAATAACGTATAACGTTATATACTATTACGTGCTAACGTATAACGTTATATACTAATACGTACTAACGTGTAACGTTATATACTAATACGTACTAACGTGTCACGTTATATACTATTACGTACTATCGTATAACGTTATATACTATTACGTACTAACGTATAACGTTATATACTATTACGTACTAACGTATAACGTTATATGCTAATACGTAATAACGTGTAACGTTATATATTAATACGTAATAACGTATAACGTTATATACTATTACGTACTAACGTATAACGTTATATACTATTACGTACTAACGTGTAACGTTATATACTAATACGCAATAACGTATAACGTTATATACTATTACGTACTAACGTATAACGTTATATACTATTACGTAATAACGTGTAACGTTATATACTAATTCGTAATAACGTATAACGTTATATAGTATTACGTACTAACGTATAACGTTATATACTATTACGTACTAACGTATAACGTTATATACTATTACGTACTAACGTATAACGTTATATGCTAATACGTAATAACGTGTAACGTTATATATTAATACGTAATAACGTATAACGTTATATACTATTACGTACTAACGTATAACGTTATATACTATTACGTACTATCGTATAACGTTATATACTATTACGTAATAACGTATAACGTTATATACTATCACGTAATGAGGTATAACGTTATATACTATCACGTAATAACGTATAACGTTATATACTATTACGTACTAACGTATAACGTTATATACTATTACGTACTAACGTGTAACGTTATATACTAATACGTAATAACGTATAACGTTATATACTATTACGTACTAACGTATAACGTTATATACTATTACGTAATAACGTGTAACGTTATATGCTAATTCGTAATAACGTATAACGTTATATACCATTCCGTACTAACGTATAACGTTATATACTAATACATACTAAAGTGTAATGTTATATACTAATACGTAATAACGTATAACGTTATATAGTATTACGTACTAACGTATAACGTTATATACTATTACGTAATGACGTATAACGTCATATACTATTACGCACTAACGTATAACGTTATATACTATTACGTGCTAACGTATAACGTTATATACTATTACGTACTAACGTGTAACGTTATATACTAATACGTAATGACGTATAACGTCAAATACTATTACGTACTAACGTATAACGTTATATACTAATACGTAATAACGTGCAACGTTATATACTAATACGTAATAACGTATAACGTTATATACTATTACGTACTAACGTATAACGTTATATACTATTACGTACTAACGTGCAACGTTATATACTAATACGTAATAACGTATAACGTTATATACTATTACGTGCTAACGTATAACGTTATATACTAATACGTACTAACGTGTAAAGTTATATACTAATACGTACTAACGTGTCACGTTATATACTATTACATACTAACGTGTCACGTTATATACTAATACGTAATAACGTATAACGTTATATACTATTACGTACTATCGTATAACGTTATATACTATCACGTAATGAGGTATAACGTTATATACTAATACGTACTAACGTATAGCCTTATATACTATTACGTACTAACGTATAACGTTATATACTATTACGTACTAACGTGTAACGTTATATACTATTACATACTAACGTGTCACGTTATATACTAATACGTAATAACGTATAACGTTATATACTATTACGTACTATCGTATAAAGTTATATACTATCACGTAATGAGGTATAACGTTATATACTAATACGTAATAACGTATAACGTTATATACTATTACGTACTATCGTATAACGTTATATACTATTACGTACTAACGTATAACGTTATATACTATTACGTAATAACGTGTAACGTTATATACTAATTCCTAATAACGTATAACGTTATATACCATTCAGTACTAACGTATAACGTGTTATACTAATACATACTAAAGTGTAATGTTGTATACTAGTACGTAATAACGTATAACGTTATATAGTATTACGTACTAACGTATAACGTTATATACTATTACGTAATGACGTATAACGTCATATACTATTACGTACTAACGAATAACGTTATATACTATTACGTGCTAACGTATAACGTTATATACTATTACGTACTAACGTGTAACGTTATATACTAATACGTAATGACGTATAACGTTATATACTATTACGTGCTAACGTATAACGTTATATACTGATACGTACTAACGTGTAACGTTATATACTAATACGTACTAACGTGTCACGTTATATACTAATACGTAATAACGTATAACGTTATATACTATCACGTACTAACGTGTAACGTTATATACTAGTACGTACTCACGTATAACGTTATATACTATTACGTACTAACGTGCAACGTTATATACTATTACGTAATAACGTATAACGTTATATACTAATACGTACTAACGTATAACGTTATATACTATTACGTACTAACTTGTAACGTTATATACTATTACGTAATAACGTAAAACGTTATATACTATTACGTACTAACGTATAACGTTATATACTATTACGTAATGACGTATAACGTTATATACTATTACGTACTAACGTATAGCCTTATATACTATTACGTACTAACGTATAACGTTATATACTATTACGTAATGACGTATAACGTTATATACTATTACGTACCTACGTATAACGTTATATGCTAATACGTAATAACGTGTAACGTTATATATTAATACGTAATAACGTATAACATTATATACTATTACGTACTAACGTGTCACGTTATATACTAATACATACTAAAGTGTAACGTTATATACTAATACGTAATAACGTATAACGTTATATACCATTCCGTACTAACGTATAACGTTATATACTAATACATACTAAAGTGTAACGTTATATACTATTACATACTAACGTGTCACGTTATATACTATTACGTACTAACGTGTAACGTTATATACTATTACATACTAACGTGTCACGTTATATACTAATACGTAATAACGTATAACGTTATATACTATTACGTACTATCGTATAACGTTATATACTATTACGTACTAACGTATAACGTTATATACTATTACGTAATAACGCGTAACGTTATATACTAATTCGTAATAACGTATAACGTTATATACCATTCCGTACTAACGTGTAACGTTATATACTAATACGTAATGACGTATAACGTTATATACTATTACGTGTTAACGTATAACGTTATATACTGATACGTACTAACGTGTAACGTTATATACTAATACGTACTAACGTGTCACGTTATATACTAATACGTAATAACGTGTAACGTTATATACTATTACATACTAACGTGTCACGTTATATACTAATACGTAATAACGTATAACGTTATATACTATTACGTACTATCGTATAACGTTATATACTATCACGTAATGAGGTATAACGTTATATACTAATACGTAATAACGTATAATGTTATATACTATTACGTACTATCGTATAACGTTATATACTATTACGTACTAACGTATAACGTTATATACTATTACGTAATAACGTGTAACGTTATATACTAATTCCTAATAACGTATAACGTTATATACCATTCCGTACTAACGTATAACGTTATATACTAATACATACTAAAGTGTAATGTTATATACTATTACGTAATAACGTATAACGTTATATACTATTACGTAATGACGTATAACGTTATATACTATTACGTACCTACGTATAACGTTATATGCTAATACGTAATAACGTGTAACGTTATATATTAATACGTAATAACGTATAACATTATATACCATTCCGTACTAACGTATAGCCTTATATACTATTACGTACTAACGTATAACGTTATATACTATTACGTAATGACGTATAACGTTATATACTATTACGTACCTACGTATAACGTTATATGCTAATACGTAATAACGTGTAACGTTATATATTAATACGTAATAACGTATAACATTATATACTATTACGTACTAACGTGTCACGTTATATACTAATACATACTAAAGTGTAACGTTATATACTAATACGTAATAACGTATAATGTTATATACTATTACGTGCTAACGTATAACGTTATATACTATTACGTACTAACGTGTAACGTTATATACTAATACGTAATGACGTATAACGTCATATACTATTACGTACTAACGTATAACGTTATATACTAATACGTAATAACGTGCAACGTTATATACTAGTACGTAATAACGTATAACGTTATATACTATTACATACTAACGTATAACGTTATATACTATTACGTACTAACGTGCAACGTTATATACTAATACGTAATAACGTATAACGTTATATACTATTACGTACTAACGTATAACGTTATATACTAATACGTACTAACGTGTAACGTTATATACTAATACGTACTAACGTGTCACGTTATATACTATTACATACTAACGTGTCACGTTATATACTAATACGTAATAACGTATAACGTTATATACTATTACGTACTATCGTATAACGTTATATACTATCACGTAATGAGGTATAACGTTATATACTAATACGTACTAACGTATAGCCTTATATACTATTACGTACTAACGTATAACGTTATATACTATTACGTACTAACGTATAACGTTATATACTACTACGTACTAACGTGTAACGTTATATACTAATACGTAATACCGTATAACGTTATATACTAATACGTACTAACTTGTAACGTTATATACTAATACGTACTAACGTGTAACGTTATATACTAATACGTACTAACGTGTCACGTTGAATACTAATACGTAATAACGTATAACGTTATATACTATTACGTACTAACGTGTAACGTTATATACTAATACGTACTCACGTATAACGTTATATACTATTACGTACTAACGTGAAACGTTATATACTATTACATACTAACGTGTCACGTTATATACTATCACGTAATGAGGTATAACGTTATATACTAATACGTAATAACGTATAACGTTATATACTATTACGTACTATCGTATAACGTTATATACTATTACGTACTAACGTATAACGTTATATACTATTACGTACTAACGTATAACGTTATATGCTAATACGTAATAACGTGTAACGTTATATATTAATACGTAATAACGTATAACGTTATATACTATTACGTACTAACGTATAACGTTATATACTATTACGTACTAACGTGTAAAGTTATATACTAATACGTAATAACATATAACGTTATATACTATTACGTACTAACGTATAACGTTATATACTATTACGTAATAACGTGTAACGTTATATACTAATTCGTAATAACGTATAACGTTATATACCATTCCGTACTAACGTATAACGTTATATACTAATGCATACTAAAGTGTAATGTTATATACTAATACGTAATAACGTATAACGTTATATAGTATTACGTACTAACGTATAACGTTATATACTATTACGTAATGACGTATAACGTTATATACTAATACGTAATTACGTATAACGTTATATACTATTACGTACTAACGTGTAACGTTATATACTAATACGTACTAACGTGACACGTTATATACTAATACGTAATAACGTATAACGTTATATACTATTACGTACTAACGTGTAACGTTATATACTAATACGTACTCACGTATAACGTTATATACTATTACGTACTAACGTGAAACTTTATATACTATTACATACTAACGTGTCACGTTATATACTATCACGTAATGAGGTATAACGTTATATACTAATACGTAATAACGTATAACGTTATATACTATTACGTACTATCGTATAACGTTATATACTATTACGTACTAACGTATAACGTTATATACTATTACGTACTAACGTATAACGTTATATGCTAATACGTAATAACGTGTAAAGTTATATATTAATACGTAATAACGTATAACGTTATATACTATTACGTACTAACGTATAACGTTATATACTATTACGTACTAACGTGTAACGTTATATACTAATACGTAATAACGTATAACGTTATATACTATTACGTACTAACGTATAACGTTATATACTATTACGTAATAACGTGTAACGTTATATGCTAATTCGTAATAACGTATAACGTTATATACCATTCCGTACTAACGTATAACGTTATATACTAATACATACTAAAGTGTAATGTTATATACTAATACGTAATAACGTATAACGTTATATAGTATTACGTACTAACGTATAACGTTATATACTATTACGTAATGACGTATAACGTCATATACTATTACGTACTAACGTATAACGTTATATACTATTACGTGCTAACGTATAACGTTATATACTATTACGTACTAACGTGTAACGTTATATACTAATACGTAATGACGTATAACGTCATATACTATTACGTACTAACGTATAACGTTATATACTATTACGTACTATCGTATAACGTTATATACTATCACGTAATGAGGTATGACGTTATATACTAATACGTACTAACGTATAGCCTTATATACTATTACGTACTAACGAATAACGTTATATACTATTACGTACTAACGTGTAACGTTATATACTATTACATACTAACGTGTCACGTTATATACTAATACGTAATAACGTATAACGTTATATACTATTACGTACTATCGTATAACGTTATATACTATCACGTAATGAGGTATAACGTTATATAATAATACGTAATAACGTATAACGTTATATACTATTACGTACTATCGTATCACGTTATATACTATTACGTACTAACGTATAACGTTATATACTATTACGTAATGACGTATAACGTCATATACTATTACGTACTAACGAATAACGTTATATACTATTACGTGCTAACGTATAACGTTATATACTATTACGTACTAACGTGTAACGTTATATACTAATACGTAATGACGTATAACGTTATATACTATTACGTGCTAACGTATAACGTTATATACTGATACGTACTAACGTGTAACGTTATATACTAATACGTACTAACGTGTCACGTTATATACTAATACGTAATAACGTATAACGTTATATACTATTACGTACTAACGTGTAACGTTATATACTAATACGTACTCACGTATAACGTTATATACTATTACGTACCAACGTGCAACGTTATATACTATTACGTAATAACGTATAACGTTATATACTAATACGTACTAACGTATAACGTTATATACTATTACGTACTAACTTGTAACGTTATATACTATTACGTAATAACGTATAACGTTATATACTATTACGTACTAACGTATAACGTTATATACTATTACGTAATGACGTATAACGTTATATACTATTACGTACTAACGTATAGCCTTATATACTATTACGTACTAACGTATAACGTTATATACTATTACGTAATGACGTATAACGTTATATACTATTACGTACCTACGTATAACGTTATATGCTAATACGTAATAACGTGTAACGTAATATATTAATACGTAATAACGTATAACATTATATACTATTACGTACTAACGTATAACGTTATATACTATTACGTAATGACGTATAACGTCATATACTAATACGTAATGACGTATAACGTTATATACTATTACGTGCTAACGTATAACGTTATATACTAATACATACTAAAGTGTAACGTTATATACTAATACGTACTAACGTGTCACGTTATATAATAATACGTAATAACGTATAACGTTATATACTATTACGTACTAACGTGTAACGTTATATACTAATACGTACTCACGTATAACGTTATATACTATTACGTACTAACGTGCAACGTTATATACTATTACGTAATAACGTATAACGTTATATACTATTACGTACTAACGTATAACGTTATATACTATTACGTAATGACGTATAACGTTATATACTATTACGTACTAACGTATAGCCTTATATACTATTACGTACTAACGTATAACGTTATATACTATTACGTACTAACGTGTAACGTTATATACTATTACATACTAACGTGTCACGTTATATACTAATACGTAATAACGTATAACGTTATATACCATTCCGTACTAACGTATAACGTTATATACTAATAGATACTAAAGTGTAACGTTATATACTAATACGTAATAACGTATAACGTTATATAGTATTACGTACCTACGTATAACGTTATATGCTAATACGTAATAACGTGTAACGTAATATATTAATACGTAATAACGTATAACATTATATACTATTACGTACTAACGTATAACGTTATATACTATTACGTAATGACGTATAACGTCATATACTAATACGTAATGACGTATAACGTTATATACTATTACGTGCTAACGTATAACGTTATATACTAATACATACTAAAGTGTAACGTTATATACTAATACGTACTAACGTGTCACGTTATATAATAATACGTAATAACGTATAACGTTATATACTATTACGTACTAACGTGTAACGTTATATACTAATACGTACTCACGTATAACGTTATATACTATTACGTACTAACGTGCAACGTTATATACTATTACGTAATAACGTATAACGTTATATACTATTACGTACTAACGTATAACGTTATATACTATTACGTAATGACGTATAACGTTATATACTATTACGTACTAACGTATAGCCTTATATACTATTACGTACTAACGTATAACGTTATATACTATTACGTACTAACGTGTAACGTTATATACTATTACATACTAACGTGTCACGTTATATACTAATACGTAATAACGTATAACGTTATATACCATTCCGTACTAACGTATAACGTTATATACTAATAGATACTAAAGTGTAACGTTATATACTAATACGTAATAACGTATAACGTTATATAGTATTACGTACTAACGTATAACGTTATATACTATTACGTAATGACGTATAACGTCATATACTATTACGTACTAACGTATAACGTTATATACTATTACGTGCTAACGTATAACGTTATATACTATTACGTACTAACGTGTAACGTTATATACTAATACGTAATGACGTATAACGTTATATACTATTACGTGCTAACGTATAACGTTATATACTGATACGTACTAACGTGTAACGTTATATACTAATACGTACTAACGTGTCACGTTATATACTAATACGTAATAACGTATAACGTTATATACTATTACGTACTAACGTGTAACGTTATATACTAATACGTACTCACGTATAACGTTATATACTATTACGTACTAACGTGCAACGTTATATACTATTACGTAATAACGTATAACGTTATATACTATTACGTACTAACGTATAACGTTATATACTATTACGTAATGACGTATAACGTTATATACTATTACGTACTAACGTATAGCCTTATATACTATTACGTACTAACGTATAACGTTATATACTATTACGTACTAACGTGTAACGTTATATACTATTACATACTAACGTGTCACGTTATATACTAATACGTAATAACGTATAACGTTATATACTATTACGTACTATCGTATAACGTTATATACTATCACGTAATGAGGTATGACGTTATATACTAATACGTACTAACGTATAGCCTTATATACTATTACGTACTAACGTATAACGTTATATACTATTACGTACTAACGTGTAACGTTATATACTATTACGTACTAACGTGTAACGTTATATACTAATACGTACTCACGTATAACGTTATATACTATTACGTACTAACGTGCAACGTTATATACTATTACGTAATAACGTATAACGTTATATACTATTACGTACTAACGTATAACGTTATATACTATTACGTAATGACGTATAACGTTATATACTATTACGTACTAACGTATAACGTTATATACTATTACGTAATGACGTATAACGTCATATACTATTACGTACTAACGAATAACGTTATATACTATTACGTGCTAACGTATAACGTTATATACTATTACGTACTAACGTGTAACGTTATATACTAATACGTAATGACGTATAACGTTATATACTATTACGTGCTAACGTATAACGTTATATACTGATACGTACTAACGTGTAACGTTATATACTAATACGTACTAACGTGTCACGTTATATACTAATACGTAATAACGTATAACGTTATATACTATTACGTACTAACGTGTAACGTTATATACTAATACGTACTCACGTATAACGTTATATACTATTACGTACCAACGTGCAACGTTATATACTATTACGTAATAACGTATAACGTTATATACTAATACGTACTAACGTATAACGTTATATACTATTACGTACTAACTTGTAACGTTATATACTATTACGTAATAACGTATAACGTTATATACTATTACGTACTAACGTATAACGTTATATACTATTACGTAATGACGTATAACGTTATATACTATTACGTACTAACGTATAGCCTTATATACTATTACGTACTAACGTATAACGTTATATACTATTACGTAATGACGTATAACGTTATATACTATTACGTACCTACGTATAACGTTATATGCTAATACGTAATAACGTGTAACGTAATATATTAATACGTAATAACGTATAACATTATATACTATTACGTACTAACGTGTCACGTTATATATAAATACATACTAAAGTGTAACGTTATATACTAATACGTAATAACGTATAACGTTATATACCATTCCGTACTAACGTATAACGTTATATACTAATACATACTAAAGTGTAACGTTATATACTAATACGTACTAACGTGTCACGTTATATAATAATACGTAATAACGTATAACGTTATATACTATTACGTACTAACGTGTAACGTTATATACTAATACGTACTCACGTATAACGTTATATACTATTACGTACTAACGTGCAACGTTATATACTATTACGTAATAACGTATAACGTTATATACTATTACGTACTAACGTATAACGTTATATACTATTACGTAATGACGTATAACGTTATATACTATTACGTAATAACGTGTAACTTTATATACTATTACATACTAACGTGTCACGTTATATACTAATACGTAATAACGTATAACGTTATATACTATTACGTACTATCGTATAACGTCATATACTATTACGTACTAACGTATAACGTTATATACTAATACGTAATAACGTATAGGTTATATAGTATTACGTACTAACGTATAACGTTATATACTATTACGTACTAACGTATAACGTTATATACTATTATGTAATAACGTGTAACGTTATATACTAATACGTAATAACGTATAACGTTATATACCATTCCGTACTAACGTATAACGTTATATACTAATACATACTAAAGTGTAACGTTATATACTAATACGTAATAACGTATAGGTTATATAGTATTACGTACTAACGTATAACGTTATATACTATTACGTAATGACGTATAACGTCATATACTATTACGTACTAACGTATAAAGTTATGTACTATTACGTAATGACGTATAACGTCATATACTATTACGTACTAACGTATAACGTTATATACTAATACGTAATAACGTGCAACGTTATATACTAATACGTAATAACGTATAACGTTATATACTATTACGTACTAACGTATAACGTTATATACTATTACGTACTAACGTGCAACGTTATATACTATTACGTAATGAGGTATAACGTCATATACTATTACGTACTAACGTATAACGTTATATACTATTACGTACTAACGCATAACGTTATATACTATTACGTACTAACGTATAACGTTATATACTATTACGTACTAACGTGTCACGTTATATACTAATACCTACTAAAGTGTAACGTTATATACTAATACGTAATAACGTATAGGTTATATAGTATTACGTACTAACGTATAACGTTATATACTATTACGTACTAACGTATAACGTTATATACTATTACGTAATAACGTGTAACGTTATATACTATTACGTAATGAGGTATAACGTCATATACTATTACGTACTAACGTATAACGTTATATACTATTACGTACTAACGCATAACGTTATATACTATTACGTACTAACGTATAACGTTATATACTATTACGTAATGACGTATAACGTCATATACTATTACGTACTAACGTATAAAGTTATGTACTATTACGTAATGACGTATAACGTCATATACTATTACGTACTAACGTATAACGTTATATACTAATACGTAATAACGTGCAACGTTATATACTAATACGTAATAACGTATAACGTTATATACTATTACGTACTAACGTATAACGTTATATACTATTACGTACTAACGTGCAACGTTATATACTATTACGTAATGAGGTATAACGTCATATACTATTACGTACTAACGTATAACGTTATATACTATTACGTACTAACGCATAACGTTATATACTATTACGTACTAACGTATAACGTTATATACTATTACGTACTAACGTGTCACGTTATATACTAATACCTACTAAAGTGTAACGTTATATACTAATACGTAATAACGTATAGGTTATATAGTATTACGTACTAACGTATAACGTTATATACTATTACGTACTAACGTATAACGTTATATACTATTACGTAATAACGTGTAACGTTATATACTAATTCGTAATAACGTATAACGTTATATAGTATTACGTACTAACGTATAACGTTATATACTATTACGTACTAACGTATAACGTTATATACTATTACGTACTAACGTATAACGTTATATGCTAATACGTAATAACGTGTAACGTTATATATTAATACGTAATAACGTATAACGTTATATACTATTACGTACTAACGTATAACGTTATATACTATTACGTAATAACGTGTAACGTTATATACTAATTCCTAATAACGTATAACGTTATATACCATTCAGTACTAACGTATAACGTGTTATACTAATACATACTAAAGTGTAATGTTGTATACTAGTACGTAATAACGTATAACGTTATATAGTATTACGTACTAACGTATAACGTTATATACTATTACGTAATGACGTATAACGTCATATACTATTACGTACTAACGAATAACGTTATATACTATTACGTGCTAACGTATAACGTTATATACTATTACGTACTAACGTGTAACGTTATATACTAATACGTAATGACGTATAACGTTATATACTATTACGTGCTAACGTATAACGTTATATACTGATACGTACTAACGTGTAACGTTATATACTAATACGTACTAACGTGTCACGTTATATACTAATACGTAATAACGTATAACGTTATATACTACCACGTACTAACGTGTAACGTTATATACTAGTACGTACTCACGTATAACGTTATATACTATTACGTACTAACGTGCAACGTTATATACTATTACGTAATAACGTATAACGTTATATACTAATACGTACTAACGTATAACGTTATATACTATTACGTACTAACTTGTAACGTTATATACTATTACGTAATAACGTATAACGTTATATACTATTACGTACTAACGTATAACGTTATATACTATTACGTAATGACGTATAACGTTATATACTATTACGTACTAACGTATAGCCTTATATACTATTACGTACTAACGTATAACGTTATATACTATTACGTAATGACGTATAACGTTATATACTATTACGTACCTACGTATAACGTTATATGCTAATACGTAATAACGTGTAACGTTATATATTAATACGTAATAACGTATAACATTATATACTATTACGTACTAACGTGTCACGTTATATACTAATACATACTAAAGTGTAACGTTATATACTAATACGTAATAACGTATAACGTTATATACCATTCCGTACTAACGTATAACGTTATATACTAATACATACTAAAGTGTAACGTTATATACTAATACGTACTAACGTGTCACGTTATATAATAATACGTAATAACGTATAACGTTATATACTATGACGTACTAACGTATAACGTTATATACTAATACGTACTCACGTATAACGTTATATACTATTACGTACTAACGTGCAACGTTATATACTATTACGTAATAACGTATAACGTTATATACTATTACGTACTAACGTATAACGTTATATACTATTACGTAATGACGTATAACGTTATATACTATTACGTACTAACGTATAGCCTTATATACTATTACGTACTAACGTATAACGTTATATACTATTACGTACTAACGTGTAACGTTATATACTATTACATACTAACGTGTCACGTTATATACTAATACGTAATAACGTATAACGTTATATACTATTACGTACTATCGTATAACGTTATATACTATTACGTACTAACGTATAACGTTATATACTATTACGTAATAACGCGTAACGTTATATACTAATTCGTAATAACGTATAACGTTATATACCATTCCGTACTAACGTGTAACGTTATATACTAATACGTAATGACGTATAACGTTATATACTATTACGTGTTAACGTATAACGTTATATACTGATACGTACTAACGTGTAACGTTATATACTAATACGTACTAACGTGTCACGTTATATACTAATACGTAATAACGTGTAACGTTATATACTATTACATACTAACGTGTCACGTTATATACTAATACGTAATAACGTATAACGTTATATACTATTACGTACTATCGTATAACGTTATATACTATCACGTAATGAGGTATAACGTTATATACTAATACGTAATAACGTATAATGTTATATACTATTACGTACTATCGTATAACGTTATATACTATTACGTACTAACGTATAACGTTATATACTATTACGTAATAACGTGTAACGTTATATACTAATTCCTAATAACGTATAACGTTATATACCATTCCGTACTAACGTATAACGTTATATACTAATACATACTAAAGTGTAATGTTATATACTATTACGTAATAACGTATAACGTTATATACTATTACGTAATGACGTATAACGTTATATACTATTACGTACCTACGTATAACGTTATATGCTAATACGTAATAACGTGTAACGTTATATATTAATACGTAATAACGTATAACATTATATACCATTCCGTACTAACGTATAGCCTTATATACTATTACGTACTAACGTATAACGTTATATACTATTACGTAATGACGTATAACGTTATATACTATTACGTACCTACGTATAACGTTATATGCTAATACGTAATAACGTGTAACGTTATATATTAATACGTAATAACGTATAACATTATATACTATTACGTACTAACGTGTCACGTTATATACTAATACATACTAAAGTGTAACGTTATATACTAATACGTAATAACGTATAATGTTATATACTATTACGTGCTAACGTATAACGTTATATACTATTACGTACTAACGTGTAACGTTATATACTAATACGTAATGACGTATAACGTCATATACTATTACGTACTAACGTATAACGTTATATACTAATACGTAATAACGTGCAACGTTATATACTAGTACGTAATAACGTATAACGTTATATACTATTACATACTAACGTATAACGTTATATACTATTACGTACTAACGTGCAACGTTATATACTAATACGTAATAACGTATAACGTTATATACTATTACGTACTAACGTATAACGTTATATACTAATACGTACTAACGTGTCACGTTATATACTATTACATACTAACGTGTCACGTTATATACTATTACATACTAACGTGTCACGTTATATACTAATACGTAATAACGTATAACGTTATATACTATTACGTACTATCGTATAACGTTATATACTATCACGTAATGAGGTATAACGTTATATACTAATACGTACTAACGTATAGCCTTATATACTATTACGTACTAACGTATAACGTTATATACTATTACGTACTAACGTATAACGTTATATACTACTACGTACTAACGTGTAACGTTATATACTAATACGTAATACCGTATAACGTTATATACTAATACGTACTAACTTGTAACGTTATATACTAATACGTACTAACGTGTAACGTTATATACTAATACGTACTAACGTGTCACGTTGAATACTAATACGTAATAACGTATAACGTTATATACTATTACGTACTAACGTGTAACGTTATATACTAATACGTACTCACGTATAACGTTATATACTATTACGTACTAACGTGAAACGTTATATACTATTACATACTAACGTGTCACGTTATATAATATCACGTAATGAGGTATAACGTTATATACTAATACGTAATAACGTATAACGTTATATACTATTACGTACTATCGTATAACGTTATATACTATTACGTACTAACGTATAACGTTATATACTATTACGTACTAACGTATAACGTTATATGCTAATACGTAATAACGTGTAACGTTATATATTAATACGTAATAACGTATAACGTTATATACTATTACGTACTAACGTATAACGTTATATACTATTACGTACTAACGTGTAAAGTTATATACTAATACGTAATAACATATAACGTTATATACTATTACGTACTAACGAATAACGTTATATACTATTACGTAATAACGTGTAACGTTATATACTAATTCGTAATAACGTATAACGTTATATACCATTCCGTACTAACGTATAACGTTATATACTAATGCATACTAAAGTGTAATGTTATATACTAATACGTAATAACGTATAACGTTATATAGTATTACGTACTAACGTATAACGTTATATACTATTACGTAATGACGTATAACGTTATATACTAATACGTAATTACGTATAACGTTATATACTATTACGTACTAACGTGTAACGTTATATACTAATACGTACTAACGTGACACGTTATATACTAATACGTAATAACGTATAACGTTATATACTATTACGTACTAACGTGTAACGTTATATACTAATACGTACTCACGTATAACGTTATATACTATTACGTACTAACGTGAAACTTTATATACTATTACATACTAACGTGTCACGTTATATACTATCACGTAATGAGGTATAACGTTATATACTAATACGTAATAACGTATAACGTTATATACTATTACGTACTATCGTATAACGTTATATACTATTACGTACTAACGTATAACGTTATATACTATTACGTACTAACGTATAACGTTATATGCTAATACGTAATAACGTGTAAAGTTATATATTAATACGTAATAACGTATAACGTTATATACTATTACGTACTAACGTATAACGTTATATACTATTACGTACTAACGTGTAACGTTATATACTAATACGTAATAACGTATAACGTTATATACTATTACGTACTAACGTATAACGTTATATACTATTACGTAATAACGTGTAACGTTATATGCTAATTCGTAATAACGTATAACGTTATATACCATTCCGTACTAACGTATAACGTTATATACTAATACATACTAAAGTGTAATGTTATATACTAATACGTAATAACGTATAACGTTATATAGTATTACGTACTAACGTATAACGTTATATACTATTACGTAATGACGTATAACGTCATATACTATTACGTACTAACGTATAACGTTATATACTATTACGTGCTAACGTATAACGTTATATACTATTACGTACTAACGTGTAACGTTATATACTAATACGTAATGACGTATAACGTCATATACTATTACGTACTAACGTATAACGTTATATACTAATACGTAATAACGTGCAACGTTATATACTAATACGTAATAACGTATAACGTTATATACTATTACGTACTAACGTATAACGTTATATACTATTACGTACTAACGTGCAACGTTATATACTACTACGTAATAACGTATAACGTTATATACTATTACGTGCTAACGTATAACGTTATATACTAATACGTACTAACGTGTAAAGTTATATACTAATACGTACTAACGTGTCACGTTATATACTATTACATACTAACGTGTCACGTTATATACTAATACGTAATAACGTATAACGTTATATACTATTACGTACTATCGTATAACGTTATATACTATCACGTAATGAGGTATGACGTTATATACTAATACGTACTAACGTATAGCCTTATATACTATTACGTACTAACGTATAACGTTATATACTATTACGTACTAACGTGTAACGTTATATACTATTACATACTAACGTGTCACGTTATATACTAATACGTAATAACGTATAACGTTATATACTATTACGTACTATCGTATAACGTTATATACTATCACGTAATGAGGTATAACGTTATATAATAATACGTAATAACGTATAACGTTATATACTATTACGTACTATCGTATCACGTTATATACTATTACGTACTAACGTATAACGTTATATACTATTACGTAATGACGTATAACGTCATATACTATTACGTACTAACGAATAACGTTATATACTATTACGTGCTAACGTATAACGTTATATACTATTACGTACTAACGTGTAACGTTATATACTAATACGTAATGACGTATAACGTTATATACTATTACGTGCTAACGTATAACGTTATATACTGATACGTACTAACGTGTAACGTTATATACTAATACGTACTAACGTGTCACGTTATATACTAATACGTAATAACGTATAACGTTATATACTATTACGTACTAACGTGTAACGTTATATACTAATACGTACTCACGTATAACGTTATATACTATTACGTAATGACGTATAACGTTATATACTATTACGTACCTACGTATAACGTTATATGCTAATACGTAATAACGTGTAACGTAATATATTAATACGTAATAACGTATAACATTATATACTATTACGTACTAACGTATAACGTTATATACTATTACGTAATGACGTATAACGTCATATACTAATACGTAATGACGTATAACGTTATATACTATTACGTGCTAACGTATAACGTTATATACTAATACATACTAAAGTGTAACGTTATATACTAATTCGTACTAACGTGTCACGTTATATAATAATACGTAATAACGTATAACGTTATATACTATTACGTACTAACGTGTAACGTTATATACTAATACGTACTCACGTATAACGTTATATACTATTACGTACTAACGTGCAACGTTATATACTATTACGTAATAACGTATAACGTTATATACTATTACGTACTAACGTATAACGTTATATACTATTACGTAATGACGTATAACGTTATATACTATTACGTACTAACGTATAGCCTTATATACTATTACGTACTAACGTATAACGTTATATACTATTACGTACTAACGTGTAACGTTATATACTATTACATACTAACGTGTCACGTTATATACTAATACGTAATAACGTATAACGTTATATACCATTCCGTACTAACGTATAACGTTATATACTAATAGATACTAAAGTGTAACGTTATATACTAATACGTAATAACGTATAACGTTATATAGTATTACGTACTAACGTATAACGTTATATACTATTACGTAATGACGTATAACGTCATATACTATTACGTACTAACGTATAACGTTATATACTATTACGTGCTAACGTATAACGTTATATACTATTACGTACTAACGTGTAACGTTATATACTAATACGTAATGACGTATAACGTTATATACTATTACGTGCTAACGTATAACGTTATATACTGATACGTACTAACGTGTAACGTTATATACTAATACGTACTAACGTGTCACGTTATATACTAATACGTAATAACGTATAACGTTATATACTATTACGTACTAACGTGTAACGTTATATACTAATACGTACTCACGTATAACGTTATATACTATTACGTACTAACGTGCAACGTTATATACTATTACGTAATAACGTATAACGTTATATACTATTACGTACTAACGTATAACGTTATATACTATTACGTAATGACGTATAACGTTATATACTATTACGTACTAACGTATAGCCTTATATACTATTACGTACTAACGTATAACGTTATATACTATTACGTACTAACGTGTAACGTTATATACTATTACATACTAACGTGTCACGTTATATACTAATACGTAATAACGTATAACGTTATATACTATTACGTACTATCGTATAACGTTATATACTATCACGTAATGAGGTATGACGTTATATACTAATACGTACTAACGTATAGCCTTATATACTATTACGTACTAACGTATAACGTTATATACTATTACGTACTAACGTGTAACGTTATATACTATTACATACTAACGTGTCACGTTATATACTAATACGTAATAACGTATAACGTTATATACTATTACGTACTATCGTATAACGTTATATACTATCACGTAATGAGGTATAACGTTATATACTAATACGTAATAACGTATAACGTTATATACTATTACGTACTATCGTATAACGTTATATACTATTACGTACTAACGTATAACGTTATATACTATTACGTAATGACGTATAACGTCATATACTATTACGTACTAACGAATAACGTTATATACTATTACGTGCTAACGTATAACGTTATATACTATTACGTACTAACGTGTAACGTTATATACTAATACGTAATGACGTATAACGTTATATACTATTACGTGCTAACGTATAACGTTATATACTGATACGTACTAACGTGTAACGTTATATACTAATACGTACTAACGTGTCACGTTATATACTAATACGTAATAACGTATAACGTTATATACTATTACGTACTAACGTGTAACGTTATATACTAATACGTACTCACGTATAACGTTATATACTATTACGTACCAACGTGCAACGTTATATACTATTACGTAATAACGTATAACGTTATATACTAATACGTACTAACGTATAACGTTATATACTATTACGTACTAACTTGTAACGTTATATACTATTACGTAATAACGTATAACGTTATATACTATTACGTACTAACGTATAACGTTATATACTATTACGTAATGACGTATAACGTTATATACTATTACGTACTAACGTATAGCCTTATATACTATTACGTACTAACGTATAACGTTATATACTATTACGTAATGACGTATAACGTTATATACTATTACGTACCTACGTATAACGTTATATGCTAATACGTAATAACGTGTAACGTAATATATTAATACGTAATAACGTATAACATTATATACTATTACGTACTAACGTGTCACGTTATATATAAATACATACTAAAGTGTAACGTTATATACTAATACGTAATAACGTATAACGTTATATACCATTCCGTACTAACGTATAACGTTATATACTAATACATACTAAAGTGTAACGTTATATACTAATACGTACTAACGTGTCACGTTATATAATAATACGTAATAACGTATAACGTTATATACTATTACGTACTAACGTGTAACGTTATATACTAATACGTACTCACGTATAACGTTATATACTATTACGTACTAACGTGCAACGTTATATACTATTACGTAATAACGTATAACGTTATATACTATTACGTACTAACGTATAACGTTATATACTATTACGTAATGACGTATAACGTTATATACTATTACGTAATAACGTGTAACGTTATATACTACTACATACTAACGTGTCACGTTATATACTAATACGTAATAACGTATAACGTTATATACTATTACGTACTATCGTATAACGTCATATACTATTACGTACTAACGTATAACGTTATATACTAATACGTAATAACGTATAGGTTATATAGTATTACGTACTAACGTATAACGTTATATACTATTACGTACTAACGTATAACGTTATATACTATTATGTAATAACGTGTAACGTTATATACTAATACGTAATAACGTATAACGTTATATACCATTCCGTACTAACGTATAACGTTATATACTAATACATACTAAAGTGTAACGTTATATACTAATACGTAATAACGTATAGGTTATATAGTATTACGTACTAACGTATAACGTTATATACTATTACGTAATGACGTATAACGTCATATACTATTACGTACTAACGTATAAAGTTATGTACTATTACGTAATGACGTATAACGTCATATACTATTACGTACTAACGTATAACGTTATATACTAATACGTAATAACGTGCAACGTTATATACTAATACGTAATAACGTATAACGTTATATACTATTACGTACTAACGTATAACGTTATATACTATTACGTACTAACGTGCAACGTTATATACTATTACGTAATGAGGTATAACGTCATATACTATTACGTACTAACGTATAACGTTATATACTATTACGTACTAACGCATAACGTTATATACTATTACGTACTAACGTATAACGTTATATACTATTACGTACTAACGTGTCACGTTATATACTAATACCTACTAAAGTGTAACGTTATATACTAATACGTAATAACGTATAGGTTATATAGTATTACGTACTAACGTATAACGTTATATACTATTACGTACTAACGTATAACGTTATATACTATTACGTAATAACGTGTAACGTTATATACTAATTCGTAATAACGTATAACGTTATATAGTATTACGTACTAACGTATAACGTTATATACTATTACGTACTAACGTATAACGTTATATACTATTACGTACTAACGTATAACGTTATATGCTAATACGTAATAACGTGTAACGTTATATATTAATACGTAATAACGTATAACGTTATATACTATTACGTACTAACGTATAACGTTATATACTATTACGTACTATCGTATAACGTTATATACTATTACGTAATAACGTATAACGTTATATACTATCACGTAATGAGGTATAACGTTATATACTATCACGTAATAACGTATAACGTTATATACTATTACGTACTAACGTATAACGTTATATACTATTACGTACTAACGTGTAACGTTATATACTAATACGTAATAACGTATAACGTTATATACTATTACGTACTAACGTATAACGTTATATACTATTACGTAATAACGTGTAACGTTATATGCTAATTCGTAATAACGTATAACGTTATATACCATTCCGTACTAACGTATAACGTTATATACTAATACATACTAAAGTGTAATGTTATATACTAATACGTAATAACGTATAACGTTATATAGTATTACGTACTAACGTATAACGTTATATACTATTACGTAATGACGTATAACGTCATATACTATTACGCACTAACGTATAACGTTATATACTATTACGTGCTAACGTATAACGTTATATACTATTACGTACTAACGTGTAACGTTATATACTAATACGTAATGACGTATAACGTCAAATACTATTACGTACTAACGTATAACGTTATATACTAATACGTAATAACGTGCAACGTTATATACTAATACGTAATAACGTATAACGTTATATACTATTACGTACTAACGTATAACGTTATATACTATTACGTACTAACGTGCAACGTTATATACTAATACGTAATAACGTATAACGTTATATACTATTACGTGCTAACGTATAACGTTATATACTAATACGTACTAACGTGTAAAGTTATATACTAATACGTACTAACGTGTCACGTTATATACTATTACATACTAACGTGTCACGTTATATACTAATACGTAATAACGTATAACGTTATATACTATTACGTACTATCGTATAACGTTATATACTATCACGTAATGAGGTATAACGTTATATACTAATACGTACTAACGTATAGCCTTATATACTATTACGTACTAACGTATAACGTTATATACTATTACGTACTAACGTGTAACGTTATATACTATTACATACTAACGTGTCACGTTATATACTAATACGTAATAACGTATAACGTTATATACTATTACGTACTATCGTATAAAGTTATATACTATCACGTAATGAGGTATAACGTTATATACTAATACGTAATAACGTATAACGTTATATACTATTACGTACTATCGTATAACGTTATATACTATTACGTACTAACGTATAACGTTATATACTATTACGTAATAACGTGTAACGTTATATACTAATTCCTAATAACGTATAACGTTATATACCATTCAGTACTAACGTATAACGTGTTATACTAATACATACTAAAGTGTAATGTTGTATACTAGTACGTAATAACGTATAACGTTATATAGTATTACGTACTAACGTATAACGTTATATACTATTACGTAATGACGTATAACGTCATATACTATTACGTACTAACGAATAACGTTATATACTATTACGTGCTAACGTATAACGTTATATACTATTACGTACTAACGTGTAACGTTATATACTAATACGTAATGACGTATAACGTTATATACTATTACGTGCTAACGTATAACGTTATATACTGATACGTACTAACGTGTAACGTTATATACTAATACGTACTAACGTGTCACGTTATATACTAATACGTAATAACGTATAACGTTATATACTATCACGTACTAACGTGTAACGTTATATACTAGTACGTACTCACGTATAACGTTATATACTATTACGTACTAACGTGCAACGTTATATACTATTACGTAATAACGTATAACGTTATATACTAATACGTACTAACGTATAACGTTATATACTATTACGTACTAACTTGTAACGTTATATACTATTACGTAATAACGTATAACGTTATATACTATTACGTACTAACGTATAACGTTATATACTATTACGTAATGACGTATAACGTTATATACTATTACGTACTAACGTATAGCCTTATATACTATTACGTACTAACGTATAACGTTATATACTATTACGTAATGACGTATAACGTTATATACTATTACGTACCTACGTATAACGTTATATGCTAATACGTAATAACGTGTAACGTTATATATTAATACGTAATAACGTATAACATTATATACTATTACGTACT